>NC_089505.1:160813034-161121679 GCF_036850995.1 Saccopteryx leptura | reverse complement strand
CAACAATATTAGACCTGTAAATTAGTCAAGAAGAAACTCTAAACATTAACCCCATTTGGGTATGATTCTATATACCTTTATATCTCTACTGCTTAAGGCAGAACTAAGATGCAAAAATGTATGTGTTGAATAAATAAAATATCAGAATGTGCCAAGTGCAAACATATTCTGTGCCAATAATTTTTTAGTATCCAGTGTATATTGATTTCCATCTATTAAGAATTTAATTGAATTCTTCTCTGTATCAGAAAGATATTGAGCCCAAGAAAGTAAATGTGATCCCTTAATTCATGGCCTTAGTGATTCCTAATCCTGACTTTGTGATACCCTAATCACTTTCACTGTAATGCACCAATTTTCTATATATAACTTATATCATCTACCAATTTAAAAATAATCCAATAGTACATGTTTCCTTTAGAGTAGATGTGTGATTGTCACAGAAAAATTAAAATACAAGAAAAATTACAGAATTACTTTTTTCACGTCTCAGAATGAGCTTCAGATTTCAGAACAAATAGAATGTGGTTTACGTTTTAAAAGTTTATTTCAGGCCTGATACATTCTGATTGTTTCAAGGGAGAAGAAGGACCAATTGGACCCTTTGGAGAACTGGGGCCAAGAGTAAGTATCATATAAATATTTTCAAAAAGTGTTTCTTTTAAAATGACTATTCTATAAATATTTTTTAATAGCACCACATTTTAAATTATAGCAAAGGATAAAAATGAAAACAAACTATACAATTCCTCCACACAAAATAAGCCTGACTAGAGTTTTCCAAGGATATTTTAAGGGATATTATGCCTCTATAATTTATTTCTTCCTTCAGTGATCTTATAGTCTTAGTAATTTATGCAAATTATTTATAAAGTTTCTTGAAATGTAATAGGTTGCTAAATACCTTAACCATTTTAGTAATATTCTGGGATTTCTAAGTATGTCAGTAAAATTATAGGAAGTTAATAAGATGTATTTTCTGCCAACTATTTTTTTTTTCAGACAATGTGTGGTAATATATGAATTACTGGTTTTCAAGTTCTGAAAATGAATTCTTTAAGAACTTTGGTATGCTTATTAGTTTATTTTGTTCATTCGAGTCCACATATTAGTGAAATCATAGGGTACTTGTCTTCTTTTGACTGCCTCATTTCACTTAGCCTAATGCTCTCCAGGTCCACCTGAAACCTGTATAATTTGTTAACCAATGTCACCCCAATAAGTTCAATAAAAAAGTTAAAAAAAAAGAAATTAATACAATTCAAAAAATAACTTGGGTATGCATGACTAAAATTTACATTATCATGAAAAAATTTAAGGTGTGCATATCACACCTACTATATTTTAAGAGGCATTATTAGACTCATGTAAAATATATCTCATTTTTTTCTTGAGACTATCCTAACATACATACACTTAAAACACTTAAGAAGACATTAATTCTTTCTTTTACACCTTTACCTCATTAGCCTATATACTGCCACTATCCCACTGGGAAAAAATTTTTTTTAATTTTATTTTTCTGTGAGATGAGTTATATAACAAAAAAAACTGTTGTTATTTGAGCTCAGTATAAATAATATTGAAATTTACTTCCCTAGAAAACAGGGGGACCATGTTCACCTGTTTTCTTATCAGTCTTAATATTTATTATTACCGTTGCTACTATTGGTTGAAGATCAATTTAGGACTAGTAATTCTCTAAGTATGTCACATTAATCATCTCTAATCCTAAAAACCCTGCAAGATAGGTTCTGGGTTTTTTTGTTTGTTTGTTTGTTTTCAGAGACGAAGAGAGTGATAGACAGGGACAAACAGGAACAGAGAGATGAGAAGCATCAATCATCAGTTTTTCATTGCGCGTTGCAACACCTTAGTTGTTCATTGATTGCTTTCTCATATGTGCCTTGAACGCGGACATTCAGCAGACTGAGTAACCCCTTGCTCTAGCCAGTGACCTTGGGCTCAAGCTGGTGAGCTTTCGCTCAAACCAGATGAGCCCGTGCTCAAGCTGGCGACCTCAGGGTCTTGAACCTGGGTCCTCCGCATCCCAGTCCGATGCTCTATCCACTGCGCCACTGCATGGTCAGGCGATAGGTTCTGTTTTTTAAAATACGGAAATAAAACTTTGAAATTTTATTCTCAAGCATAACATTCTCAAGATAAACCTAATATGACAGAACTGTACAGTACCAGAAGTGATGATTCCAAGACTGATGCTCTGATTGTTTGATTTCAAAGAGATTTTATGTGCTCTTATCAGATTCCAGTGAGATTCATTCCATTATTTAAATATGATATATAACTATTTCTTAATACACTATAGTGCCTAAGTATCACATTATTAAAGATGAAAGAAATATTCTCAGTAAGGCTTTTATCACAATGTGAGTAAAAAATATTTTTTGTAAATATTATAAACAAATCTAATAATTTAGACTTAAATACATTTTTATTGTATTTTTCAGTTCATTAGAAAGTAATTGATATTTAACAATAACAGTATGATTTTTTATTCTTTGTTCTATTTTGTGCTTGGTGGGAAATCACTAGACGATTTCAAGCAAGGCAGAGGCAAAAATTAGAACAACATTTTAGATAGAAGACCTAAGTTTAATTTTAATTTGCTGAAGTTTTTATATGTAGTCAAATCAGAATGAGAGCCAGGGGGCTGTTTTGTTTGTTTTATTACAAGAAAGAAAAATATGAGAGTATTTGTTAAGGGATGGAATAATAAAATCCAAATCTATAATGCCTAGTAAATATTGTAAATTAGTATTCTATTTAGCAGTTTTCCCCCATACTTTTTCTACTCGTAGATTTGAATTTGTCACACACATTAGTTGAGACATAGTGATCTCTTTAATCAAATTTTGTTTAATCAGGTTTGAATTATTCTATATTAGAAACCACATACTGTAGATTAATGCACTCAATATCTAGAATATTGACTTTCTTCAGTAATCTTACCTCTACTCTCTTCAGCTGTGGTCTTACCCTTTACCTTGTTGTAACCAGCAACAGCAACCTCTCCTTAGTTTCAATTTTAAACTTCTCACTTCCCAGTGATCATCCCCTTTCTAGTGTATTCTCTCTTATAAACCACTCCAACCCTCCCAATAGGAATTTCAATTCAGTGACCCTATTGCCATTTCATTATTCCTTTTCTCTTCTATGATCTCACCTCTTTCCTCATCATGCTTAAAACATTATAATTATTGCTTTGATTATATTCTGAATTCTATTTCCATAACCACTTACTTTTCATTTATGCATCATTTCTGTCTCCTAGCCTGGATTTGTTTCTCTCTGTCTCTCATTCTTAGCCCTTTACCTTGCACCTTAGTTCTCTGAGAAGATTGAAGTAATTGGAGGAGACCTTCCACAGGTGCCTACCATCAGTTTTATTCACTTCTCTGTACCTGTGTCATTTACTCTGCTTTCTCTTCTAACAGGCTATTTTTCTAGCAAGGGTTAAAACTTCCACTTGCTTAGTACCTACATTATCCTCTTGCCTATTAAAGAACATTGATCTAGCAATTCTCCCCATGGTCTCCTGAATTATAATTTTGTTCTCTCTAATGGATCAATCCTATCAGCATATAAACATACCTTTATTTCTTCCAGTTTAAAACAAAAAAATAAAATTGGTGTTTATTCCAGTGTTCCTTCTAGGTGTTACCTTTTCTCCTTTCCTTTTCAGTAAAACTTCTCAAAAGTATTGCCTATTTATGCTATTTTCAATGTTTATCCTCATGCTACCTGCTAAAACCACTGTTGTCCTCACTACTTCAGAAAAACTGATGATCTTACGGAGGTCATCAGTGCCCTCCATGTTGCTACATTCAATGATCATTTCTTAATATTGAAATTACTCAATACTTACATTCTTCAGAATTTGATTAGGTTACTCTCTCCTCCTGGAAACACTTCTTCACTACATGGTCTTCCTCCTGACTCTCTGCCAGCAAATTTGCATATTTTTCTAATTCCTTCAAATTATAAATTTTGGAGTGTCCCAGGCTGTTTGTGGATTTCTCTTTTCTATCTACACTCAGATGAGCTGGTGTTTTCCAAAGTCATATATTTATATCGGAACCTTTAACACCCTGAACTCCAGACTTGTATAACTACCATATAATCTCTCTGCTTAGTTGTCCAATAAGACTGTCAAACTGAAATATACAAAACTAAACTTCCCGTTTACCCTCTAAACCTGATCTTGCAACTATTTTCCACATTTTTCAGTCCATTATTTGAATTATAAGTCTTGAGTTTATTCTTGACTTTTCTTTTTTTTCTCATCTTTCACACATGACCTTTCAACAATTCCTGGAAGATCTACCTTCACCTATATGCAGAATCTTACCACTTCTCACATTCCCCTCTGTTAGCACTTTGATCTATGCCATTGTCATATCTCACTTGGGTTATGACTGTGGACACCTTTTTGAATCCCCGCTCTGCTCTTGCATCAAAGTAATTCTGTTAAAACTTAGATCATGGCACTTTTCTTTTCAAAGCTGTTTTAATGCTTCCTGTCTCACTCAGCATAAAAGCAGAGCCCATGCTATAATCCAGTGGACCCCAACTTTTTGGGGGCCACGGACTGGTTTAATGTCAGAAAATATTTTCATAGACCAGCCTTTAGGGTGGGACAGATAAATGCACAAAATAAAATTATGTGACCGGCATAAAAACTGTGGTATTTTTTAATATAGTTGTCGAACTTACGATATTTATTGGGCTAAGTTAAAGGAGGAACGAGCATGTGCTCATTATTCAGGCTATATTTAAATTTGTTATTCTGACAACGTTTCATGTCTGACATCAATATGTAATGTGATAGGTTCAGGCTCGCTACCAATCATGAACCTACGGCAATAAAAATAAACATGAATCCACTGTGTACTCATATGCAACTTTATTAGAAGTGTCCTCTTAACATCGCACCAACAACATAACATGAGTAACATCCTCTCTGCCTCCAAACACTTTCCAGTCACTATGGTAATGTTTAAACATGCCTTAAAAATAAGATACAACACAAAAACAAATATAAAGTGCATGAAAAATACAGCTAACCATTGTTATGAATATTGTAAGTGAAGGGTTATTTATTATAATGTTTATATAGAATGAGAGATAGTAGCCTATCTCTCAACAACCATAACGCTAAATCAGTGGAAGCCCTGAGCTTGTTTCTCTGCAACGAGATGGTCCCATCTAGGGGGAATGGGAGACAATGACAACCGAAGTGTGTTGCTTATGTCCAGTCTATTCCGTAATTTTGTTTTGGTTGCTGTCACTGCAGAAAATCCCGCTTCACACAAATAGGATGTCGGAAATGGCAACAGGGCTTTTAGTGCTTTTGTGGTGATCTTGGGGTGTTCTGCCATGACTTTAATCCAGAACACCGGCAGAGTTGTAGTCTCGAACATATTTTTAAGGCTGCCGTCATTTGTGATCTCCAGTAGTTGATCCTCTTCTTGCATTGTCAACCTGGTTTGTTGACAAATGGATCGCGGATCCATTCCTTGGCAATTCGTGGGTCTTTTGTGGTTGGGAAATAGCGTTCAAACTCATTTAAAAGCAAATACAAGTGATCGTGTACCAGCTGGGACAATGAAGGCTTGGGCTCAGTCTCTTCCAAAATTCCCGTGAATATTTGAAACATGTAAAATATACCCCTGTACACACGTTGTCCCCACAAATCCAGTTTGGCTTTAAATGCAGCTACTTTATCTGCCAACTTGAAGACAGTTGCCATTTTCCCCTGAAGTGACCGATTGAGTTCATTGAGGAGGTTAAATATGTCACACAAGTAAGCAAGTTTTGCGACCCATTCCTCGTCACTGAAATGTGCTGCTAGCGGTGATTTTTTTTCTGAGAGAAATATCTGCAGAGGCTCTCATAATTCAAACACTCTGGCCAGGGACCTCCCTCCAGATAACCATCTTATTTCTGTGTATAAGAGAAGGTGTCTGTGCTCCACATTCATTTCCTCACAAAGCTTCTCGAACAGGCATGAGTGAAGGGTGTGTGCTTTGATGTGGTTAATAACTTTTACGACATCATTCAATATGCTGTTAAGTTCCGGTGGTATATTTGGGCTAGCCAGCATTTCCCTGTGAATGACACAATGCGTAGACTTGCATTCAGGTGCAACCTCCTTAATCTGAGTAGTTAAACAAGATATCCTTCCGGTCATGGCAGCAGCTCCATCTGTGCATATGCCGACACAAAAAGACCATTTCAATTATCCTGATATATAGTCATCCAGCGATTTAAATAGTTCTGGGGCTGTGGTTTTGGTTGGCAATGATAGTGCACATAACATATCCTCATGCACATCCTCTTGATAAAGATAACGCGCGCAAACAAGTAGCATTGCCTTGTTGTCAATATCTGTATTTCATCAACCTGGAGAGCATACCACGGTGATTTATTAATCCTTTCCAACAATTGTGATTCAGTGTCCTCTGCTATTTCCTCAATGTGCCGTGTGACAGTGGTAGCCGAAAGAGGCATCTGTGCTATCTTTTTAACCGCGGCCTCTCCTAGAAGTTCACGACAAATGTCTTTACTGGCTGGAAGGATTAATTCTTCACCAATGGTGAATGGCTTCTTAGCCTTAGCAATATGATTAGCCACCAAGTAAGATGCTCTCAGTGCACTTGCATTTATTGATGTAGTGGCCACCAGTAATTGTTTCTGTCCTTCTTGTTCATGCTTTTTTCTTTCGAAATACTCAGAAGGCTTGTCTTTTAAAGTAGGGTGCTTGGTCTCCAAGTGGCAAAGCAGTTTTGAAGGCTTCATTGCCTCATTACTTAGCTGGTCGCCACATATTATGCAGAGCGGCCTCGGTTCTCGAGAATCACCAGTTGCGATAAATCCATACTTCAAGTAGGACTCCTGGTACTGCCTATTAAATGAAGCCTTCTTTTTCTTCAATGTTGTAGGTTCTTCTGCTGTCTCCTCACTGGCCCTTTTCCACTTTGCAAAAAAACTTTCAATGGAATTTTGTTTTTCTCTCATTTTGCTAATTTATGGGTTTAATTTTAGCAGCAACGTATCACGTGACCGAGACAAGCATCAGGAGTGAGTCTTAGACGAATGTAACAGAGGGGATCTGGTCATTTTTTAAAAATAAAACATCATTCAGACTTAAATTTAATTAAAATGGAAATAATGTAAGTTATTTATTCTTTCTTGCGGACCAGTACCAAATGGCTCACAGACTGGTACTGGTCCGCGGTCCAGGGGTTGGGGACCACTGCTATAATCTTCCAGGCTACATGATGTGGTTTCCCATCCCCTATTCCCTTCTTTGACCTTGTCTTCTTACTGATCTTTTATTCTGTTCCAACTGCATTAACTCTTCATGGTTTTTTTAACACACAAGACACATTCTTGCCTCAGGAGCTTTGCACATGGTCCTTTCTTGGAATGCTCTTTCCTCTGCTTGGAATGTTCTTTCTTCAGATGTTCATATAACTTATTCCTTCCTTCAAATCTTACTCTACTGTCACATTCTCGGTCACATCTTCCCTTACAATTACACTTAAAAAATTCAACAAAATTTCCACAACACTTTATTTCTCCCTTTCTTACTTAATTTTGTGTCCTTCACATTTACCACCACTTAAGTTACTATATATTTTACATATTTTTTTAATTACGCATCATCACTAGAATGCCAGCTCTATGAAGGCAGGTATATTTAGTGCACTCTTCAACTCCCAACCCCTAGAACTATGCATGGCACATAGTAGACAGACATCATAGAATACATGGATAATGAGTATGATAAAATACAATTATTAAATTATTTTGAAGTATTTTATCTCATAAAATACTCTGAAATTTATAAATCTTAAGAAACTTTCAAAAATCAGAATGATTAAACATATCTCTTTTTTTTCTGTTCTCTTCTAGGGAAAACCAGGTCCAAAAGGTCATATGGGTGAACCAGGACCAGAAGGCTTAAAGGTAAAGCAACTGACTTTTTATTACCAGTTATAAAGTATAATTTTCAAAAAGATAAAATTATTAGTTTTATAAAAATGTAAAATGAACACATATCAAAGATTTCAGTCAACTCTTAATTAATGAGAGAACCAATGATACGTTAAAGTTTGTTCTAATAGCAGTTGAGAAACTATACATTATAATTACTACAACATTTTTCAAGTCAGGCCAGCCGGTTACAAATGCTCATCAGCTATATATCATTAGTGACTACAGTGTTGTTCAGTGCAGTTTACATTTTACTACTCTATATTGCAATGTAAGTATTCATTTCTAGATAGCAATTGATGGTTTATTCTTTCATTTTTGTGTAAAAAAACAAACAAAGAACATACATTCTTGTCAGATTAACTATGTGTAGTACCCTGAACTTGATCTTTTACCTTTCATTAATCTGTCTATGCCTTTGTTCATGCAATTTCTCACCACCAAAAATGGCCCTTTGTCATCACCAGCATAAATATTACCTATTCTTCAGGGCCCAACTCAAATGTAGATTCATAATTTATTATTTAAAATCATTAACATTTGGATTTTCAAAAGGCAGTATGGTCTTCCCTGACCAGGTGGTGGCTCAGTGGATTGAGTGTTGGACTGGGATGCAGAGGATCCAGGTTCGAAACCCCGAGGTTGCTGGCTTGAGCATGGGCTCACCAGGTTGAGCGCAGGTCACTGACTTGAGTGTCAGATCATAGACATGACCAGGTGAACACTAGCTTGAGCCTAATGGTCACTGGCTTGAAGCCCAAGGTTGGTGGCTTTAGTCCAAGATTGCTGGCTTCAGCAAGGGGTCACTTGGTCTGCTGTAGCCCCCTGGTCAAGGCACATATGAGAAAGGAATCAATGAACAACTAAGGAGCCTCAATGAAGAATTGATGCTTTTCATCTCTCTCCCTTCCTATCTGACTGTCCCTATCTCTCCCTCTCTCTGTCTCTGTCACACACACACACACACACACACACACACACACACACACACACAAAAGAAAGGTAGTATGGTCTTTATGATGTATTTTACCTTGCATGCCCACAGGTTTGGGACAGCAGACCATAATTAGATACATGAATATTTCTGTGGTGAAATGTAAGGATGTTCAGGTTGATGAAAATAATCCAAGATTAGCCTCACTTAGGTCAGCTAAAGCATTGCTGCCAAATAAATCCAGGTTAGGAAATGTTTGCCACCAAATTAGTTTTGAAAAACTTTGTGTTTTCAGAGTTTGGGGCACTGTGAATTATGGTTATGAACATAACATTAGCCCTCCAGTGAAGCCAGCTCTAGCTGCACCACCCCACAGCGTACGTGCTCTGTGATCTCCTTGACTTCTGACCCGTGGCATGTACCCTGTTCTGCTTGGCGTTGTGAGATACCTAATTTCCTGATGCAAATAGAGCATTCCTGTGGGCATGGGCTTTATTTGGATTCCTCTTAAATTCTTCCACAGTGCCTACCATCTTTGCAGAGTACACCTCTATCACTATTTTTTTTATTTTATTTATAAAAGTGTTTTAAAAGTGATTGAAAGTCCTGGTCCCAGCCAGATAACTAAGTTGCTTAGAATGTTGTCCTGACATGCCCAGGTTGTGGGTTTGATCCCCAGTCAGGGCACATACAAGAATCAACCAATGATGGCATAAATAAATGGGACAACGGGTCGATGTTTTCCTCTCTATCTTTCTCACTGTCTCCCTTCCTCTCTCTCTAAAAACTAGGGGGCGGGAACTAAGACCATGTTCCATAAAAAGCTGTCTAGTGAACTGTCAACATGGTTTTGAATAATGGAGATTTCCTTTGCTTTTGTCTAGGGTATAACTATATAACATTAAAAATGAAAACATAAGAACTGTTATGAATAATCTTGTTTGAAAAATAATTATTTTTGCAACTTTATATTCTTTATTAATAGGGAGAAGTAGGAGATCAAGGAAACATTGGAAAGATTGGTGAAACAGTAAGTTTATTTTATGCTCTGTTATATTTCAATCATCTGTAAGCATTTTTAGGACTTAAGCTAACCATGATCAGTACTTAAAAAATTCAGAATACAAAATTCTTATCCAAAACAAATTTAAACTCACTTGTGATGTGACAAGTAAAACCTACTCTACAAGAGAGAAATGAGGGGAAACACGGATACTAATATTTTACTCCAAATGTATTATATATTTGTGATCTAGGGAGCATTCTTTATTCTAATATTTAGTCTTTAATTTTAGTTCCGATTTTACTTCAATCTAAATTTGACTTTAACATTTTTTCATTATTAAAAAGATACAAGTTATCAAACCATAAAAATACTTTAATAGTTTGAAGATTCTTTTCTTTAGATTTGAAACATAGAGTAAACCAAAAGGTAATGAATTAGAATGTATGTTATAATTTCTTTCCTAAAAATATTTTGACTTTTAAAATTCACATTATTGCAGAAATAGGAGGCTTCTTGTTGTATTTAAATCAGATCTGTTACAAGTAATTTTATGTTCTACAATGAGTAAAGTCAGCTGAAGTGTTTAATAAATGAATGTATGTAACATGTATAGTGTTATGTTAAATTAAATTAATGCAATTGAATTTATTTACATAGTGTGTTGGGTTATCACAAAGCAAGTGGTATGATTTAATAGATTAAATGAGCATATTCAGTTCCCTATAACCTATATCATGAATAAATATAAATTTTTAAAAAGGTGTTTTATAAGTTTAATTAATTAAATAATGATATTTTCTTATAGTAAAACAGCAGCACACTTCTGATAGACTTAGTTGTCATTATTAATAAAAATAGGGAGAAGATACATTTACTCTTAAAAGATTATTGCCACACCAATAAATTCTGATTAACCTAAGGTGAACTTTTTTGTTCTTGTTTTTACTAAGAAGGGATTATTTATATCAATTAGATTATTCAAGGCTTCTCAACAAATATTGTAGCTCATATTTCTCTAAGGCCACTCAAAAAATTAAATTTTGTCATTTTTGAGTGACAGATTGCTTAAGAGATAGACATATCTAAACTAGAATTAAAAGCTAAAGTTAAAATATCAAAGAAGAGCATCTTTTCTTAAAATAACAACTATAATAATTCTACGTGTTATTAACTTAATAGTGTTGCTCTAGTTTCACAGAGTATAAGAATCCATTGTCAGTGCTGTCCAAAGAGGAACTAGACTGTCCATGCAGGCAATGGATTTATGTGATTGGAGGGAAATTAACATTTATTTATCATTTGCTATTTGCCAGGAATAATGCCAAGTGATGTTTTGTATTATGGCATTTCACTTCATTCCCAAATTGAAAAGACAGATTTTGTTATTCTAGTTTTTGAAGCACACTATTATTAACCTGTTCAAAGTTATATGACTAATAAATTGCAGAACTGAGATATAAACCTAGATCTCCAAACTCAAAATCCAAAGCATTACACCACACTGGGGTATTTTCCAACATTATTGAGGTATATTTGACAAATTTGTAAGATATTTAAAGTGTAGGTGATGATTTGATACATGTATACATTATGAAATGACCCTGTGCCTCAAGTCAGTTAACATAATTGGAGATATTTTAATGTTAGTTGAATAGGTACTTGGCCTGGATGTTGTAGAGACAACCTTTCCAAGTTTGAGATTCCATCTTTCTCATTAAGAATAGGAGGTAACCTCCAATTTGGCCGATTAACTCTCTGCCGATCTTACTCTCTCCTCTCCTTGAACTACACTACCCATAAGTGTTACATCTCCCATTATCTTTTCTCTCTTCTTCCTTTCTCTCTATGAGGGTTGCACTCCAAAACCCTTAACTCTCTCTCTCTCTCTCTCTCTCTCTCTCTCTCCTTTCTTTTTTCTTCTTTTAGTGGTTCCCTCTTTTTTTCTCTCTCTCTCTTTCTTTTCTCCCTCTATATTAGTTTCTTCCTTTCTCCTTTACATCTCCTCTCATTCAAACCTCAATAACAAACAAATTATCTTATCTGGGACTCAAACTTATGTTTGTGGCATTTTGGGGGATTTTTACTTCACCTTTTTAACTCACTAGCAGTGCTCCCATCCCTGGCTCTCCATTTTATCTAGTTCTTGTTCCACTAAATACAATAGTAATTTTTTAATTTGTCCCCCCATTTTTCTGTTTTCCTCTTATTCCTCTCATCATAACTCTTAGACAACCAACACCTAAAAGCAAATCATTTTATTCTTGGCCCAAATTTTTTCCTTATTTGCTTTTTGTGGGTCCATACCCCCTTTTTTTTTCTTTTTTTCTTTTTTTATTTTTTTGCCCCTTTATTACTTTTCCTCAATTCAGGCCCTCCATCACAGACATTGTTTGTTATAATTCACAGTTCACCACAAGATTTTCTCAAGAAAGAGGGGAGAGGAGAGGAGAGGAAAAAAGGAGGGGGGGAATAATTTCCTTTTTTGAAAATTTTTATTTTATTTTATTTTTCTTTATTTCATTATTAATTTTTTTTAAAAAAACAACACTTTTCGATTTTTTATTTTTTTATTTATTTTTTTAACTTTTTATTCTTTATTAAATCTCATTAAGACTATCAACAAAACCACCCTCAGATGCCATTAAGGAAGAGAAAATCAAATATCATGGATACAAAAGAAAGAGAGGTAACACAGATAAATGAGGAAAAATTTATGGAGAAAAAATTTAATATATTGGAAACCTTGGAGCTAAATGACAGAGAATTCAAGATAGAAATCCTAAAAATCCTCTGAGATATACAAAAAAACACAGAAAGGCAATTTAGGGAGCTCAGAAAACAACTCAATGAACACAAAGAATATATGTCCAAGGAAATTGAAACTATAAAAACAAATCAAACAGAGATGAAAAACTCAATTCATGAGCTGAAAAACAAAGTAACAAGCTTAGCTAATAGAACAGGTCAGATAGAAGAGAGGATTAGTGAAATAGAAGACAAGCAACTTGAGGCACAACAGAGAGAAGAAGAAAGAGATTCAAAAATAAAAAAAAATGAGATAGCCCTACAAGAATTATCTGACTCCATCAAAAAGAATAACATAAGAATAATAGGTATATCAGAGGGAGAAGAGAGAGAAAATGGAATGGAGAACATACTCAAACAAATAATAGATGAGAACTTCCCAAGCCTGTGGAAAGAACTAAAGCCTCAAGTTCAAGAAGCAAACAGAACTCTGAGTTTTCTTAACCCCAACAAACCTACTCCAAGGCATATCACAATGAAATTGACACAAACCAACAGCAAAGAAAAAATTCTCAAGGCAGCCAGGGAAAAGAAGAATACAACATATAAAGGAAGGCCCATTAGATTATCATCAGATTTCTCAGCAGAAACTCTACAAGCTAGAAGAGAGTGGACCCCAATATTTAAAGTCCTGAAAGAGAGGAACTTGTAGCCATGAATACTATACCCATCAAAGCTATCCTTCAAATATGAAGGAGAAATAAAAACATTCACAGATACAGAAAAGATGAGGGAATTTATCATCAGAAAACCCCCACTCCAGGAATTACTAAAGGGGGTTCTCCAATCAGATACAAAGAACAAAAAAAAACAGAGCCACAAGTAAAAGCTCCAAGAAGAACACAATAAAACCAAATTTAAACTGTGACAACAACAAAAAGAAAGAGGGGGAGAGGATGGAGATTAACAGTAGCAAAGGACGATGGAGTGCAAAAGTACTCACAAAATAGTTCACTACAATGAACAGGGTAGGGACCCTTTTCATTACTCAAAGGTAACCACCATTGAAAAAACCACCACAGAAGCACATGAGATAAAAAAGATAGCAACAGAGGAAAGATGTATGGAATACAACCAAATAAAAACAAAAGATAGAAAAACGAAAGAGAAGGATCAAACAAGACACAAAACTAACAGAAAGCAAGATATAAAATGGCAATAGGGAACTCACAAGTATCAATAATTACACTAAATGTAAACGGATTAAACTCACCAATAAAAAGGCACAGAGTACCAGAATGGATTAAAAAAGAAAATCCAACTATATGCTGCCTACAGGAAACTCATCTAAATAACAAGGATAAAAACAAATTCAAAGTGAAAGGCTGGAAAACAATACTCCAAGCAAATAACATCCAAAAAAAAGCAGGTGTAGCAATACTCATATCGGATAATGCTGACTACAAGACAGGAAAAGTACTCAGAGACAAAAATGGCCATTTCATAATGGCTAAGGGGACACTGAATCAAGAAGACATAACAATTCTTAATATATATGCACCAAACAAAGGAGCACCAAAATATATAAGACAGCTACTTATTGATCTTAAAACAAAAACTGACAAAAATACAATCATACTTGGAGACCTCAATACACCACTGACAGCTCTAGATTGGTCATCCAAACAGAGAATCAACAAAGACATAGTGGCCTTAAACAAAACACTAGAGCACCTGGATATGATAGACATCTACAGGACATTTCATCCCAAAGTGACTGAGTATACATTTTTCTCCAGTGTACATGGATCATTCTCAAGAATTGTCCATATGTTGAGCCACAAAAACAACATCAGCAAATTCAGAAAAATCGAAGTTGTACCAAGCATATTTTCTGATCATAAAGCCTTGAAACTAGAATTCAACTGCAAAAAAGAGGAAAAACCCACAAAAATGTGGAAACTAAACAACATACTTTTAAAAAATGAATGGGTCAAAGAAGAAATAAGTGCAGAGATATATACAGACTAATGAAAATGACAATACGACATATCAGAATCTATGGGATGCAGCAAAAGCAGTGATAAGAGGGAAGTTCATATCACTTCAGGCATATATGAACAAACAAGAGAGAGCCCAAGTGAACCACTTAACTTCCCACCTTAAGGAACTAGAAAAAGAAGAACAAAGACAACCCAAAACCAGCCGAAGAAAGGAGATAATAAAAATCAGAGCAGAAATAAATGAATTAGAGAACAGAAAAACTATAGAAAAAATTAATAGAACAAGGAGCTGGTTCTTTGAAAAGATCAACAAAATTGACAAACCCTTGGCAAGACTTACCAAGGAAAAAAGAGAAATAACTCATATAAACAAAACCCAAAATGAAAGAGGAGAAATCACCACGGACACCGTAGATATACAAAGAATTATTTTAGAATACTATGAAAAACTTTATGCCACTAAATTCAACAACCTAGAAGAAATGGATAAATTCCTAGAACAATACAACCTTCCTAGACTGAGTCAAGAAGAAGCAGAAAGCCTAAACAGACCTATCAGTAGAGAAGAAATAGAAAAAACCATCAAAAACCTCCCCAAAAATAAAAGTCCAGGCCCTGACGGCTATACCAGCGAATTTTATCAAACATTCAAAGAAGACTTGGTTCCTATTCTACTCAAAGTCTTCAAAAAAATTGAAGAAGAAGCAATACTTCCAAACACATTTTATGAGGCCAACATAACCCTCATACCAAAACCAGGCAAGGATGGCACAAAAAAAGAAAACTACAGACCAATATCTCTAATGAATACAGATGCTAAAATACTAAACAAAATACTAGCAAATCGAATACAACAACGTATTAAAAAAATAATACATCATGATCAAGTGGGATTCATCCCAGAATCTCAAGGATGGTTCAACATACGTAAAACGGTTAACGTAATACACCATATCAACAAAACAAAGAACAAAAACCACATGATCTTATCAATCGATGCAGAAAAGGCTTTTGATAAAATACAACACAATTTTATGTTTAAGACTCTCAACAAAATGGGTATAGAAGGAAAATATCTCAACATGATAAAGGCCATATATGATAAACCATCAGCTAACATCATATTAAATGGCACTAAACTGAAGGCTTTCCCCCTTAAATCAGGAACAAGACAGGGTTGTCCACTCTCTCCACTCTTATTTAATGTGGTGCTAGAGGTTCTAGCCATAGCAATCAGACAAGACAAAGAAATAAAAGGCATCCATATCAGAAAAGAAGAAGTAAAGGTATCACTTTTTGCAGATGATATGATCCTATACATCGAAAACCCCAAAGAATCCACAAAAAGACTACTAGAAACAATAAGCCAATACAGTAAGGTCGCAGGATACAAAATTAACATACAGAAATCAATAGCCTTTCTATATGCCAACAATGAAACAATTGAGAACGAACTCAAAAGAATAATCCCCTTCACGATTGCAACAAAAAAAAATAAAATACTTAGGAATAAACATAACAAGGAATGTAAAGGACTTATATAATGAAAACTATAAACCATTGTTAAGGGAAATCAAAAAAGATATAATGAGATGGAAGAATATACCTTGTTCTTGGCTAGGAAGAATAAATATAATCAAGATGGCTATATTACCCAAAGCAATATACAAATTTAATGCAATTCCCATCAAACTTCCAATGACTTTTTTTAAAGAAATAGAGCAAAAAATCATCAGATTTATATGGAACTATAAAAAACCCCGAATAGCCAAAGCAATCCTAAAGATAAAGAATGAAGCTGGGGGCATTACAATACCTGACTTCAAACTATATTATAGGGCTACGACAATCAAAACAGCATGGTATTGGCAGAAAAATAGACACTCAGACCAATGGAACAGAATAGAAAGTCCAGAAATAAAACCACATATATATAGTCAAATAATTTTTGATAAAGGGGCCAACAACACACAATGGAGAAAAGAAAGCCTCTTCAATAAAGGGTGCTGGGAAAACTGGAAAGCCACATGCAAAAGAATGAAAGTGGAGTACAGTCTCTCCCCCTGTACAAAAATTAACTCAAAATGGATCAAAGATCTAAACATAAGACCTGAAACAATTAAGTACATAGAAGAAGACATAGGTACTCAACTCATGGACCTGGGTTTTAAAGAGCATTTTATGAATTTGACTCCAAAGGCAAGAGAAGTGAAGGCAAAAATTATTGAATGGGACTACATCAGACTAAGAAGTTTTTGCTCAGCAAGAGAAACTGATAACAAAATAAACAGAAAGCCAACTAAATGGGAAATGATATTTTCAAACAACAGCTCAGATAAGGGCCTAATATCCAAAATATACAAAGAACTCATAAAACTCAACAACAAACAAACAAACAATCCAATAAAAAAATGGGAAGAGGATATGAACAGACACTTCTCCCAGGAAGAAATCCAAATGGCCAACAGATATATGAAAAGATGCTCATCTTCTTTAGCTATTAGAGAAATGCAAATCAAAACTGCAATGAGATACCACCTCACACCTGTTCGATTAGCTATTATTAGCAAGACAGGTAATAGCAAATGTTGGAGAGGCTGTGGAGAAAAAGGAACCCTCATTCACTGTTGGTGGGAATGTAAAGTAGTACAACCATTATGGAAGAAAGTATGGTGGTTCCTCAAAAAACTGAAAATAGAACTACCTTATGACCCAGCAATCCCTCTACTGGGTATATACCCCAAAAACTCAGAAACATTGAGACGTAAAGACACATGCAGCCCCATTTTCATTGCAGCATTGTTCACAGTGGCCAGGACATGGAAACAACCAAAAATCCCATCAATAGATGACTGGATAAAGAAGATGTGGCACATATACACTATGGAATACTACTCAGCCATAAGAAATGATGACATCGGATCATTTACAGCAAAATGGTGGGATCTTGATAACATGATACGAAGCGAAATAAGCAAATCAGAAAAAACCAGGAACTGCATTATTCCATACGTAGGTGGGACATAAAAGTGAAACTAAGAGACATTGATAAGAGTGTGGTGGTTATGGGGGGGGAGGGGGGAATGGAAGAGGGAAAGGGGGAGGGGGAGGGGCACAAAGAAAACAAGATAGAAGGTGACAGAGGACAATCTGACTTTGGGTGATGGGTATGCAACATAATTGAACGACAAGATAACCTGGACTTGTTATCTTTGAATATATGTATCCTGATTTATTGATGTCACCCCATTAAAAAAATAAAATTATAAAAAAAAAAAAGAGGTAAAGGCTTTTTAAAAGCATTAGTGATTATCTTAAGCTTATTAAAATATATAAAATGTCTGAATAATAGTTTTGGCTCTGGAAATTATCAGCTCTTATCTTATTAATTTAAAAATCTTAGAAATATAGTTCATCTTATCCAGAGTTCTGTTAAAACAAAACTCTCAAGCAATATTAGGAGATACAGTTGTACTTTATAGCATCAATTTATAAATTTGGAATATTTAAGTTTAATTACAATCACATAGCTAGATTTAACTTTGTCCAATCTTTCTGAAGAGGCATATAATAGCCTTTAACTGAATCTCCTCCAGTTTTACTTGTTTCTTTCTAGATTGTTGCAAACTAAAAGCCAATTTGTGATACAGTGTGCCAGGTACAGCAGTTCCATCTGTATTGCATGTCTGTACACCTCACATATTCATTTACTATAGGCAAATTATTTGTTTTTATAACTGTGCTTTAAATAAGTCACTGATTTCAAAAGATGCCCTCTTATTTTCTTCATTCTAGCATTCTCTTTTCTATAAATAAACTGAAATTATCCCACCTTAATTACCAGCCCACTCTTGTCTTCCTAGGCTGAAAGTATTTGAAGAGCTGTAAAAGAGGAGAGAATGCACTTTTTCAGTATTAGTCAGGAGACCAGAATTAAGAACGGATAGACAGTATAAGAACAGCATTTTTTGTAGGCAATAATATTTTTTAACAGTTTTATTTGGACAATTAATTTTAATGGGGTGACATGGGTCAATTAGAGCACATAGATTTAGAGAAAACATCTCCAGATCATTTTGACATTTGATTATGTTGTACACTCATCACCCAAAGTCAAATTGTCCTCTGTCACCCTTCATTTGGTTTTCTTTATGTCCCTCCCCTCCAACCACCCCATCCCTCTCCTCCGTTACCCTCCCCTTGGTAACCACTGTACTCTTATCTATGTCCATGAGTCTCAATTTTGTGTCCCATCTATGTATGGAATCATACAGTTCTTAGTTTTTTCTGATTTACTTATTTCACTCAGTATAATGTTATCAAGGTCCATCCATGTTGTCGTAAATGATCCTATGTCATCATTTCTTATGGCTGAGTAGTATTCCATAGTGTATATGTACCACATTTTCTTTTTTTCTTTTTCTTTTTTTTTTTTTCTGAAGCTGGAAATGGGGAGGCAGTCAGACAGACTCCTGCATGCATCCAACCGGGATCCACCGGGCATGCCCACCAGGGGGCGATGCTCTGCCCATCTTGGGGCGTCGCTCTGCCGCAATCAGAGCCACTCTAGTGCCTGAGGCAGAGGCCACAGAGCCATCCTCAGCACCCAGGCCATCTTTGCTCCAATGGAGCCTCGCTGCGGGAGGGGAAGAGAGAGACAGAGAGGAAGGAGAGGGGGAGGGGTGGAGAAGCAGATGGGCATCTCTTCTGTGTGCCCTGGCCGGGAATCGAACCCGGGACTCCTGCACGCTGGCCGACGCTCTACCACTGACCCAACCAGCCAGGGCTTATGTACCACATTTTCTTTATCCAATCTTCTATTGAAGGGCTTTTTGGTTGTTTCCATGAAAAATGCTGTGATGAACATGGGGGTGCATGTGTCTTTACATGCCAAAGATTTTGAGTTTTGAGGGCATATACCCAGTAGAGGGATTGCTGGGTCATATGGTAGTTCTATTCTTAATTTTTTTGAGGAATTATCATACTTTCTTCCATAATGGTTGTACTACTTTACATTCCCACGAACAGTGAATGAGGGTTCCCTTTTCTCCACAGCCTCTCCAACACTTGTTATTACCTGTCTTGTTGATAATAGCTAATCTAACAGGTGTGAGGTGGTATCTCATTGTAGTTTTGATTTGTATTTCTCTAATAGCTAAAGAAGATGAGCATCTTTTCATATATCTATTGGCCATTTGTATTTCTTCTTGGGAGAAGTGTCTGTTCATGTCATCTTCCCATTTTTTTATTGGATTGTTTGCTTGTTTGTTGTTGAGTTTTGTGAGTTCTTTATATATATTGGATATTAGCCCCTTATCTAAGCTGTTGTTTGAAAATATCATCTCCCATTTAGTTGGCTGTTTGTTTTGTTGTCAGTTGCTCTTGCTGTGCAAAAGCTTCTTAGTCTGATGTAGTCCCATTCATTTATCTTTTGGTAGGCAAGAATATTTTAATAGAATTTCTAACACTCAGACAGATACTTCCATAGAGCGATTCAACATTTAATTATTTGAAGGTTTGGGTGACTTTCTTCAATCATTTATTCACCAGATATTTATATTTACATTCAGGCACATTTATTGAACATATGGTCCCTGCCTTCATGAAAGTCATATAATCTATTTGAGGTTTGACAGACATTAAATAATCACATAAGGAATATATAATTATAAACTGTGACATGTTTTATAGAAGAATAGTGTAAGGGTCTATGAAAAACATGCCAAATTTGGGTTAGGAGATGAGAAAAGACTGTTTTGAGGAAATGACATAATAAGTTAGAAGTTAGTGAGGAGAAAGAACATTCTGGGTTGTGCAATATAACATACTTCCCACCTTTGCCACTTAACTTTTTTAGAAAAACTGGTTGATTTCTCTAAACATTCGTTTTCTCAACAGTAAAAAAATGAAAATAATAACTATTTTATAGAGTTTCTTCTGAGACTAAACATGGTAGTGCACTTAAAGCACTTAGCCCAGAGCCAATTACTTAGTAAAAACTTCATAACTGTTAGCTTAATGGTGGTGTGGTTATTGTTATATGTGGTGGGTCTAGGTGGCAAGGCATTTAGCTGTTTTGAGGAACTTAAAGAAATCCAGTGTGGATAGACTTTGGTGAGCCAACAGAAAAGCAAAGTAAGGTGGTATTAGTGAAGGAGACAAGAACCAAAGTATTGAGCTCCATGTTTATTACTTTGGACTTGGTCCTAAAGTAGAAGAAAAATCATTGAATTATTCTAAGTATGCCAGTGACATGATGTAATTTGTATTTTAAGATCACTCTAGTTATAATGGATTGAGAAGTTGGTACCTGGTTGTGAGGAGCAGAGGCAGAAGAGGGTAGATAACCAGTTAGGATACTACTGTCATCGTCTAAATGAGAGAGAAAAATGCTTGGGCCAGGGTGATGACAGTCAGAAAAGAAATGGGTGTATTTGAGACGTATTTGAGGTGATAATTTTAGATATAGGCTTCAAAAATGGAATGATTCTAGTAAGTTTCCCACATATAATAGGCCTTTGGTACATAACTGTTTATGATTTATCAGAAATATTATAGAAGCATAAGGAATTGGTATATGTGATGTGTAAGATAAACTGCAATTCTAAGAATCTGTGAGTTTTTTCTGAGAATTTTAATGTTTCTAGTCTTCCTCTCGTCTGCTGATTTGGCTTCTTTTCTCTGGCTGGTCTCCAGGCTCATTATGTCTTTCTGGAGTTGGAGCAAACAGAAGTAGTCTAAATATTTTAGAGTCCCGGGCTCCACAACCTCCTCCATGAGTGAGATGATGATCTCTAATATGTTTTCTTTATTGTTGATACTCAAAACTTTGCAAGCTTTTTCTTTCTTTTTTTTTTTTCTTTTTTTGTAGCAGTCAACTAGGATGTCTTTGAGAAATGTTCAGCAGTTACTCTCAGGATCCTTTTCTGGTCTGTCATTTTAAATATAAAATTTGGAATTTTTTTCCATAAAATGACCTTGATTACATTGCATTAAGATTCAGTTGCCACTTTTCTGCCCTCTTGAAAAGATTCTTACGACTGTCTTATAGTCTGGCCACATTGATTTATCTTTTAAAATATAACCCAGCTATTTGATTTCACTACATTTATTACTTAACTTATCAATTTAGCAAGATTTCTGAAGGAATCTGCTGTGTCCCCTCTGTTTTTCTGCCTGTCCTCTGGTGTGCTATTGTATAGTAAATGACTGATGAGCAGAAAGGAAGAAGAAGGGGAAAGGCCATGGATAATCCTCAAAATCAGGTACTCCACTTCTCACTTCTCGTGACAAATCCTTTAAAATTATAGAGCTTCTGATGGCTGATTCTAAACTGGATTATAACCAGTTCATTAAAGACCAAATAGAGATGGAGTCAGAGGACAAATTAAAAAAGAGAGAGATCTATTTATTGGTGACCTATTATCTTTTTAAATCTTGAAACAACCCTAGTAAGATAAGCCTTATTGCCATTCTATAAGTGAGAAAACGGAAAAGTATTAAACTTATGTGATGTGTTCACATTCATACAGCTAGTGAGTGGTAGCTCTGGGTTTCAAATAAGAATTTTCTATTTCTAGTTCGAAGGTTCTTTATTCTGTGGGAAACAAACATCGGTTTGTCCTATATTTATATGGGACCAAGAAGTGTGTCCTTGGAAATCAGTCATTCGAAAGATTTGGAAAATGACGAAGTAAAATTTTACTCTGTAATCCCTTAGGCGAAGCTGACAATTAAATTTTAAAATATTGTTTAATATTATTAGATTCTGAAAAGCAGTGAAACAAAATTTAATGTATGTATATTGGAATCAGGAAAGATTTTGAAGTATCTGGAAGAAAATATTTTAGAATTGTTCAACATAAATCATCATTTTGCTGCTCTTTGGTATTGCCCTGAAATTATTATCAGATACATGTTGATACATGTTGATTCATGTTTCAGTTTTACTTTCCTAAGAGGAGAAAGCTATCTTTGATAGACCTACCTAAATCATTAAAAGCAATTCATATTTCCTTGAGGAAAAGTCTCAGAAGCTCATGGCACCATTTAGGCAAACAGGAAGAACAATCTAAGACACTATCAACTGCCCCTACATACGGCCTCTGTAGCTTTGGTGCCTTTGTCTTTAAAAATGTCATCTTGCCTGACCTGTGGTGGCGCAGTGGATAAAGCCTCGACCTGGAACTCTGAGGTCGCTGGTTCAAAAACCTGGGCTTGCCTCGTCAAGGTACATATGGGAATTGATGCTTCCTGCTCCTCCCCTACTTTCTCTCTCTCTCTCTCTCTCTCTCTCTCTCTCTCTCTCTCTCTTTCTCTCTCCCCTCTCTAAAAATGATTAAATAAATAATAAAAATGTCACCTAGTCCCTCCTGCTTTCAAGCTGCACATACCTGTAACATAACTGCCAAGTTGTGTATATCTCCTACATGCCAGGGAGTGGTAATTTTTCTCAGAGAATGAAGATTCTACTAAATGTATATTCACAATACATTCCATCATGAGAAGGATGTTTACCTGAATATAATAAAAACTGCTATCATTTATTGAAAATATGTGATATGCCATATACTTTGTTACATATTGTATCATTAATTCTCATGAAAATCCTAGGACACAACAATTATTTCTATTTTATACAAAAGAAAACTTAGGTTATATACAAGTTAAGAAACTTGTCAATATATAATTTAATTGATCAGTGTCACCCCAATAAACTTAATACAGTGTTGTTGTTTTTTTAATTTTCAAAATAAAGCTACTCCCCCCCAAAAAAGAAACTTGTCCAGGTGAGGTAGTGAAATAAAAGATCTGGGGTTGAAAAGGAGTTATCTCTAATTGCTCCATATCAATCTACCTCCTCTTAACAGTGATATGATTGAAGATGTCCAGATGTCCCTCTAATAAATATATATTGCCCTGTTATTACTGTGTGAAGTTAGAGTTATAAGGGCCCCAAATACCACATTGTGGTTTAAAAAACATCTCAAAACTATGGTTGTGTTAAAATAATTATGCTTTAGGATTATGTATTTGACATGTGTCATCTGTAATATGTAAATAGTATAATTTATTTGATCAAGGAGCCACAGTGAATTAATTTCACTATAGTTTTAAGTCTATAAAGTTGTAGAAAATTAGAATTATAAATCAGTGAAATCGCCCTGGCCGGTGGTAGAGCGTCGGCCTGGCGTGCGGAAGTCCCGGGTTCGATTCCCGGCCAGGGCACACAGGAGAAGCGCCCATCTGCTTCTCCACCCCTCCCCCTCTCCTTCCTCTCTGTCTCTCTCTTCCCCTCCTGCAGCCGAGGCTCCAATGGAGCAAAGCTGGCCCAGGCGCTGGGGATGGCTCCATGGCCTTTGCCTCAGGCGCTAGAGTGGCTCTGGTCGCAACAGAGCGATGCCCCAGATGGGCAGAGCATCGCCCCCTGGTGGGCATGCCGGGTGGATCCCAGTCGGGTGCATGCAGGAGTCTGTCTGACTGCCTCCCTGTTTCCAGCTTCAGAAAGATACAAAAAAAGAAAAAAGAAAAAAAGAAAAAAATAAATCAGTGAAATCAAAAGGGATGATACAGAGAGTATAAGGACAAATCAATGATATGAACAAAGAAGATGTAACATTAAAATTTCAGATTAAGTCAAAGAGAAGCGAATTTAAAAAGACAGTTCTACTAAAACCAACCATTCTCTGAAAACCAGGTATAGGTAACTCTAATGTTAACTATTAGTTTACAAATGAGATGCTAAGTTTTTAAATCTCAAACACAAGAGATTTATTTAAGAAAATGAAATCAGCAAATTTCTAGGAACAGATGAGTTGCTTAAAAGGTGGAAGGATTTGAGTTCTTTGGGCTTTAAGATATACTACTTTCCTGATATTTGTGACATCTCTTTGTAAAAAGAAAATAAATTACTAGGAAATACTGCTAGATGTGATCCCATAGTCTACGGCCATACTACCCTGAACACGCCCGATCTCATCTGATCTCGGAAGCTAAGCAGGGTCAGGCCTGGTTAGTACCTGGATGGGAGATGTGATCCCATAGAGCCTTTTTTCTACAACTGTGAAACTTGAGGGGTATAGGAAATTAGAACTACAGAAATTTTTTTTGTGGTTATTATGAGACTTACATAAAACATCTCATATTATAACAGTATACTTTAATCTAATAGTAACTTAACTTTGAACATATACTAAAGCTCCCTCCCCAACAAAAGATTTATTTCACCATTTATTTAATTTTGTATCTTTTAAAAATTTTTGTAGTCTGTTATTTTTAATACTTTGTCTTTTAACCTTTATACTAGAGTTTTGTTATTTAGTCATCACCATCATAGTATCCTCAATTTAACTGTTTATTTACCTTTACCAATAAGATTTATACTTTTATATTTAGCACCCTTTTGTTTCTGCTTGAAGATTCCCTTTAGTATTTCTTGCAGTATAGTCTAGTGGTGAAGAACTCCTTTAACGTTGTCTGGAAAACTTTTCTTCAATTCTGAAAGATATCATGTCAGGTAAAGAAGTCTTGGTTGGCAGTTTTTTTATTCAATGCTTTGAATATATTATGCCACTGTCTTTTTTTTTTTTTTTTTTCAGGCTTTGTTAGCTTTTATTATAATGAATTATAATTGGGATAGCCTTCTATTGGATCTATAAAATAATGAATAAGATTATTATATTTGGAGTATGCCACTGTCTTTTGACCTGTCAAGTTTCTGCTGAAAATCTTTAGAGTCTTATGTGGCTTCTGTTATATGTAACAAGTATGTTTTTTTCATTTCTTTGAAGATTCTCTCCTTGGCTTTAACTCTTGACAATTTAATTATAATGTATCTCAGTGTGGGTATTTGGAGATTAATCTTTTTTGGAACATTCTGGGTTTTGGGGATCTGGATGTCTGTTTTTTTTCTGCAGGTTAAGGGAGTTTTCAGACACTGTTGCTTTAAATAAGCTTTCTGCCTGACAAGGTGGTGGCACAGTGGATAGAGCAATAGCCTGGGATGCTGAGGATCCAGGTTCAAAACCCTGAGGTTGCCAGTGTGAGCACAGGCTCATCCAGCTTGAGCATGGGCTTACCAGCTTGAGTGTGGGGTCACCGGCTTGAGCATGGGATCATAGACATGACCCCATGGTCACTGGTTTGAGCCCAAAGGTCAAGGTCTATGGCTTGAGCCCAAGGTCACAGACTTGAGCAAGGGGTCTCTGGCTCAGCTGGAGCCCCTCAGTCAAGGTACATATAAAAAAGCAATTAATAAGCAACTAAGACACTGCACTATGAGTTAATGCTTCTTATCTCTCTCCTTTCTGTCTGTCTATCCTTGTCTGTCTGCCTCTCTCTCTCTCTTTCACTTAAAAAATAAATAAAATAAAGCTTTCTGTCTCTGTATTTTCTTCTTCTGGGACTCCTGCAATGTGTATCTTTGATGGTGTCCCATAAATCCCTTCTCTATCTTCACTCTTTTATATTCTTTTTTTCTCCTCTGGTTGGATGAATTTCACTGCCCTGGCTTTGGGTTGCTGATCATTTCTTCTATTTAATCTAGTCTGCTGTTGAACTACTTTAATGATTTTTTTTTCAACTCATTTTTTTCTTAATTCTCTGCTTTCTGTTACTAATTTTTTTATATTTTCTGTCTTTGCATAGATTCTCACTTTGTTTATGCATTCCCTCCTAATCTCATTAAGCAAGTTTATAACTGTTATTTTCAAGTGTCTATCAGGTAAATCACTTCCATCTGTTTCATTAAGATTTGTTTCTGGAGATTTCTTTTTCTATTATTTGGACATATTCCTCTATTTCTTCATTTTCTTGGCTCTCTATATTGGTTTCTGTCAATTAGATAAAACAGCCATCTCTCTCATTGTTGACAGATTGAGCTGCAGGAGATGAATTGTAACCGGCCTGGGCACCCAGATGTCTCAAATTGTGGGTGTCCAGGCCTCTTTGTTCTTAGTGGATCCCAGTAGTTAAGTGTATTCCAAGACCTAGCAGTGTCCCAAAGGGTAAGACCATAGTTAGTACCTACATGCAAGCTAATTAGTAGCTGATGCCTTAGGTATCAGCTGAGAATGTATGAAGCCCCTTCTCAGGAGATATTGAGAATCATGGGTTTTTTCCTGCTCCCTCTGTGCTGACCTGGGTATATATTCACAGGGAATGCTCTGGTACCCATTAAGAACTATTTGTTTGCTTTAGTCTTGTGGGACTTGTGAATGTAAGCTCTATTGGCTATTAAAGCCAGATGATCTAGGGACCCATCCTTCAGGTGGCAGCTGCAAAAGCTGGGGTGCCAGAACTATGTACAAGCTCCTGCCATGGAGATACTGGCAGCTTGGTTTTATATTGGAGCAGGCTGGAAAGAGAAGGTGTGAGAGGAGTTTGTTGGCTTTGCTGGTCCCTGAGGAGGATCGCAGCCCTCTACTAGATGCCTGCTAAATTAAAAGCTTGGCCCTCAGATGACAACTTTTAAAGTATGCAGTAAAAGGCTTTTCAGGGAAGACTAGGAGATGAGTGATGGTACCTGCTCCCTCTACACTGAGGCCTGTGGTATTGCAGTGGTTTGTCCTCACATATCCATTAAGAATTGCTTCTTTGTTTGCTATAGTCTTGTGGGTCTTGTGGATGCAGCCCCGCTGGACTTCAGAGCTAGGTGTTTTGTGAAGCCATCCCTTTGGTGGGAGTCTTAAAATTTAAGCTGCTAGATGTAAGCTCCAAACCCTTCACTCCTCAGAAAGAAGCCAGGAGTTAGGGATTCTCTCTCAATTATATAGAGGTGAAGTTATGGTGAAAGTGTATCTCATTGTTTGTACCCATATTGATGTGGGTATTTCTTCATTTGCCCAATGTGTAGAAATCACTCAGTTGTGTTCTGGATCTCTTTCAGAGGTAATTTCTCCATGTATAGCTGTACATTTGGTGTGTCTGTGGGAGAACATATGTTTAGGAGCTTTCTACATTACCATCTTGGTTAACCCTCTATTCCACTCAGCATTTTCTGTAATTGGCACCATTAGCTTTCAGTTATCCAGTGTTGAAAGCTTTGTATTTTGTATTCCTTCTCTTTCTTTACATGTATTTTTTAACATATTTATTGTTAATAAATAACTAACTCTTGTTAATTCAACATTTGAAATATATCTTGTATCCATTCTTAATTCTGTAACCTTAAACCACTGGCATTTTTGTGACTCTCACTATTCCACAAATATCAATCATATACCAATTATTTATCAAATATTATAGCAGATACTACAGTAAAAAAGTGTTTCTTGCATTTGCTGTTAGTGGAGAAACATGTAGAAAACAGTTCAATACATAATTATATAGCTAATAGAAAAGAGCACTGCATTCTGTATGAGGGAAACCAGGAGTAGGCTTTGAAGGGGAATCAGCACTTGAGTGGAACTTTGAATTAATGTCAAGAGTTTCCTTAGAAATAGAGCAGGGCAGTACTCCAGAGAAAAGGCTGAACCTGTAGAAAGGCTGAGAATCATGAGAGAAACCAGCATATTCTGAATTGCTATTAGTTTAGTACTAATGGATCATGCAATGCAAAGGGAACAGAGAGAAGAAAGAGTCTGAACAGGTAGACAATGACCAAATAATGAAAAGTCCTATATAGATGTCAGCCACAGCAGTTCATATGTTGTGCTGTAGTTGTTAAGGACATGCTGAGTTTATACTATTATTGTAAAATAATCCTATTAGCCAGTAAGTAATGTCATGCTAGCCACAAAATGGAGGATAATTTTTTTTTCTGAAGTGAGAAGCGGGGGAGGGGGAAGTTAGACAGACAGACTCCTGCATGCGTCCCCACCAGGATCCACCTGGCATGCCCACCAGGGGACGATGTTCAGCCCTTCTGGGGAGTTTCTTCACTGCAATTCGGAGCCATTCTAGCACCTGAGGCGGAGGCCATGGAGCCATCCTCAGCACCCAGGCCAACTTTGCTCCAATGGAACCTTGGCTGCAGGAGGGGAAGAGAGAGAGAGAAAAAGGAGAGGGGAAAGGATGGAGAAGCAGATGAGCACTTATTCTGTGTACCCTGGCCGGGAATCTGGAGGATAAGTTGAAGATAAAAGGACACCAATAGCCTGACCAGGTGGTGGCACAGTGGATAGAGCATCAGACTGGGATGTGGAGGACCCAGGTTTGAAACCCTGAGGTCGCCAGCTTGAGTGCCAACTAATCTGATTTGAGCAAGGCTCACCAGCTTGAACCGAAGGTCACTGGCTCAAGCAAGTGGTCCCTCGGTCTGCTGTAGCCCCCGGGTCAAGGCACATACGAGAAAGCAACCAATGAACAACTAAAGTTCCACAACAAAGAATTGATGTTTCTCATCTCTCTCCCTTCCTGTCTGTCCCTATCTGTCCCTCTCTCTGTCTTTCTCTGTCTCTATCGCACAAAAAAAGAACACCAATAAAGAGTTAATTGTAGTATTGAGGAGAGATGATAGCTAAGTACTTTAGTGCAAAGGGAAAGCAAAAAGTTATGAATTTAAACTCAGGGATTGCTTCTACATAATATGCCTTCTACATAATATGTATTAAAATATTTGTTCCAAGATTAGTGATTGTGATAGTCTTAGTTTTTCCTTCTTAAGTGCCCTACCCTTCACTCTCTTGCACATCCAAATCTTATTGCTTCTTTAAAGGCCCAGCTTTACTACTTACTGCCTGTGGGAAGGTTTCCCTAAAATCTTCAACTAAAAAACAAACTTTCCATCCTGTTAAGTGTCATAAAATTTAGTCTTTTGTCATACTTACCACTTTAGACTTTGTGAGTTGTAAATTAATATATATCTTGGCTCTTTTTTTTATCATAAATGTCTTGTGAGAAGAACCCATGTTTATACTCCTATCTATATCCTTATACTGCTAGCACAAGAATCTGTCACTTGCTAGGTTTTCTATAAATATCTGTTGAGTGAAATAATGAAGATATATCTAACTGGCTATGGAAACAAAATATCCTGGATCAGAATAATAAAAGGGTAAGAGTAAGGACTCTGGAAATGCACTGCTCTCTCACTCTAGGTGAAGATACTGATATCATATAACCCAAATAGAAATGAAGATAGTGAAAAGAAAAAAAGTTGTCAAAAGCATATCTGAAAATTCAGAAAATCCCATAAGGATTAAATCATTGGCAATTCTTTGTATTTTTAGTTTGCTGTCTCTTATTAAACAATACATTTTTGACTCCTTGGTGTTGCTGCATGGTGTGGGAATACAGAAAGACGTGATAACATCCCTCTCCTTGAGGATCATAGGGTCAAAGGTAACTAATTGCTAATAGAGAAAATGGGATAATAGTGAAAGGTTTATTACTAGCTACCAAAAAAATGTGTGGTAAATAATTTACTTACTAAAGATAATCAAAATAATGAGAGCTTCCTGAAAAAGTTAAGGTTCGACTAAGCCTTTTAAAAGCAAGAGCAGGTTAATTATTCTAATCAGCATACATGTGCCACACTTTATAGAATAATTAATATATTTAATTTATCCCATGAATTATTTATTTTATAACTGAAACTTTGTACCTTTTGACCCATTTCCTATCCCCAACCTTTGCTCTGGCAATGACCAATCTGTTCTCTGTATCTGTGAGCTCGGCTTTGTTGTTTGTTTTTAAATTACACAGATATGTGAGATCATGCAATAATTGCCTTTCTTTGTCTGATTTATTTCACTTAGCATAATGCCATCAATGTCCACCTATGTGGTATCAAATGGCAAGACTTTTTATGGCTGAATAATATTTCATTGTTTATATATAAAATATAAACCACATTTCCTTTATTTGTTCATCTGTAGATGGACATTTAGGTTGTTTCCATATCTTAGCTATTATAAATAATGCTGCAGTAAACAAAGGTATGCATATATCTTTTGAATTAGTCCTTTTGTTTTCTTTGGATAAATATTCAGAAGTAAAATTTATGGATTATATTGTAGTTCTATTTTTTATTTTTTGAGGAACCTCCATACTGTTTTCCATAGTGGCTGCACCAATTTACATTTCTACCAATAGTGTATGAGGATTCCCTTTTCCCCACATCCTCTCCAACATTTTTATTTCTTCTTTATAACAGCCATCCTAACATGTATAATGTGATATTTTGTTATGATTTTTATTTGCACTTCCCTGATGATTAGTAATGTTGAGCACTAACTTTCATATGACTGTTGGCCTTCTGCATGTCTTCTTTGGAAAAATATCTATTCAGAGCCTCTGCTCATTTTTTAAAATCAAATTCTCTCTCTTTTTTTTACTATTTAGTTGTATGAGTTCTTTATATATTTTGAATATTAATGCCTTATCAGGTATATGATTTGTGAATTTTCTCCCATTCAATGGGCTTGCTTTCATTTTGTTGGTAATTTCCTTTGCTGTGCAAAAGCTTTTTAGTTTGATGTAGCCCCACTTGTGTATTTTTGTTTTTGTTACCTTTGCCTTTGGAGTAGTATCCAAAAAATTATTGCCAAGACCAATATCAAGTAATTGATATCTCAACAATACAAAAAGTAATGGAGGGGGAAAAGGAGTAAACTATTTCAAAAACATTAATTTATTAAGAAATACAATGGCCTTGGAGGAAGCATAATAGAATGCATTCTTACAGCATACTTTTTAAATTATATGTTTATGAAGTTCATTGTATCAGAAATATCACAGACAGCCAGAGCATACATTCCTGCCAAATTCCATGAAAATTCTGTGATGTTGAAAAGTGTCAAGATAGAAGTTTTTATGTACCCCTGATAGAAATGAAATACCCTGTAGTAATTCTTATTTTTTTAAACAAAATTGAGAAAAAATTTACAAATAGCTCTTAGCCTAGATTAGAATTTTATGTTTCAGGAAGCTGCATAATTTAATGCCTTTTTAATGAGATCTCAATCTGACATGGCAGTTGAAGTTCCGTCACTTACATTGATTTAAAAAAAAAAAAAAAAAAAAAAGCTATCTAAGGCAATGATTTTGTTCCCCAAAACAGAATTCTAGAGATTCTTTTTTCTCATTGGTATCAATAGACATACTGATATGGCATGCCCAGCATGAAAACCTGTTTGATAGTTATTTATTTTATTCTCATTAATTTTCTAGCTAAAATTTTCTAGTAAAACTGAGATACTATAGCCCTGGTTGGTTGGCTCAGCAGTAGAGTGTTGGCCCGCATGTGAAAGTCCCGGGTTCAATTCCCGGCCAGGACACACAGGAGAGGCGCCCATCTGCTTCTTCAGTCTTCCCCCTCCCTCTCCTTTCTCTCTCTTCCCCTCTTGCAGCCAAAGCTCCATTAGAGCAAAAGTTGGCCCGGGCACTGAGGAAGGCTCCATGGCCTCTGCCTCAGGCACCAGAATGGCTCCAGTTGCAGCGGAACAATGTCCCAGATGGGCAGAGCATCCCCCATGGTGGGCATGCTGGGTGGATCCCAGTTGGGTGCATGTGGGAGTCTGTCTGCCGCCCCTGCTCCTCATTTCGGAAAAAAAAACTGAGATACTATATACATTCTGAATAAGGGGATTTTGCTGATTTAGACTGTCCTTCTCCATGCCATCTACACTAACCTGCATTTCTACTGTATCATAAACAAAGGGTTTCATTTTGGTTTCCTAATTGTCTGACACACCAATCAAAATACCTGACAACCTGGTGGGAACTAGTGTCAGTTCAGTTACATATATATATTCACCGAGATTCCTGTGTGCTCATCTGGTTATGGTAGGCAAATCTAAAACTCTTCGCAGTGTCACGTAGTGGTAAGGACAAGAATGTTAAGGAATTGATCCAATCACCAACATATTTTCTTACCTACAAGGAAATGAGCACTAGTAATTAGAGAATCTTTTGTTGATGACATGTGCTATTTTATATTTAACATCTCATTTAATTCTAAGGTTTGGGAATCCAAAATTATCCCTTGAGCCCTGTAGAAAGAGCATGAAATACACACTAACTCAATTTCTTTCTTTCTATATTCACTGTTTCACCATATGGATGTGTCAGTATGCATATAATAAGGAGAAAAATAGGAATTTCTACTGAATATATTTCAGTTTGAATGTTGAAAAGTAAATAAAATCTATCATATAAAAATGTGGTGCTTTTTAATTAAATTATTATATATGAAGATAAAAGAACAAATGTGACATTTTAGGAAAGAGCATAAATTTGGGGATAATATAAATTTGAATTCTAATCCTGATTTCTTCTCCCTCATTTGTAAAACTTGGGGTAAAGATATCTTTTAACTTTTTTTGTCAGGATTAGAAATGCAACCTGCCTCCGCTGCAGCCTGCACAGAGGGGTGTTTATTAAATGGCGACGGTGTTCTTTGTTGCTGTTGCTGCTGCGTCGCTGCATGTAGAGAAGGACAACAGGGCAGTTCTGTTTCTGAGTTTTCAAGTTTCTCATGGAGATGGCATTAACTCAGGTTTTCTAAGCTACTGTGTCAGAAGATCCCTAAATTTACTCCCAGCTCTGATGAGTCCTTAGAAGCACTCACAGGAATCGGCATATAGTCATGCTCGTGACTAAGATTTATTACAGTGGAAGGATGCAAAGTAAAGTCAGCAAAGAGAAAACGGTACATGGCACAAAGTCTGGAAGAAACCAGCACAACTTTCCAGAGCCTCTGGTAATGGACTCACACAGGATTCACTTAATGCTCCCATCAACGAGTTGGGACTTGCTGCATGAAATATTATCTACTAGAAAAGCTTATTACAAACTCAGTGCCCATGGTTTTCACTGGATTCTGGTCATATCAGCAGCCTCTGCCTAGCACATACCAAAATTCCAGTCTCACAGAACTAAAGCAGGTGTTCGGCATAAACCATATTGTTTGCACAGTTTAGGCACTCTGCTAAGAAGCACTCTTATAAGTTCCAGAAATGGTGAGAACCCTCCCATAATCCAAGTTCTCAGATACTAGCACAGAGCCATTGTAAGGGTAGCAGTCTCTGGTCTTCTCTGTTAACTTTTCTGCACGTGCAGATGCAGTGTTCACAAGACGCAGTATTTGAGGAACATTTAATATCTTCCAAGAAACCAATGATTTACCAAACAAGTCATGAAAAACTAGATTAATATCCCTCTAGAGAATCTTTAAGTCCAGGGACTTAAGTATGCAGGTAGTCTTTCAAATTGTCTTTAGAAAATCTGAAAGTAGGTGCATTCATCTCACTGTGAGAATTCAGAACCATCCCGGATTGGAACCACTCTCTGCCCTCCCTCTCTTCGAGATTCATTTTAGTGTTTCTGGTTCTCCCATAATTAGACCAACCTATGTGGCATCTGTGATTAGTAGGTCATTTGGTAATTTTTTTGAGATTCCAGTCATTAAAGGATAAGAACATTATTTTTTTCTTTTTCTTTTCTCTCTATATATTATATTTCAGGTTTTCAAGAGAAGGGTCATATAAAACCACACTCAAGTTTTTAGCTTTAAAATTCCCAGAGGGCTTGCATCTTGAATAATAACACAAAATAAATATATTTGGCTAGACTTGGTACCCTAGTATTAAGAAATAATTGAGTTGCTGCCTTGGCCTCTTATTGGATAAATAAATACCTTCTAGAATTCAGCATACTTTGGTAAAAACTCTCCCCTTATTGTTCACTTCCTAAGTAAGGAGTCAGGATATTTATATCGTTATAAATTGAGAATATATAAATTGTCCTTGACAATGTTGACATATAACCTGTTTGGCATTTTCACATTGTTAAGGACTCCATATGTCTGCTGGTGCTCTGGCATGAAAACCTCATGCTGCTGTATAGAGAGAATCCATGTATATATACATTTGTACAGTCTGGCTACATTTCCACATGCTCTGAGCTAAGTAATGGGGAAGATGGAATGACCAGTCTGATGCATACAGGGCCACTCTGCTAACCTCCTTATAGAAAGGCAGTATGAGGAGCCCAAGAACTCACATGGAATTTTGATGAAATTGCTGCACTTCTCAAACAGGCAGGGAGGGCATGTTTACACTTCGGTATTTTCAGCAAAATGCTATTATGATTATTTTCAGCAGTGTATCTCAAGAACCTGTTCTTTACCCAGAGGGAGTTTTCTACCTGTCAGGTACTATTAGCTTACCTAGAATATTCTACAGTTTAGCAAAACCTAAACCAAATGCCTCTAAAAGTCAATACTAGAAAATTAGTAGGCAACACCATATACAGTCTGGAAGGCAAAGATGAAGCCAAGAATAGGCCAATCTCTTAATGAGGTTGAAGCCATACAGGCTGGAAATTCAGAAATAGCAGGAATAAGTGATATAAAGGAGAACACAAATCAAAAAAAGGGGGGAAATGTGACCTGTCCGATTTCATTCTGGCAAATATCTTCACCTTTTGCAGAGCTTTCCAGGTTTTTCTGCAATATCTTGAAGATGCTCTCCTACACTTGAGCCCTAAAAATGTCAAATGTGTCAATCAAGTGCTCTTGCAAAGAACCATAGTTCAACCAGTTGGCAGAGAAGTTCAGAAACATTTGTCATTAACTAAGGAAAGAATAAGACAGTCTCTTGAAAACATTCTTCTCTGATCTCCCTTTTTCTTTCCTCATTTTTTCATAATTTTTGCCAGACATGTAAAGATCATCATATTTCTATGTGTAAGGAATATATGAGGACTTTCACATTTTCAATATTTTAATTAAGAACCCAGAACCCAATTTGTACTATGCATTAATTCTACAAATATTTGCTAAGCACCTGCTATGTACCAAGTAAGGTGCTAAGCAATGAGATAGGCACTGAGATGAACATCAACATGACCAAAACATAGCGTCTATTCTCAAAGAGCTCACCTAAGTTATGGGACTTCTCTTCCCAGCACTGGAACTCTGAGCTGATAGGTATGTTGTGGGGCTGGGCCCCGCATTCCTGGGGTGGCGTGGAGGGGGGGGATTTCTGCAGTTGAGATATTCCTCCTGATTTTTAACCACATCATGTGGTATGGAACCAGCCCATTCCATGTCTGCGCCCCTTCTACCAGTCTTTTTAATTTTTTCTAAGAGAGAGAGACAGGCAAACAGGAAGGGAAAGATATGAGAATCATCAACTCATCATTATAGCACTTTAGTTGTCCATTGATAGCTTTCTCATATGTGCCTTGATGGGGGGGTGTGTCCGTCGAGCCAGGGACCCCTTGCTCAAGCTAGCGACCTTAGGCTTCAAGCCACCAATCTTTGGGATCAGACCAGAGGCCGTGGAATCATGTTTATGATCCCACACTCAAGCTGGCGACCCCACTCTCAAGCAGGGTGAGCCCTCACTCAAGCTGGCAACCTTGGGGTTTTGAACCTGTGCCCTCAGCATCCCAGGTTGACACTCTATCCACTGTGCCACCAACTGGTCAGGCCCCTTCTACCAGTCTTGTGTGGCTTCTTTATATCCTCAGTTATAGAACTTCTGTTTAGCTAGTATTCAGGCTTTTCTGAATGCTGGTTGTTCTGTAGGTTAGTTATAATTTTGACATGGTTGTGGAAGAATGCAAGTACTGCATTTACCTACTCTGATATCTTGACCAGAAGCCCCAAAAGATTTTAAATACCCGAGTGCTTTTCATCTTTCTTATGCTTAAATTATAGAATTTTAAAACTGGAAAGTATGAGAGGGATTATCTTTTCCATCCTCCTTGCTTTTCATAATTGGGAAAAAGAGACCCAAACTAGTTTTTGACATGCTTCAGAACTGAAGTTCTAAACTGGAGCTCAAATCTGTAGACCATTAATCCACTAATACCATGCTGTTATTTTCCTCATTTTTATGTACAGAGATCTTGGTGGAAGGTGAGGTTGATGAGAGGCTTCAGACAGTAGATTTTCTGATACCAATTTTGCCTTCAGATGGAGTCCACAAAAAACTCAGAACTATGAGGTCTGCATTAAGGAAATACAGAACTAATGTATTGTGATGATATAAACTAATGTTTATATTCTCCTCTGTGAATAATACTGCTAGTTATTATACTCTTAGGAAGAGCTTGAAATTTCAGTGTTTTGCAACACAAATGCCATAGCAAGAGAACTCCTCTCATTTCTCATCCAATTTACTTAAAAAAAATAGTAATAATGACCTAAGAAGTTCAACCAAAATAGATGATAGCCCTGTACCACTATTCACTTTATCACTTTGAATTTATTGCCAAGAGACATGTTCAAAAGAGAAAAATATGTGGACAACATTGCCAGGCAGGTTAGTGCAGAGAGAAGAGCACCGGTTGCCTTTCTATTCTCAAGCTTCCCATAACATGAGTAAAAGCATCTGTTGAATAGACATTCCAGGAATATTCTTTAATCACTGCCAGGCCATCTTGAGGCACAACTTTGTGCTGAACTCTTATTTTATGACTACATGTATGGTCCAAGGGAATAAGAGTCAAACAGTAGTCAGGGAAATGTCAAAGGCAACATTCCTCTTTGGATACTGGGCCGACCATTCAGCTACATCTTTGAGGAACCTGTGTATCCAAATGTCAAGATTCAGAAGTGGGGACACTGTGATGCCAAAATAAACTGTTGTCCAATCTGGAAGCTCTAAAGTAATGAAGTGCTAGTTTATAGTCTAAATTTAACTGGCTAGATAAAATATTCCACATTGTCCATTAATGTCTGGCATGTATTATATTCTCAAATAATGTTTGTTGACTAAATGAATGAATGGATTTATTTTATGATATTTCTATACTTTTTAAAAGTATTAATGAATACAAGCTTTCTAAATAATTGTCTTGAATCAGTCACCAGTGTTTATAGATGGTTTATCTTTAATTTTCAGAAACTTTTAATTAATAAGGCTAATTAGGCATAGTCTTAGCTTCAGAGACTCAGTAGACAATACAGGTGAGGAATAATCATTTTTATTCACTTATCCTCCTGCCTCATTCCAGAACAAACAATTAACAGAGCTAAATATATTCTATTTTTAGCAAATTGTGATTTAGCATAATCTCCATGCTTCATTGTTTCCTCATTTGGTTTGTTTTAATTTCTTAGGCACTAGAGACTGGTATAGTACAATTTTCTATATATAATATAAGCTAAACTCATTTAACAAACAGAAGTAGGCTTAAAAAATATTTTGTAAAGTAAGTTCTATATTTTGGAAAACAAATAATAATAAGCTATAATTTTCTTTCTGACAAAGTGTCTTCAGTGTTTGGTGAGCTCTAGTAACTACCATCTCTGGCCTATCAAGAAAGGATTTATTACTCAGTACACAGGGAAGGGCATGAATATTTCACCCCAGATGCTGTCTCAGAATCTCACTCAGGTTGAATCTGAGATACACCCCAAATGCTATTTTCTTGTTCTTTGGACCTGGGGGCCAATCACCAGAAACCACATAGATATAAGGAACAATTTCCTTTTAGAAAACAGGATAGGCCTGGCCTGTTGGCTCAGTGGTAGAGCATCATTTTGGCATGTAGATGTCCTGGGTTCAATTCCCAGTCAGGGCACACAGGAGAAGTGACCATCTGCTTTACCCTTCCCTCTCCTCCTTCTCTCTTGCTCTCTCTTATCCTCCCGCAGCCATGACTTGAATGGTTCAAGCAAGTTGGTATCTTCTCTCTTACATCTGTGTTGGTTCTCAACCAATGAAGATGGATTAGGCCATAATAGTAACCTGTTTTAAAAAAAAATTCTTTGAAACAAAGTAAAAAGGTAGGTTTTGAATATAATTTTCTTCTATTTAGGAGAGTATTTTCCTATTATAGATTAATTCTTTTTATTTAGGAGACAGAACAAAGATTAAATTTTTAATGGAATCATTTTGCAAACTATCAATATATCCTCCAGCACTCATTTTCCCTCCTCCTTTTTTGTTGCCTAACTTCTTAAAAGAATAATATGAACAATATATTTTATTTTCTCCTCATCTATACCCTCTTAACCCTTTAGTGAACTTATATCCAAACACACAAAAGCTACTGAAATTATTCTTAGAGGTCACTACCAACCTTCTATTTTCCAAATTCTATTAGTTTATCTCAGTGCCTTGTCAACCCTTCCCATATGACAGCAATTTCTCTCTCCTTGACACTTTTTCTCCCTTAACTTTCTTTGCACATCCCTCATTCCCCTGCTGACTGTTCTGTTTGTTTTCTCTTCTGTATCTTGCTTCCAGAGTATCCTCATTAAGATCCCCTCCTGTTCCTCTCCAATTATTGTTGTATGTGCTGTATTATTATGATTTTCCTGTGGATTCATGAAGTAATATTTCAAGCTAAGAACTACTGCTATTCCCTGGCTAACTCATCATCTTTTATTTATTTATTTTTTATTAATTTTACTAGGGTGACATCAATAAATCAGGGTACATATGTTCAAAGAAACCATGTCCAGGTTATCTTGTCAATCAATCAATCATGTTGTTTACCCATCACCCAAAGTCAGATTGTCCTCTGTCACCTTCTATCTAGTTTTTTTTGTGCCCCTCCCCCTCCCCTTCCCCTCTCCCTCTCCCCCCACCCCCCGTAACCACCACACTCTTATCAATGTCTCTTAGTGTCGCTTTTATATCCCACGTACATATGGAATAATGCAGTTCCTGGTTTTTTCTGATTTACTTATTTCACTTCGTATAATGTTACCAAGATCCCACCATTTTGTTGTAAATGATCCAATGTAATCATTTCTTATGGCTGAGTACTATTCCATAGTGTATATGTGCCACAACTTCTTTATCCAGTCATCTATTGACGGGCTTTTTGGTTGTTTCCATGTCCTGGCCACTGTGAACAATGCTGCAATGAACATGGGGCTGCATGTGTCTTTACGTATCAATGTTTCTGAGTTTTGGGGGTATATACCCAGTAGAGGGATTGCTGGGTCATAAGGTAGTTCTATTTTCAGTTTTTTGAGGAACCACCATACTTTCATCCATAATGGTTGTACTACTTTACATTCCCACCAACAGTGGATGAGGGTCCCTTTTTCTCCACAGCCTCTCCAACATTTGCTATTACCTGTCTTGCTAATAATAGCTAATCGAACAGGTGTGAGGTGGTATCTCATTGTAGTTTTGATTTGCATTTCTCTAATAACTAAAGAAGATGAGCATTTTTTCATATATCTGTTGGCCATTTGTATTTCTTCCTGGGAGAAGTGTCTGTTCATGTCCTCTTCCCATTTTTTTATTGGATTGTTTGTTTGTTGTTGAGTCTTATGAGTTCTTTGTATATTTTGGATATTAGGCCCTTATCTGAGCTGTTGTTTGAAAATATCATTTTCCATTTAGTTGGCTGTCTGTTTATTTTGTTATCAGTTTCTCTTGCTGAGCAAAAACTTCTTAGTCTGATGTAGTTCCATTCATTAATTTTTGCCTTTACTTCTCTTGCCTTTGGAGTCAAATTCATAAAATGCTCTTTAAAACTAAGGTCCAACCATTCATCATCTTTTAGTTAACACTGTCCTCTCCCTTAAAACTGTTTTAATCACAATGGTATTGTCATAAGAATCATTACACTTGACCTGGACTAATAACAATAGCTTCTGACTGCGCACCCACGTTCTGTTTTTCTCACTTATTCTATGAGCACAAATTCTTTCTTAAATGCCACACATACAAGTTTCTCATTTGATATTCAACTTTCTTAGTAGTACATCAACAATATGGTTAGCCCAGTCTGTTTCTTACACATATCCTGTATCTCAAGCAATCTAGATTTGTTTTATGTTTGCTGTTTTTTCATTGGCTACCTCCCACCTTCTGTTCAAATCGTTGCCTGTTTTGAATACACTTCACCATTACATCGCATCAACAGTAAGCCATATGTCAAATACTGCCTTCTCTCATGTTCTCAACCAGATATCATTTCTACTGCCTTTGCATGGTATAGCATTTTACTTCTCTTAGCTAACAGAATATATGCATTTGCCTTGCCTAATTTACTAGATTATGGAATCCTTTGTATATTTATTTTTCCTTGTATCTAGGGCCTGCTAGATGGACAAGTAAATATGTGTTTAATTTTATTTTCTTCATATTGTTGATTTGTAACCAAACCAGAAGTTGGTTCAGTGCTTTTCATGCCAGCTCCGTGACTTCTGTTTAGTACTTTCTTATACTTATATCATTTTGTTAAAGTGTTCACTGTGTTATCCATTCTTCTCCCAAGTTTATTATGATCATCACTTTAAACTGTTTATCAGGTAAATTACTTACCTCCATTTTATAAAAGTTTTTTTCTAGAGCTTTATCTTGTTCTTTCATTTGAACATATTTCTGTATTTTCTCATTTTACTTGACTTTCTGTGTCTGTTTCTATGTGTTAGGCTAAATGACTACCACTCCAGTCTTAAAGGAGTAGTCATGTGTTGGAAATAAACTTATTGTTCAACCTTGCCTTAGCTCTTGGTTGTCTCTTGAACCTTTGTAATTAGCTAAGTAACCTGTTTCATTCCTGATAGGCCCCAGTTGTTGAGGAGACCAAGACTAACGGGTCTTGTATACCAAGACCCGTTAGTGTTCCAAAGGGAAGGATCTCAGTCTATACATAGTTTCAGGTTTATCAGAAGCCATACTTTTAGGCAGCAGCTTTTAAAGCAGGCGTCCTCAAACTATGGCCTGCGGGCCACAATGCGGCCCCCTGAGGCCATTTATCCAGCCCCCACTGCACTTCTGGAAGGGGCACCTCTTTCATTGGTAGTCAGTGAGAGGACCACTGTATTTGGCAGCCCTCCAATGGTCTGAGGAACAGTGAACTGGCCCCCTGTGTAAAAAGTTTGGAGACCCCTGTAAAGTATTCAATAAGATACAGTCCCATAGAACCACAGTGGTAAACCCTGCTGGCCTCTAAACCAGATGATCTGGAGGTGCCCCTAGGTGACAGTTGGAAAAATAGGGGCTCCAGATGAGCATATAAGCTCCTTTCTGGGAAGTACCAGTGAGCTGTAGCAAGGCCAAGCCAGAGTGCAAAGATGATGTGCCCTGGCCAACAGTCCCTGAGTCCAGCTCTGCACCCTCTAGACGTGTGGCAGACTTGAACGGTGCCTCTGGTGCTGAAGCTCCAGGACAAGTAAATGGACGTTTTCACAGAAAGACTGTGGGTGTGCTTCAGTCTGCAGTCTGTGCAGGGCCTTGGGGTGGTAGCCTATGAAGAATTGTCTTTCTGGTTGTTCATGTCCCGTGGAGCTCAGAAATGCAAATCCCCCTTCTTGGCCCCCAAAACTAGGCAATCAAGGGTCATCTCCAATGTGGAGGGTATGCCCACTGGCATCAGGAAGCCAGTGGGAGACAGCAAAGTAGGAGTGTTCTCCTGGCTGTTGTGAGGCAACAGGAGGGCTCAGGGCTGGGCAGCGCCAGCCAGCTTTATCAAGACATGGGAGGGCACAGGACCAGAGCACACATGCCAGTTTTAATGAGGGAGCAGGAACATGTCCTGGCATTAGCAGGACAGTGAGAGACTGCTATTCCTGCACACACCCACCAGTGCTAGCAAGGTAGACAGAGAACCAAAAACTGGTGCCTGCCAGTGCCTCTATCCTTAGAGAAAGTCCCAACAGGCTCCTGTCCCTCCAGAGATGGTTTAAAATTAGCAAATGAATCTCCTTCACATATAATCTAGGTGCTTTTCAAACTGCTGCTTTTGCACTGGCTCCCGGGGCTGGTGAGTCAGCATGAGAACACTTTAAGATCAGAATCTCAGTTTTCTACAGCCCTTTGGGTGTCCTAGACACAAGCCCATTGGTTTTTAAAACCACGCATTTCAGGGGCTCATCTGTCTGGTACAGGTCCCAGGGGCTGGCATTTTGATGTGAGCATGAACTCCTCACTCCTTGGAAGCTCTGTTTTTGTGAGATCCTTCTCGATTGTGAGTTTTTTGGCAAAACCACATCTCTCCCTCTTATTCATCCTGATGTGGCCCTTTATCTTTCATTGTGGAGGAGCTCTTCAGCTAGTTTTCAGGTCTCTTTCAGAGGAAACTGTCCCAGATGTAGTTATAGATTTGTTATGCACCTGGGAGAAGGTGAGTTCCACAGCTTTCTACACTACCATCTTCAACCGCCCTCTTTGTGCTTCACAGGATGGGGATTTACTAGTACAGGGACATATATGAAAGTAAAAATCTTACTAGTAAATTTGTGTTTGTATAGAAAGATAGATAAATAGATATAAATAGATATATAAATATAGTTATTTATTATACTAAAAGTAGTAAATTAATCATAAAGCTAGTATAAAGGTTTAAAGACAAAAGTAGTAAAAATGTATAACTACAATATTTAGTAAAAGAATACACAGAATAAGAAGAAATAAAATATTGCATCTAAAACAAAAGATGATGGAGGAGTAAAAACGAAGAATTTTAGAATGAGTTCTAACTTAACTTGCTCTCAACTTAAAATAGACATATATATATATATATAGGCTGTCTGCGTGACCCTCATGGTAACCATAAAACAAAAACCTATAGTAGATACAAAATCTTCTGAGACTAAATCATGAAAAATAGAAAATCTGAATAGAACAATTATTAGTAAGGAGATTGAATTAGTAATCAAAAATTCCCTAGCAGCCCTGGATGGTTGGCTCAGTGGTAGAGTGTTGGCCTGGCATGTGGATGTCCTGGGTTTGATTCCCAGTCAGGGCACACAGGAGAAGCAACCATCTGCTTCTTCACCCTTCCCTCTCTAACTTCTCTCTCTCTCTCTCTCTCTCTCTCTCTCTCTCTCTCTCTTCTCCTCCCCTCCTGAAGCCTTGGCTCAATTAGAGCAAGTTGGCCCCAGGTCCTGAGGGTGGCTCCATGGCCTACGCCTCAGGAACTAAAAAAATGACTCTGGTTGCAACAGAACAAGGACCCCAGATGGGCAGAGCATCACCCCCTAGTGGGCTTGCCAGGTGGATCCTAGTTGGGGCACATGGGGGAGTCTATCTCTGCCTCCGCTCCTCTCACTGAATAATAATTTTAAAAAATCCCCACCATACAAAAGTATAAGACCAGATGGCTTCACTACCAAACATTGAATTCTACCAAACATCAAAGAAGATTTAATATGTATCTTTCTCAAACTCTTCCAAAATATGAAAGTAGAAAGAATTCTTCCAAACTCATTTTATGAGGTCATTATTTCCTCATACCAAAACCAGATAAGGAAATCACAAGAAAAGAAAATTACAGACCCATCTCTGATAAACATAGATGCAAAAATTTTCAATAAGATATTAGAAAACTGAATTCAGCAATACATTAAAAGGATTCTACACTGTGATCAAGTAGGATTTATTCTAGAGATGCAGAATGATTCAACACTTGTAAATCAATCAGCATGATGCACCACTTTAACACAATGAAGGACAGCCTGTCCTGTGGTGGCGCAGTGGATAAAGTGTTGACTGGAACACTGAGGTTGCTGGTTTGAAACCCTAGGCTTGCCCAGTCAAGGCACATACAAGAAGTAACTACCAGTTGATGCTCCTGCTCCTCAACCCCCGTCCACACCTTTCTCTCTCCTCTCTCTAAAATCAATAAATAAAATCTTTTTAAAATGAAGGATAAAAATCATGATTATTTTAATAGATGCATTAAAAAGCATTTGACAAAACTCATCATTCATTTATGATAAAAACTCTCAAAAAATTGAGTATAGAGGAACATATCTCAATATAATAAAGGCCATATGCCCTGGCCGGTTGGCTCAGTGGTAGAGCATCAGCCTGGCGTGCAGAAGTCCCGGTTTTGATTCCCGGCCAGGGCACACAGGAGAAGCGCCCATCGGCTTCTCCACCCCTCCCCCTCTCCTTCCTCTCTGTCTCTCTCTTCCTCTCCTGCAGCCGAGGCTCCATTGGAGCAAAGATGGCCCGGGCGCTGGGGATGGCTCCTTGGCCTCTGCCCCAGGTGCTAGAGTGACTCTGGTCGCAACAGAGTGTCGCCCCCTGGTGGGCGTGCCAGGTGGATCCCGGTCGGGGGCATGCGGGAGTCTGTCTGACTGTCTCTCCCAGTTTCCATCTTCAGAAAAATACAAAAAAAAAAAAAAGAAAGAAAGAAAATGAGATTTTATGGCCCTGGCCGGTTAGCTCAGTGGTAGAGCGTTGGCCTGGCGTGTGGGGGACCCGGGTTCGATTCCCAGCCAGGGCACATAGGAGAAGCGCCCATTTGCTTTTCCACCCTCCCCCCCCCTCCTTCCTCTCTGTCTCTCTCTTCCCCTCCCACAGCCAAGGCTCCATTGGAGCAAAGATGGCCCGGGCGCTGGGGATGGCTCCTTGGCCTCTGCCCCAGGCGCTAGAGTGGCTCTGGTCGGGGCAGAGAGACGCCCCCTGGTGGGCAGAGCTTTGCCCCTGGTGGGCGTGCCGGGTGGATCCCGGTCGGGCGCATGCGGGAATCTGTCTGACTGTCTCTCCCCGTTTCCAGCTTCAGAAAAATAAATAAATAAATAAATAAATAAATAAATAAATAAATAAAGGCCATATATAACAAACTCACAGCTAACATCACACTCATAAGTGAAATGCTGAAAGTCTTTCCTCTAAGATCAGGAACAAGACAAGGATGCCCACTGTTACCCATGTCAGTTAGGCAAGAAAAAGGAATAAAAGGCATCCAACTTGAAAAGAAAGAAGTAATACCATGTCTATTTGAGGATAACATGTTTTTATATGTAAAAAATCCTAAAGATCCCACCAAAAAAACTGTCAGAATTGATCAATAGATTCAGTAAACTTTCAAGGTATAAAATGATTATACAAAAAATTGTTACACTAACAATTAACTATCAGAAAGAGAAATTAAGAAAACCATCCCATTTTCAGCTACATCGAAAATAATGAAATACCTAAGAATAAATTTAGCCAAGGGAGTGAAAACTATAAGACATTGGTGAAAAAAATTCAAGAAAATGCAATTAAATAGAAAGATATTCCATGTTAATGTTGGAAAAATTATTATTTTTAAAATCTCTATATTATCCAGGTAATTTACAGATTCAATGCAATCCTTATTAAATTCTAATGGCATTTTTCACAGAAAATGAATAAACAATTCCAAAATTTAAATGCAACCACAAAGGATACCAAATAACCAAAAGCAGTCTTGAGAAAGAACAAAGCTGGAGACATCGTACTGATTTCAAACTTGACTACAAAACTGGAGCAAATAATATAGAATGGCATAAAAACAGAACATAGACGAAAGGAACAGAATAGAGAGAACCCAGAAATAAACCCACATATTAATGATCAGTTAATTTATGACAAAGGAGGCAAGAATATGTGTTGGGGAAAAGACAATCTCTTCAAAAATTGGTATTGAGAAACTGAACAGCCACATGCAAAATAATAAAACTAGTCTTTATACCATATAAAAGCATTTAAAAGGATTAATTCAGAGTAGATTACTTGAGTATAAAACCTGAAACTATAAAACTCCTACAGGAAAGTATGAGCATAAAGTTCTTTGACATCAGTCTTTGCAATGACTTTTTTGGATATGACTCCAAAAGAAAATGTAACTCAAGCAAAAATATACATGTGTGACTCAATCAAACTAAAAAGCTTCTGCAGCCTGACCAGGCAGTGGCCCAGTGGATTGAGCGTCGTACTGGGATGCAGAAGACCCAGGTTCGAGACCCCGAGGTAATCAGCTTGAGCGCGGGCTCATCTGGTTTGAGCAAAAGCTCACCAGCTTGTGCCCAAGGTCGCTGGCTCAAGCAAGGGGGTTACTCAGTCTGCTGAAGGCCCACGGTCAAGGCACATATGAGAAAGCAATCAATAAACAACTAAGTTGTTGCAACGTGCAACAAAAAACTATGATTAATGCTTCTCATCTCTCTGTTCCTGTCTGTCTGTCCCTGTCTATCCCTCTCTCTGACTCTCTCTCTGTCTCTGTAAAGAAGAAGAAGAAAAAAAAAAAAAAAGCTTCTGCACATCAAAGGAAACTATTGACAAAGTGAAAAGGAAGCCCCCTGGATGGGAAAGAATATTTACAAATTATATATTTGATAAGGGATTAATATTAAAAATATAAAGAACTCATACAGCTGAACAGCAAAGAAAGAGAGAGTCTAATTTTTAAAAATAGAGGATCTGAATAGTCATTTTTCTAAAGAAGACATAAGGATGGCCAACAGGCACATGAAAAGGTGCTCAACATCACTAATTCTTAGGGAAATGCAAACCATAACCATAATGAAATACCACTTTACACCTCTTTGAATGGCTGTTATGAAGAAGAGAAGACATAAAAAGTGTTGGTGAGGAAGTGGAGAAAAGGGAACCCTCATAACACTATCGGTAGGAATGTAAATTGGTGCAGCCAATATGGAAAACCAGTATGGAGGTTCCTCAAAAGATCAAAAATAGAACTATAACAGGATCCAACAATTTCACTTCTGTGTATTTATCCAAAGAAAACAAAAACACTAATTCAAAAAGATATACAGTAGGGTAAAAATAGGTTATAGTTGTAATACAAATAATATAATCATTAAGAAATAATAATATAAGAATAAACTCTGTTTTTGCCTACTTCTAACTGTTAACCTACTTTGCCAACCCCTGTATACACTCCTTTAATCATGAAGCATTATTTGCTATTGCCAAGATATGAAAAAATCTGTGGCACTAATGGATGGATAAAGAAGATACACACACACACACACATACACACACAAACACACAAAATAATATTTGGCCAAAAACAAACAAAAAAGAATAGGCCTGACCGTGTGGTGGCAAAGTGGATAGAGCATTGGACTGGGACATGGAGGACCCAGGTTTCAAACCCTGAGGTCACCGACTTGAGCTCAGGCTCATCAGGCTTGAGCGCTCACTTATCAGCTTGAGTGCAGGGTCACTGGCTTGAGTGTGGGATCATAGACATGACCCCATGGTCGCTGGCTTGAGCCCAAGGTTGCTGGTTTGAGCCCAAGGTCGCTGGCTTGAGCAAGGGGTCACCCAATCAAGGCACATATGAGAAAGCAATTAATGAACAACTAAGGAGACTCAACGAAGAATTGATGCTCCTCATCTCTCTCCCTACCTGTCTGTCCCTATCTGTCCCTCTCTCTGACTCACAATCTCTGTCAAAAAATAATAATTAAATTTTGCCATTTGCTGCAGCATGGGTGGATCTTAAGGGTATTATGCTAAGTGAAATAAGGTAGAGAAAAACAGATATCATATGATTTCACTTATATGTAGAATCTAAGAACCAAACAAACAAAAATCAAACTTATAGAGATTGGTGATTGCCAAAGAAAAAGGAGTGTTAGCGGCAGGTTGAATTGGGTGAAGGGGTCAAAAGGTACAAACTTCTCATCATAAAAAGTCATAGGATGTTATGTACAAGATGATGATTTTAGTCATTAATATTGTATTATATAAATATAATTAAAAGTAGCTAAGAAAGTAAATCTTAAAAGTTCTCATCACAAGAAAAGAATTTGTAACTTTGTATGGTGATGGATGGTAACTAAACTTTTTGTGATAATTTTACAATGTATGCAAATTTGAATCATTATATTGTACACCTGAAACTAACACAATATTATATGTCAATTATACCTCAATTTAAAAAGAAAAGCTGTAAATACTGCAGTTTTTTATAACATCTACTTGTTTGTTAATTCCACAAGGACAGGGACTGTGTTTGAATTTGAAACTCAATGCCTTTCACATGTTAGACATTCGCATATGTTTGTTTATTGACTTCACATTATTCTGATGTGAAGCGATAGGCAGGACACCTATACTAGAAGGAATTTTACTCTAAGATAAATTTAGGATTGATTAGAATGAAATGTAATGATCACAAATGATTTAAAACCAGGGTGCTGTGCTATCAATGCAATATCTGTATATGTTCTGTTATATTTTCTCCTAAAAGGGACCTGTTGGTTTACCTGGAGAAGTTGGGATGAGTGGAAGCATTGGTGAAAAGGTACTTACTTTCATTATTTTGTTCAGTAGTGAGACTTCAAAGCTACCATTAATATTTTATGTTAATTAGAAATCACTGAAGTTCAAACACATTACTTATTCTGAATCTCTTAAATATAATAAAATATAGCTAATAGTGTATATGTTTCTAATTTTTAAAGAGCAAAGTACTTTTTGGTTGTAATAAGGTGGTTGAAGAAAAGAGATGAAACTGATGGTCCAGGTTAATGGCTAAAAAATATTTAATCTACTTTGTGAGTGTAAAACCCCCTAAAAGAAGCAGTTTTGAAGGCCCTAGACAGTTGGCTCAGCGGTAGAGCGTCGGCCTGGCGTGCGGGGGACCCGGGTTCGATTCCCGGCCAGGGCACATAGGAGAAGCGCCCATCTGCTTCTCCACCACCCCCCTCCTTCCTCTCTGTCTCTCTCTTGTCTCTCTCTTCCCCTCCCTCAGCCAAGGCTCCATTGGAGCAAAGATGGCCCGGCCCCTGGGGATGGCTCCTTGGCCGCTGCCCCAGGCACTAGAGTGGCTCCGCTCGTGGCAGAGCGAGGCCCCGGAGGGGCAGAGCATCGCCCCCTGGTGGGCAGAGCATCGCCCCTGGTGGGTATGCCGGGTGGATCCCGGTCGGGCACATGCGGGAGTCTGTCTGACTGTCTCTCCCCGTTTCCAGCTTCAGAAAAATACAAACAAACAAACAAAAAACTATAAACCTAAAAAAAAAAAAAGAAGCAGTTTTGAAAGGGAAGAACAAGATATCACAACCAGATCCAAGTCTCAGTAACAACCTTATTTCCACTTGGAATCTAGATTGCAATTATTTATGGACATTTTTGGCTATAATTATGGAAATTGTAATTTGCTTAAATTTACTTAGAAATGATTACCTCAGGAATGGCCTTTACACACTGAATTTCAAATTTTAGGATAATTTTTTTAAAAATAAAAGTAATCTTTTACTTTCAACCAATAAGGTCATTTTTATTTTTGAATGAAATCTTATCATTGATAAGTAGGTAAAAACTACTAGATCTTTGACTGAAACCTGGCTTGCTGAATATAAATTGTAAGCATGGCTGTCTAGTGCAGTTACTATATAAGAGAACTCTTGTAAATAATTAAGTAGAACCAGGACTAGAAGTACATTAGATAATATTATAGTTATTTTCATCTAAAATTTTTAATTTAAGTCAAACTCAACATATCTAAAATTAAATTTAACATATTTCCCACATTCAAACAAGTCTCTTCCCAATTATTTTATTTTAATTAGTATGCCTTGTACCTCTCATTCCTCCACTCTTCCAGAATAGAGTGAACTCATCCTTGCGTTTCCCTTTCCCTATTTCCTCTATACCTAATCTTTGAGTTAAGAGCTTTTACCTTCACAATTCATTCTAATAGTTAGTTCAAAGCCACCACCTCAGACATACTGTTAGCAGTTTATCTTATATTTAACCTCTATCATATTTGCCTACCCTTTCCCATTATATCTTCTTATCCATTCTGTATACTATAAGCAGAAGACTAATGTTGATGGGTCATAATGAAATGTTTTTTAAAAACCTTCGCTGGTTTCCTGTTGTTGACTCTATGAACTTCTCTACTTTGCTGTTTCAAATATTACATAATTTTGGCTTAATCAGTTTATCTAACAAATTATCAAATATTATCCTATATAAACCTTTCTATCTTATATGTTATATAATTGTTTCTATTCCTAGTCTTACTGTTTTCTTAGGTTAGGGAATGCTCTCCCCTTCCCTCTATTTCTTCAAAGCCTAACTGCAGGACTCAACTACGGTCTCATCTCCTCCATAAAGTCTTCCCAAATTTCTCTGATAATTCTTGATTTCTTCCCTTCCTGGATTTAGAATAAGTATCACACAACTTAAAATTTAATTGTCCATTTACCTTTGTGAATGTCATATCTCCAAATTCTTGAGGATAGACTCCAAGTCAAAAATTTGTTATAACTCTCCTCTCAGGGCATGAAAAGTGCTTAATATATGCTTACTGATTTTTAATTAACAATATAACAAATATAATATGATCTCAGTTTATACAATTTAGATGGTTTTATAATTTTTTTCATTCTGATTTAATTACTTCTGTGCTAGGTCCAATCTTCTACACTAAAATTTTGACAGTCCTTGGAATTTTACTTTATTTTTTAATTTTTAATTTTTATTTTTCTGAAGTGAGAAGCAGGAAGGCAGAGAGACAGACTCCTGCATGCACCTGACCAGGATCCACCCAGCATGCCCACCAGGGGGCGATGCTCTGCCCATCTGGGGCATTGCTCCATTGCAACAGAAGCCATTCTAGCACCTGAGGCAGAGGCCTTGAAGCCAAACTCGGTGCCCCGGCCAACTTTGCTCCAACGGAGCCTTGGCTGCAGGAAAGGAAGAGAGAGACAGAGAGAATGTAGAGGGGGAAAGGTAGAGAAGCAATTGGGTGCTTCTCCTGTGTGCCCTGGCCAGGAATAGAACCTAGGACTCCCATACTCTGGGCCGATACTCTACTGCTGAGCTAGCCGGCCAGGGCCAGTCTTGGGAATTTTAAAGTGAATCATTTTAGTACTTTTAATCTGCTAAGGATATTTTTATATTATGATGACCCTTCAAAATCATTTTTGTTAATAAAATTTTGTTCAGTGATTACACATTTTAGTTAATTTTTATAGTATGTTTTGATACTTTTACTATTCTTATATTTTATATGTGGCAAAATTGTAAGCATTTCCATTATAAAACTTTAGCATGTAATGCATCCTCAATTTTATATCCTATTTAGTCATAATTTTTATTTTTTTTAATTTGAATAAGACTTTTTTAGTATTTTTATCCCTTGGAAAATATCTTAGGAGGATTTTTATTGTATTAAAATCTAGCAACTTTAGGGTAAAAAATGCAAAATTGTTTAATTTAAAAAATATTGGAAATTAGAATAACATATGCATATAAGTTATGGTTCTGATGGACAATTTTTTTTTTGTCTAGGCCTAGCTCAATCATGACTAATTACCCTGCCTCATGTTTCTCTTCTGTCTTTGTTTTAAAAGGGAGAGCGTGGAAGTCCAGGTCCACTAGGTCCACAGGGACAAAAGGGGGCTATGGTAAGAACTCAGTGATTTGAATGATATGTTTCCAAAGAACCTAACAAAGTTGAGGTACACCAGAGGTGGAATTGTCTTGCATGAATACTCTAGTAAATTGCCGTTAGAATTTTCTTATTCTTTAAACAGTTTACCTTTCAGAATACTGTAAGACATTAAAAACTTGCATAGCAGATGGCTTGGTCAGAAGTTTTTAAGTGTGACAGGAACTATAACATGAATATTATCAAAAGACTCTTTTCAGAAAATATGCTGTGATGGATTTGGTGGCACACAATACCCTGTACAAATTTGTTTTACCTAAATTATGCTTTAGTTTTGACTACTGTATTATCAAACAAGCAATACAGGCAGTTCCAGGGTTATAAATGAGAGGTTCTGTAGGTTTGTTCTTAAGTAGAGTTTGCATGTAAGTTGGAACAGATACATTTACCTACTATATGCAATTTAGACAGATGTTTGCCTTAACATAGTACTATTTATTTTTACCTTTCTGTGCATATAAATACTCATACATTTGCAAACCTACAGAACCTATCTTGTTCTTAACCTGGGAACTGCCTGTGTAAGGGCTTTTTATAGAGCCGTTGTCAGCTTTTTTCTAAAGTTATTGTCAGATAGAAAATTTAATATACACATAGACTAATCAATTTTAGGAATTTTTAGCTCCTACGACATTCCCTGAATCAGTGTTAATACTATAGAGGATATAGTCCTTCTAAAATTGGATAACTAGAAAATTTGTACAAATTCACATTCATTAATTATAGCATTATATAACCTCTAAAAATGATATGGTTTCATAATCTATATAACAAACTTCAGAAGATAAATGAATATTCTCTTCTCAATAGGTTATAGTATGTCATTCTGGCTACTAAACTTCTTTTCTAGGCAAAGCCTTTCTTATAAAAGGAATCACAGCTTTCATATAATCTTTTTTTTTATTATTTCTATTGTCTATCTGTGGAACATTTCTTATGGCCTCTTACCTTTGGGTAGAAGACAAAGATCTTATCAACTCATCACTTTTTATTACTATTTATAATTTACTGTTTTTTCTTTAATAAAAATAATTAGCCCTGGCCCGTTGACTCAGCGGTAGAGTGTTGGCCTGGCGTGTGGGGGACCCGGGTTCGATTCCCGGCCAGGGCACATAGGAGAAGCGCCCATTTGCTTCTCCACCCCCCCTTTCTCTCTGTCTCTCTCTTCCCCTCCCACAGCCAAGGCTCCATTGGAGCAAAGATGGCCCGGCCGCTGGGGATGGCTCCTTGGCCTCTTCCCCAGGCGCTAGAATGGCTCTGGTCACGGCAGAGCGACGCCCTGGAGGGGCAGAGCATCGCCCCCTGGTGGGCAGAGCATCACCCCTGGTGGGCGTGCCGGGTGGATCCCGGTCGAGCGCATGCGGGAGTCTGTCTGACTGTCTCTCTCAGTTTCCAGCTTCAGAAAAATGCAAAAAAAAATAATAATAATAAAATAATTAGGCGCCCTGGCCACTTGGCTCAGTGGTAGAGTGTCGGCCTGGCGTGCAGGAGTCCCGGGTTCGATTCCCGGCCAGGGCACACAGGAGAAGCGCTCATCTGCTTCTCCACCCCTCCCCCTCTCCTTCCTCTCTGTCTCTCTCTTCCCCTCCCACAGCCAAGGCTCCATTGGAGCAAAGATGGCCCGGGCGCTGAGGATGGCTCTATGGCCTCTGCGTCAGGCACTAGAATGGCTCTGAATGCAACAGAGCGACGCCCCAGAGGGGCAGAGCATCACCCCCTGATGGACATGCCGGGTGGATCCCGGTCGGGCGCATGTGGGAGTCTGTCTGACTGCCTCCCCGTTTCCAGCTTCGGAAAAATGCAAAAAAAGAAAAAAATAATAATAATTAGGTGTAATGGAGAGTTTATGTCTTTTATATTTTATTAAATTATAGGGATATCCAGGTTCTCCTGGGGCTCCAGGACCCATGGGTTCACTGGGCTTACCTGTAAGTACAGAAATTACTTTATATCCCTTTCTAGAATGTCTATTTAAATTTATATTCACAATTTTGGTAATGCTGTTTTTTGCTTTTATGCAAAATAAGTAATGTCTAAACTGATGGAGGCAGCTTCTCTCCCCAATCAATGCAAAACGCTCTAGAATATGTCATGGTATCATGAACTTCTTCATCTCCACTTGTTATATTATTTACTGCTCACTTTTACGAGTACAACTAGTTTCAATTCTGCCTAAAACTAAAAAAAAAAAAAAAAGAAAGAAAGAAAAAACATTTTTTTGAATAACTTCATATAAGAAAGTAAGGTCAGTAATCAAGATTAGAAGTGATACCAATTGTATATACAAATCACAAACATAAGTTCCAACGTATTGTTTTAGGAATTTGAAAATATCTTCAACCAAATACAATTTGTAGAGAATATATCTTTATTAAACAAAAAATGGAATTTTTCAAATTACTCTATTTTTGTTTAGAGAAAGAAAATGACATCTTGTCTCTTAAAGGGGTAAAGTTTGCTTATCAAAATGTAACAGTAATTATAAACATTAATATGAAAAAGGTCAGCCTTTCTGATTCCCTAAACAAAACTGTTCTTATCAGAAATAGTTCACGCTGTTTTGTGAAGCTTCTGTTTTGAATATAAGCCTTGATTTTGCTGAATGGTGAAAGCCATAGTGTTGACTTCTAAAATTAGGAAGACTGATCTAGGGACAGACACAGTTGCCAACCTTTTTACTCACATAAGATAATAAATAAATTTGAGATCCTGTAAAAGTTCACTGTTTTTTCTACCTAATATGATATAAGTAAATAAATTTTGTTTTTTAATTAAGTCTTATTTAAGGCTATTAGGCATAAAAATAATTCATTGTAATTGACTTAGCAACTTAATCTTCATTACAGGCTATTTTTGTGTGTGTGTCATGTTAATTTGAAACATTTTGTGGCTTTTTATCATAGTAAAAGAAAAATCTATTTTTATGTTATGGCAGTATCATAAATGTTTATAATAATGGGAAAGAAATCTTACAGTGGTAGCCAGTGCTGCTTTGGTGAACCAGGCAGATTAGACTGGTCACCTTGGCTAAGGAGGTGGCTCCCTCCACACTACTGCATGTATGTGCCTCCAGGAAACTACTTGGTCGGTGAATATAAAAAGCTTCCCATTATTTGTTCAGGGTGTGAACACCGAGAAATGAAACCTCCAAATAGTAGGAAACATCAAAAGCAGAATATTAGAGGAGGGAAATATGATATTTTAAAAAAATAATTAAAGCATACTTCTAAGGAAACTAATCAATTTTAAGAATTCACAAGGAGAATTACATGTCATATAAAAGGTTATATATAACTACTGTTCTGATAACATTCCTGTGAATTCTATAACTGATTTTTAAATTTTCAACATACAGGGTCATGTGGGGGCAAGAGGACCACCTGGGAGTCAAGGTCCTAAAGGTCAAAGAGTAAGTTATCTAATGAAGGAAGTATCTTAACTTTAAACACTGACTTTATAATGGACTTTATAATGATGTGTTCAACAAAAAGAATTTCATGTAGTCTAGATTGTGTTTAGATATTGTTGGATTTTTTTCGTTTTCATTATATTAGATGAACTACCTACATTTATTGAAATAATGACATAATCATTTGTATTTATAAAACCATGCATTTCTATTTCATTTGCTACAAATCTCACTAATTCATAAAAAATCTTTACATTATACTGAGTGAAATAAGTAAATCAGGAAAAGCTAAGAAGTGTATGATTTAACACATAGGTGGGATATAAAACTGAGACTCATGAACATAGATAAAAGTGAAGTGGTTACCAGGGGAAATGGGGTGTGGAGGGGTGTAAAGAGGGACAAATATAAGGTGACAGAAAATATTTGACTTTGGGTGATGGTTATACAACCTAATCAACAGTTCAAATGCTATAGAAATGTTTGCCTGAAACTTATGTACTCTTATTGATCAATGTCACCCTGTTAAAATTTAAAAATTAAAAAACAAAAAAGAATTCTTGTTTCTCATTCCCAGCTTCATTTTATTTTTTGAGGGAACTGTAAATGTGAAGATGTTAAATAAATTATTTTTTTCTCACAATAAGCTCACATAGCAAGGAATAATAACATCATGACAAAATAAGAGCAATGAGAAATGGAATGAAGACATAGAAGATAAACAAGAGTTTATTAATTGTAAATCAGAAATGATTATAATCATCACTGTCTAATAATTATTCATACAGAATTAAATTTAAAAATATTTCTTTCTAAACATTAAATTTTTTATTTGAATAGCTAGTGAAAGAAATACTTAAAAATTCTAAGAACAGCCCTGGCCGGTTGGCTCAGTGGTAGAGCACCGGCCTGGCGTGCAGAAGTCCCGGGTTCGATTCCCAGCCAGGGCACACAGGAGAAGCGCCCATCTGCTTCTCCACCCCTCCCCCTCTCCTTCCTCTCTGTCTCTCTCTTCCCCTCCCCCAGCCGAGGCTCCATTGGAGCAAAGATGGCCTGGGCGCTGGGGATGGCTCCTTGGCCTCTGTCCCAGGCACTAGAGTGGCTCTGGTCACAACAGAGCGACGCCCTGGAGGGGCAGAGCATTGCCCCCTGGTGGGCATGCCCGGTGGATCCTGGTCGGGTGCATGCGGGAGTCTGTCTGACTGTCTCTCCCCGTTTCCAGCTTCAGAAAAATACAAAAAAAAAAAAAAATCTAAGAACATGGCCTCCAACTGACAAAGGTTAAAAGCAAAACAAAAATTGCTGTTTTCCCATTGGCAGATGAGAGAAAAGTGATACGAATGCCCAGTGTGAAGTAATGGCTAAAATTTCATGTCCTATGTTTTAGGTGAAGACTAAAGAATGAGAGCACATTTGTCTTTCTTATTTCTTTTCTAAAAAACAATTTTTCTTACTGGGTGATAGATTTACAGTCTATAAATAATCCTGATGGCCACATCTGTTTTAGACCAAATGAGATTTAAAATAAAAAATAACGATAGATGATCTGTACTCAAACTGTCATTTAGTGGTCTGTCTCCTGCCAGCATTCAGTACTTGGTCAGGTCAAATGTGTTTATTCAACTTTGTATTAGTCATAGTGGGAAAGTTCAAACAGTTTGTGACACATTAAAAAGAGGAGAAATGCATGTGTTTTTTTGTTAATTAAGTAATTGAGATCTTATTAATTATCCAGTCAGAAGCCGTGTACCCAAGCAAGATCTGCTCTGGAACCACTTGTGCCTTCTCATAAGTCACAAGGGACATTCATTTGCACTGTGTTTTTCTAACCTCCCTATGACCTCTGGGTAGGTTATTACTATTTCCTGATTTGCCACACTGTCTTCAACTCTCACCTCCTCAAGGATCTGTTTTCCTCTCATCCTCCAAATATATTTTCCTGATTCTCTCCCAAAATGGCTTCTCATAGTTATTTAAAGTTCAGCCAGTACTTTTTAAACAAGGAGACTTTGATTAGAAATAAGAGTTTGGTTTAGAACAAAAATGCATCCTTTAAAGGAAATTATTTCAGGTTATCAATGAACATGGGGAACACACACTCACAAAAAAAGAACAGAAAAGCAGAACATTTGAGGAAGAATAAAGGATTAGAAACTCCCATTTTAGTTGTTACCTAGTATCATCCTGTTTCTACTCCCTCTTCAACCCTTCCCACCTCAGTACCCTAAACTGAACCTTTGCAATGTATTTTAGTTCAAAAATAAAAGAGAGAGAGAGTGAGAGAATATATGTCCAGCCCACTGAGATAAATGAAAAAAGTATCTGGTGGGGAATTTCTGTGACTAGCCCTTCCCTGTCACTCCAAAAGATAAGGGAGCCATATTTTCAGCACACCTGCAACTGCTTTGTGGCCCACAACTGCATCACAGTACACTGGAGGGGAGCTTACACTAGGCTTATTTGCACTGAGACCGTACTGAGAACTATCACTGTGGAACTAGTGCTTATCTGCCCTTAGCAATATATAATGTTTTTAGATTTTCTATATGAGATGTAGGATGGTTGGGACTATAAGTTCTGAACTGTGGCTCTTTCAAGGAAATGGACATCATACTGGAAAAGCAGCCATCAGTATTTGCATTTAGATTCAGTGCTAGTAATAACTGGAGCAGTCTGAGTGATAAAGACCATCTTCTGTGGGTTTTTCTTTCAAAAAATCTATAGCAGGCGTAGAATCAAAAGACTTTTTTCCACAAAAATCAAAGATGTTAATTTTTGTTTAAGGGAAGATGTTCTAGTTGTCTTAAAAGCCAGAAAAGACTGCTAGGCAGAATTAATTAGACATCTGAAAAATTTAAAAATGAATAGAATATTCAAGCAAAGACAGATTTATTTATTTTTATTATCATTTTTTTCTTTGTATTTTTTTTTTTTCTGAAGCTGGAAACGGGGAGAGACAGTCAGACAGACTCCCGCATGCGCCCGACCGGGATCCACCCGGCACGCCCACCAGGGGCGATGCTCTGCCCACCAGGGGGCGATGCTCTGCCCCTCCGGGGCGTCGCTCTGCTGCGACCAGAGCCACTCTAGCGCCTGGGGCAGAGGCTAAGGAGCCATCCCCAGCACCCGGACCATCTTTGCTCCAATGGAGCCTTGGCTGCGGGAGGGGAAGAGAGAGACAGAGAGGAAGGAGTGGGGGGGGGGGGGTGGAGAAGCAAATGGGTGCTTCTCCTGTGTGCCCTGGCCAGGAATCGAACCCGGGTCCCCCGCACGCCAGGCCGATGCTCTACCATTGAGCCAACCGGCCAGGGCCGACAGATATATTTAAAAGGAAATATTAATATACGGAATCTAGGTTAGACATTTGTTCTATCAATAAAGGCTGTTTTTAAAGCTTATTAAAAGTGATTGCAAGGGTGATAGAGATAGATTTGAAATTCTCATAAAAGTCTTCCTCAGTAAACCAATGTGCAGTTTATATTGATGCTTCAGTTAAATATAGGGTTTTTATTTTAATTATAGCATTTAAATGAAGTAGTGGTTCTGTTTCCTATTGTCTGATGCAGTTAGGAGTTTATTAATTATTCAGAAATTTGGTTAACTCTTTAAAATTATTGCCTACAATTCAAGTACAAAACATGCTTAGGTTATGTAGCTGGGCCATCAGACTTTATTCTAATCTTTGAAAGCTACTAATAGCCAACTTTAACTTTTCTAGAAGAAGATAAACAGATTAGATTTATTTGACACATTCCCCAGAGCTTTATAGATGGATATCTTAAAACAGGTATTAGAAAAGTAACTTTATGCCCAATTAGGAGCCTATTATATATTATTTGTATAACTTTCTTAGAGTTTGTCCTAAACTTAGCAACTTTAGGCTTTACAGTCTTCAGTTACTGTAATTGCTAATTGCTATGCTTAGACTTTTTTATATTAATTGTGCTTATCTTTGTCATCACATAGGAGCAGACACATTGATGTCTTTGTTCCTTGTGTAGTCTCGGGTTAGTAAATGAAATAAGAAATGTGAAAGTACTTTATTTATGAATGTATTTTTAATAGTATGTTTCTTTTCATTGAATTTATTGGAGTGACATTGCTTAATATAATTACATAGATTTCAGATGTACAATTCTATAATACATCATTTGTATATTGTATTGTGTGTTCACCACCCTGTCAAGTCTCCTAAAATGAAAGTATTTTTATAAGTAAAGATAATTTTTTTAGCATGTGAGAGAGACAGACAGGAAGTGACAGAGATAAGAAACATCAATTTGTATTTGCAGCACTTTAGTTGTTCATCGACTGCTTTTCATATGTGCTGAGCCAGTGACCCCCTTGCTCAAGCCAAAAACCTTTGGGCTCAAGCCAGTGACCATGTGGTCATGTTTATGATCTCACATTCAAGCCAGTAACCCTGCACTCAAGTTGGTAAACCCATGCTCAAGCCAGACCTCAGGGTTTTGAACCTGGGTCCTCAGGGTCCCAGATCAATGCTCTATCTACTGTACCACCATGTGGTCAGGCAAAAATAAAAGGATTTTTTGATATAAAGATCATGAGTGCTTATTATTACTACATGTATTATTTAATTTTGGAGGGAGGTCCTTTCAATAATAATACCAGTCAGCACTTATAAAGTTTTAATAATCATTTTGTAACTTCTTTAAAACTTCAGGTTCTCTATTTCAGCCTGAATTCACTTGCTAACAGGATTAACCTTTATTTCTTTTCAACATTTGAAAAATATTATAAACTAAATAAAGTACAATTATTCAAAGGCTTTGAATATTTAAATATTATGCAAATTAAGCAACTCAATTAAATCTGTAGGCTTCCATTTCTTTATCTTAAAAAAATAAGTTGGACTGTCTGACTGGTGGTGGCACAGTGGATAGAGCATCAAACCAGGGACACTGAGGTCCCACATTCAAAATCCTGAGGTCACTGGCTCAAGGGTGGGATTATCAAAATGATCCTTTGGTCACAGGCTTGAGCCCAAGATCACTAGCTTGAGCAAGGGGTCACTAGCTCGGCTGGAGCCCCTGATCAAGACATGTATGACAGGCAATCAGTGAACAGCTAAAGAGCTTGCAACTGTGACTTGATGCTTTCTATCTCTCCCTCTCTCTCTCATCTGTCTCTCAAGGCAAACAAAAAAAATTTTTTTAAAACATGGTTGGACTAATTCAGTCTTGACATTAGGTCATTTGTGTGCTGACACAGAACTGACAGTTAATTATGAGACTTTCCTTCAGAGCTAGATGCAACCTTTTCTACATATAAATCTAGACAGCCACTTAATCTGATCTTGCCCATGAAATGAGACTTATTTACTGTCTTTGGACAAAACAATATTTCTTTAAAAATTCTAAATGTATAGTTCTGTGTTGGGCTGTGGGGGCTTTTGAAGCTTTATCCTTAGGACTGTTACCATTTAAACCTAGACACAATGTCTCCTAACTCTTTAGAACTAGCCTTGGAGATATCTGCCTCACTGTGGTTGTATGTCTCAAGTCAAACTCATTATCTTCTCCCTATCTCCTCTGTTGATGCCAAACTAACTTACATTATTAATTTATTTTGTTAATGCTGTCATTATTCTACCTGTTGCTCACCAACAAAATATCCAGCAAAGACAGAAATTTCAGGCTACAAAAGAGTTAAGTGCCTAATTATAACAGTGGACACACTGTCAGTCTAGATTTTACTTGTTTTCTGTGGTATTTTAGAATGTTAACCACTCGTTCTTTTTCATACGCTCTCAACCACGTTCTATTATTTTGCCAAAAGATTTTGCAAAGTATTTTTTTATTTATTTATTATTATTATTATTATTATTATTATTATTATTAAGTGAGAGGCAGAGAAGCAGGGAGGCAGAGATACAGACTTCCCGCATGCACCCCGACTGGGATCCACCCAGCAAACCCACTACAGAGTGATGCTCTGCCCATCTGGGGCCACTGCTCCATTGCTTGGCAACCAAGCTATTTCATGCCTATCCTGAGATGAGGCCATGGAACCATCTTCCGCACCCAGGGCCAAATTACTCGAACCATTTGAGCTATGGCTGCAGGAGGGGAAGAAAGAGAGAGAGAAAGACAGAGAAGGAGGAGGTGAGGTTAGAGAAGCAGATGGGCGCTTCTCCTGTGTCCCCTGACTGGGAATCGAACCCGGGACTTCCACACACTGGGCCGATGCTCTACCACTAAGCCAACCAGCTAGGGCTGCAAAGTATTTTCTTAAAAGGCAAAGAAAGAAAATAGACTTGAACGGTGCCAGAGAAAGAGGATCAATATGGCTGCTGACTGTTTAAGGTGGTGATTATGAAAGCAAGATCCTGAGGGATCTCTGCACTGGAATTCCAGAATTATCCTTTAAGAATTGTTTATTTATTTATTTACTTTTTTTTTTTTAACTGAAGTTATTGGAATAACATTGGTTAATAACGCTGTATAAATATCAGGCCTATCACTTTATATCTGTATACTCTATTGCAGGTTCCCCACCTGTATACAGATAAAAAGTCTCCTTCCACCTCATCGGTTTTTTATTATTATTAATTATTATTATTATTATTATTATTATTATTATTGGTTACCTAATTGCAAACATCTCAAGCATGCACCCACCTCAGGACCTTTGCAGTTGTTATTTCTTCTGCCAGAAAGATCTTCCCCGAGTTATTTGCACAGCTGACTGTCTCACCTTCTTCACATGTCACACATGTCACTTCGGAGAGATTTCTCGGACCAGTCTATCTAAATAGGGCTCCCCACTTGGACTGTCACCAGTCCCTTAACCTCCTTTGTTATTCTTCATTATAGTTGACTACCTATTGTCATTTTCTACTTTAATTTTATATATTTATTGGCTTGTATGTGAATTCAGGGATTTGTCTCTTTTTCCTTCCATCTCCTCTGGCCCTAAAATAGTACCTAGCTTATACTGGGCACTTAGTAAATGTTGTTGAAGGAATAACACACTGAAAATCACTTACCTGTTAAATTAAGTCTGTGCTCTTCAATTTAACATTTAAGGTCCTGTACAATAAGACTTTAACTTAGTTTTGCAATCTTTTAAGGGAAAATAAGGCAAAAAAAATTGGCGGACAGATCATGGAGTGCCTGAAATACAGACTGAGAAATTTCAGGGCTAGAACTATGGCTATAACTTTGGTATAACCACTAGAGCTATAGATCCTCATGGAGTATGATTCTTCTCTCCAATCTCATGAATGTGCCCAAGAGCATCAGAGAATGAATGCAGTCACCCTAAGAACACCCAGGAAAGGTCCTATTATAAGATGCAGCTTTTAGATTAAATAATGCTAAACTAAGCTGACTTCAGATGAGGCACAAGAAAAGGCTCCTTCAAATCATCAGGTTGTAATGGAATATTTGTATCACTGTTTTGTATAGAAATCTTTATTCCCTCCTCGTTGTCTAGTGATTTAAATATAAACTATAATCCTTCACCTGTAAGACCCAGTCTTATCACAATTATTCCTTAGTACAGAAATACTAAAAATACTATGTGTAATTAATGGCTCAGCTAAACAAACTATTTTCATTCTTGAGAAATATTTTCCTGCCTCTTGACCCTTTCCTTATGCTCTCTCTATTTTGAGTTCCTTCACTGACGCAATCTCCAACTGTCAAAATGATATCTTTATTCCCTTTGTAAACATGTGGAAGCTCTCCCCCTTCTTTGAATCCTTTTTGTCCTTGACATGCCTGTCTCTTACTATATTATAGTCATTTATAAAATTTACCTTATCATTCTCTATGCTTCATAATGGAGGAATATTCTTACAATTGTATATCCTCATAACATTTAATGCAAAGCCTTTTCCACAATAGATATTTAGTTAGTGGTTGTAGGATTGAATTAATTCCATTAAAAATGACTTACATATCATCCAAGGACAATTCTAATTTAGACAAGGAGAGATATACTGTCATTTTATTAGATTATAACTTTTTCAGATAATGCTTCTTCACAAGTAATTACTGAATAAATATTGATAGTAAGGTAGCTGAGAAGTTTGAAATTTACATGAATATTCCCAGCAGCTTCCCCCCCCCCCCTTTTTGTACCCATGTCATCTTCCAGTAAGTATTGTCTAGTAGGTGCATAGTGGGTCCAATAAAGTCAACACTCATTTTCTAATAAAGTGAAAAGAGTGCTGTTTCAAAATATAAAACCTAAAAAGACTGTTGGACAAACAAACCAGGCACTTTTAAATTAATTTAATTTAGAGTTGTTTGTAGAATAAATCCTGAATAACTGCTAAGTAAAATATAAGATGAACAAAATACTCGAATAACAAACCTATACTCTAACCACCTTAACAACTGAATGAGCCATTTTCGTGGTCACCTCAAAATTTGAAAACACTGGCTTTCTCATACAAATAGGTTCATCCGTATACCCAGCTGTCTTTTTTTCCATGGTTATGGCACAGAAACAAGCAGAAAGAGTTCGTCAACTAAAGAATGTCTTCATTTTAAATTAACAACAAGATATTTTTTCCATCTCTAGGGTCCAAGAGGAGCAGATGGTCTCTCGGGGGAACAAGGTGTACAAGGTGCCAAGGTAATCACTGAAAAAAGACCAGTATTTTTTCATATATAATTATTTTGAGCCTACATATTCTACCTGTTTAAACAGTAATGCATTTCCTTACAAAAGTATTGTTCTAAATTTTCTCTTAATCTAAATATAAAACATACAAAATATTTTTACCACACACAGAAATGTTTTCTTTTTAATATAGAACTATGTACATGGTGTCCAATTTTTTGTATATGAGTATACGCTAGCACAGGGGTTGGGAACCTTTTTGGCTGAGAGAGCCATGAACACCACATATTTTAAAAGGTAATTCCGTGAGAGCCATACAACAACCCGGGTACATTACTCATTATCCAATAAAAATTTGGTGTTGTCCCAGAGAACAGCTGTGATTGGCTCCAGCCACCCGCAACCATGAACATGAGCAGTAGGAAATGAATGGATTGTAATACATGAGACTGTTTTATATTTTTAACGTTATTATTTTTTTTATTAAAGATTTGTCTGCGAGCCAGATGCAGCCATCAAAAGAACCACATCTGGCTCGTAAGCCATAGGTTCCCGACCCCTGTCCTAACACTATAATTTATTAATTTATTAACTCACTTGGTATTGATACTTTGTTAGGGTGAAAAAGGAGATCAAGGAAAAAGAGGACCTTATGGTCTTATTGTAAGTAGTAAAACATTTCACATTAAAGATAAACATTTAAAATCTTTCATTTTCCTGGTTTGTGGTTAATATTTGGGGAAGAAGCTACTTGACCAGGTGTTTTCTTCCTTATGCAGGGTAAGACTGGAAACCCTGGAGAGAGAGGAGTTCAAGGGAAGCCAGTAAGTTATGAAAAATAAGCTGTGAACAAATTTTATCTATTTTATTCTCTGACACAACTGTCATTTAGTATTTAGTATTTAGACTAACAATATAAGGTTTTATCTTCCTAAAGTCATTAGACCATTATTTTAATTTGGGCAACTTGCTTATTCGTTCTGGTCCTTGGTTATACCTATCTATAAACTTTGGTTGATAACTGTTACTTTTCCTTCACCCTAGTTATAGGTTAGATTTTTTTGTAAAATCCATGTCAAAATAAAATTATGTGATATTGTATAAACATAATGGAATATTAATAAAGCATACATAACAAGAAACTTCCCTGAGGCTTCTTGCCTGGTTTCATTTTATTTCAACGTGGTTTTAAGACCTTTGCAGTGCGGAGCCATGTGTGGCATCATGCTTTCCCACAGCACTGCTCTACGAGTTGGGTTTTTATTTTTGTTTTGTGTGTGTGTGTGTGTGTGACAGAGAGAGAGAGAGAGGCAGAGAGAGGGGCAGATAGGGAAAAACAGACAAAAAGGGAGAAATGAGAAGCGTTGATTCTTTATTGAAGCACCTTAGTTGTTCATTGATTGCTTTCTCATATGTGCCAGTGACCTTGGGCTCAAGCTGGTGAACCTTGCTCAAACCAGATGAGCCCGCGCTCAAGCTGGCAACCTTAGGATTTGGAACCTGGGTCCTCCATGTCCCAGTTTGGTGCCCTATTCACTGTGCCACCACCTGGTCAGGCTGTTCTAAGAGTTTTTAATGTTATATAATACTACATATTTTTCTATTGTCAAAAATATTTTCAGAAGTATACAATTGTTTTTATCATCATTGACTGGGGCAAAACTAAGAATACTCATGGACATGGGCAGTAGAGTGGTGACTGCCCAGATGGGTGTGGGTATGGAAGAGTATGGGGATGTAAATGGTGATGAACAAAAACTTGACTTCGGTGGGGGTGGGGGGTGAATATATTAATACAATACAGTGTACAGAGATCTGTTGTAGAACTGGGCACCTGTAGCCTGTATAATTATATTAACTAGTATAACCCTAATAAATTTAATAAAAAAAGAAAGATGCATATACATAATGCACACAGACACGCACATGTGTGATATTACATATGTATAATTTTGAGCACATAAGCTTAAATGTATGGGTATATTTAGTTACTTTCATTGGGAATCATAATTTTAAATGATGAAATTTGATTTGTTTATATACATAAATATGTAATAAAAGTTATAGAACTTGATAATAATATAAATAACCTACAACTGAAGAGTCAAGAAAGGATGAGAGAAAAATGTTTCAGCTGCCATAGTAATAGTCACTCATGTCATCGCATATACTTGTTCCTCTTTGAACTCTGCTGCCCCCTGCCTGTTCTTTTTCATAATAGCATTATATCTGACAGTTGTGAAACCTAAAATGTCAGACCTAAAAGAGAAAAATGATGTTATCCAGGGGAAGAACTTTCGTGTGACGCTGTATTATTAGTTGATGTAATCCCCAAAGAATATTCTTTGATTATTAATATTTATCATCTGAGTTTCTGTTCTATTAATGTAAATGACGTTTTGGTATATTATTTCCATTTTCTATACTGTAAACAAATGTTTACATGTTTGATACACTGTAAACATATGTTGTAATTAGTGGGGAAACTTGGAGCTCATCAAGTTCATCAAGCCTATAAGATATTTCTTGATAAATGTAAAATTTGGTATTTGACTTTCTCAATCAAACATAAAACTTACTAGAACCACTTTTGTAACCATAGCTATGACAAGCGAATTTCATAGACAATTGGAAGAGTCAAGTTACTTTAGTGTATGACATGGGTTAAATATTAAATCATGAGTTTATAATACATAGTTGTTGAGGTTTACTTAGCTTTATACCTACATTGTCTCCTTTTTTATTGAAATAAAAATAGATTTTTGAGATCTTTAGGAAGTTAATATCAATTAATACAAGAAATTCAGACAGCCCCAAAGATTTATTTATCCTACACAGTAATCTCAATGTCTCTAATCATTTATGCACTGTTAACAAGCAGGCATTGCCATAAAATAGAAAGATACATTGGAGGACAGGTTGACCTTTGTTGCAGTAATGCATGTTCATATTAGCTATATGGATAGTTTTGGTTGAATTGGTTAGCTCTCCAGATCATATAATATTTTCCTCCTCTGTAAAATAGACATCTCTAAATTGTCACAATTCTAAAGCTAGATATTAAATGGAAATTGGTAGCACATATAGTACTCTGCTAGCCCAGATAACCAGGAGAAGTATATTTGCCTATGGGCTAAAATTGTTTCCACATGTAGATCCTGTCTCAAAGGGAGAATCAATAGGAAAGGCCAGATCCATTCTGTTATTAGGGTGATAAAGCCTGAGTAACTGTTTTTAGTTTCCTAAGTCTTATACAAACTATAACAATTTGTGCATTACTGTTATCTAGATATTTTTACAGTTGATGAGATTGGGGGGAATATCCATCTATGATTTTGTTTTTCTCTATTCCTTTCTTTAATCTTGTCAAAATTAGCTTAATGTATTTTGAAACTCAATTTTTAAAGTATTCACATTTATGATTATAATCTCTTCCTAATCAATTGATCTTTTTATCATTGCAAAATGTTCCTCTATATCACTGGTAATGCTTTTTATTCCTGGTAATACTGTTTGTTTTGACATCTATTCTATTTGGTATGTCTCTCTAGCTTTCTTATGCTTGTTGTTTCAATAGCATATCTTTTCCTTTCATTTACTTTCAATCCATTAGTGTCTTGATATTTAAAGTGAGTCTTATATTTGGGTCTTTTTTTATACTCATTCTGATCATCTCTGCCTTTTAACTAGTATTTGAACTATTTCCACTTAGTGTAATAATTGATATGGAGGAAGGATGAGAGAGAGAGAGATAAGAACATTAATTTGTTTCTGCATGTGCCTTGATCTGAGATCGAACTGGCGAACTCTGTGCATCCAGCATTGCTCTAACCCACTGAGCCATCCAGCCAGAGCCCTTTAGATTTCTTATAGTCAAGCTCCGCTAGTGATTAATTCTCCTACTTTTGATTATGAGAATGTATTTACTTTATTTTTTTTTATTTTATTTTCACTGGTTATAGGATTCTGGGTTGATAGAGTTTTATTTTATTTGCTTTTATTTCACACTGAAAAATTGATATTTCATTTTTTTTACCTCCATTATTTCTTATGAGAAGTCCACACTTACTTAATCATTTTTCCCTTTCATATAATGTAATAGTTTTATCTGGCTACTTTCAAGACTCTTTTTATCTTTGGTTTTTAGCAGTTTGTTTATGATGTGCCTAGATGGATTTTCTTTGCATATATATAGCTTGAGGTTTGATGAGCTTCTTGTGTGTGTAAATTGGTGTTTTCAGTAAATTGGAAATTTTTCAACTTTGTTTTTTCAAATATTTTTTTTACCGTCTCTTCTCTCTCCTTTCTTTCTTAAATTCCAATTAAATACATGTTAAACATTTGATATCTCTTAGGTCCCTGAGGCTCTATACATTTATGTTTCAATCTTTTTTCTGTTTTCTTTTTTTAATTGGATAAGCCACTCTATCTTCACTCATTTGTTAAGCCCATGGAGTGAAGTTTTATTTATGGTAGTGTATTTTTAAGTTCTACATCAGATATTACTGTAATTTTCATTGGGGTTGACAGGTGTGATTTCTTTTTTTGAGATTTCCTATTTATCATAAGCATATTTATATTTATACTACTGAGTATATTTATGATAGCTACTTGAAAATTCTTATGTGATAAAGCTAACAACTGAGTAATTTTAAATTAGATTTCCATGAATTGCCATTTCTTATGAATATGGGAATATTTCCTGTCCAATAATTTGGAATTATATCCTGGACATTTTGAATAATGCATTATTGAGACTCCAAATTCTGTTATATTCCTTTGAATAGTATTTCTTTTTTAAGAAATCTGGCTGGCAGTTAATTTTTCTGGATTTAAAGTTTAAATTCTCTAAGCTTTGTGGTAGGTGAAAATCTCTGTTCAGTTTTTTTTAGTCTTGGCTTGGCTGCTTGGAATCTGCCTTACCATTATATACTTCAAATGTCAGCAAGAGATTTAAGTAGAGTTTGTATTCAGATTTTGAGGCTTTCTTTCTCTGGCTCTTTCTTCCATCACTTTTCAGGAGCTATAGTCACTCCAAATTCTTCCCTCTGGTTCTCTATACCAGTAAGACTACAGGTCTCTATTTGCTTTTTAAAGCCATTTTGTATGGCTTACCCTCTGACTAAAAATGCCATTAAAAATCAGAAACTCACCTAGTGACATTCTCTTTTTCTCTGTAGACAACCCCCACTGCTCTAGTTTATCCTATTTTTTGTCTTCCTTGAATGCCTTCATATCTTTTTTTTATTTTAATGGGGTGACATTGATAAATTAGGGTACATCTCCAGGTTATTTTGACATTTGATTATGTTGCATACCCATCACCCAAAGTCAGATTGTTTTCTGTCACCTTCTATCTGGTTTTCTCTGTGCCCCTCACCCACCAGTAACCACCACCCTCTTGTCCATGTCTCCGAGTCTCATTTTTATGTCCCACCTATGTATGGAATCATATAGTTCTTAGTTTTTTCTGATTTACTTATTTCACTCAGTATCATGTTATCAAGGTCCATCCAAGTTGTTGTAAATCAGGGGTCGGGAACTTATGGCTCGCGAGCCAGATGTGGCTCTTTTGATGGCTGCATCTGGCTCGCAGACAAATCTTTAATAAAAAAAAAAAACGTTAAAAATATAAAACATTCTCATGTATTACAATCCATTCATTTCCTACCGCTCATGTTCATGGTTGTGGGTGGCTAGAGCCAATCACAGCTGTCCTCCGGGACAACACCACATTTTTACTGGATAATGAGTAACGTACCCGGGTCATTGTATGGCTCTCACAGAATTACATTTTAAAATATGTGGTGTTCATGGCTCTCTTAGCCAAAAAGTTTCCCGACCCCTGTTGTAAATGATCCAATGTCATAATTTCTTATGGCTAAGTAGTATTCCATAGTATATATGTACCAACGCTTTTTAATGCACTCGTCCACTGACGGATACTTGGGCTGTTTCCAGATCTTCACTATTGTGAACAATGCTGCCATAAACATGAGGGTGCATTTTTTAAAAAATATTTTTGTCCTGCCTGATCTGTGGTTGCTCAGTGGATAGAGCATTGACCTGGAATGCTGAAGTCGCCAGTTTGGCTTGCCTGGTCAGGGCACATGAGAAGCAACAACTATGAGTTGATGCTTTCCAATTCCCCCACCCCTACTTTCTCTCCCTCTCCTCTCTCTAATATATATATAGTTCTAAGTATATTGTTATCCATACATAAGTTGGGTTTGATAGAAGCTACTTGGTCAATATTAGAAGTAGAAACTCTTAACAGTTCCTCTTTAAATAAAATTTTCTCTGGAGCAACTCAAACTCCTTGAGAAACATTTATTTCATAATTCCTATAATACAGAAAGTATATAGTATCAACTCTATTCTTTTCCATTCTTCAGAGAATGGAGCATAATGCACACAGTATTCATGATCTTACAGTGCAAATGTAGCCATGGAAACAACGAGTATATGTCCCCTTGTTTATTCTCTTAAGAAGTCTTTAAGGATGCTCTGCATATTTGTTGAAAATGGAAAAGGCATTGAATGATTCCTCACTGAAATCAGTGGAAAGCAGTTTGGTATAGTGATAGAGCATAACATTATTATATCTGACATACTGGAGGACAAATGTTGGTTCTGCTACTTACTGTTTTTACTTTGTACAAATTATTTAACCTCTCAGAGCCTCAGTTTCCCTGTCTTTCAAATGAAATACTTTTCATAGTTATAAGAAATGATGTTTATTATTTTTTGGCACAGGTTTTCAATAAATAACAACCATAATAACCTGAGTTCAAGTCATGGAGCAAGGAGTTCTAATACAGATAATGGATTTTTAGTAGTTTCTGAAAAGCCTTAAAGGGAATTTTTATTTTGTGCCAGCTTCTTCATTTCCAAAAAAAATAGAGTACATTTAAATTATTTCATAGGTTTGCCAAACAGCTTTTATGCACCATTAACATCATTAAAAGTATATATGAAGCTTGGTATTGTGTGCAAACACACTTTACAAAGAAAACTGGGAGGACATTCTTTACCATTCTAAACTTTCGCTGTATGTTTCAGTTGGGATCTCTTATGTTGATTCTGTCCCTGAACTGAGGAGCCTGGGGCCTGGGATAATGAGTAGCATATAATTTTTATGACTGAAATAGTGCCTTAGTCAGATGGAAGTCCATGATTTTACATATCTTCCTTTCTTCAACTGGACAACCATATACAATTAAACATAGCATTGATGGTTGTAACTTAGAAGATTGAACATTGCTAGGAATTTTAAATAGCTCTACTTCTGAGTGATAATAATATTTTTCTCTTAGCTTTTCATTTTAAGATAAATAATAATTGTGATCCACTGTACAGTACCAGGCTTCCTGAGGTCAGTGATGTAGAAGAGGCAACTTGCAAATAGACAAGAGCAATATTTTATATATCACCAATAGTCAGCAGTGTTCAGTACACAGTACATGCTCAGTAAATCTTTGATTAGGAGAATCAAAGAGGACTTGAAATTTGACTTAGAGTTTTATGTACCAGTTTAAAATATAGCCGCATTTCTAAGACTCAATTTTATGGTACCATAGGTGGCATAATATAAAAATGAGGTGGGGGGTGGAAGGGCATTGGAGAAGTCCAATTTGGTCAACTAGGTCCTAAAACTCTTATACTATACCAGGTTTTAAGGGCATAAGTCATATTTATTAACACATTACAAGTTTATTATTTTTGGATAAAAACACTTTTCTGTCAGTATTAACGTTATTAAAAATCCAAGTTTAAAATAGTTATGCAGAATTATTTGTCACTTGATAGGATAGGAATTAAATATAAGAACATATATAGAGCCTGACCTGTGGTGGTGCAGTGGGATAAAGCGTCGATCTGGAAGTGCTGAGGTCACCGGTTCGAAACCCTGGGCTTTCCTGGTCAAGGCACATATGGGAGTTGATGCTTCCAGTTCCTCCCCCCTTCTCTCTCTCTGTCTCTCCTCTCCTCTCTCTCTCTCTGTCTCTCTGTCTCTCTCTCTCTCTCTGTGTCTCTCCCTCTCCTCTCTAAAATGAATAAATAAATAAAAATTTTAATTAAAAAAAGAACATATATAGATATAAAGAACTCCTAAAACTTAGCAAAAAAAATATATTTATATGGCCAAAAAATGGCAAAGGACTTGAATAGACATTACTCCAAAGAAGATATACAGATGGTTAATAAGTATAATATAGATGCTCAATAATATCATTATAGAAATGAAATCAAAACCACAATGAGATAACATTTACTACCCATTAGAATGGTTATTATTTTTAAGAAAAAGAAAAAAGAGGCCCTGGCCTGTTGGCTCAGTAGTAGAGCATCAGCCCAGCATCTGGATGTCCTAGGTTCAGTTCCCGGTCAGAGCACGCAGAAGTGACTATCTGCTTCTCCCCCCTCCCCCCTCTTCTTCCTCTTTATCTCTCTTTTCCCTTCCTGCAGCCAAGGCTCAACTGAAGCATATTGGCCAGGGGCTGAGGATAACACCATGGCCTCTGCCTCAGGTGCTAAAATGGCTCCGGTTACAAAGGAGCAGGGGCCCCAGATGAGCAGAGCATCACTCCCTAGTGGGCTTGCTGGGTGGATCTCAGTCAGACACATGTGGGAGTCTATCTCTCTGCCTCCCTGCTTCTCACTTAAGAAAAATACAAACACACACACACACACAGAAATTAACTAATGTTGACAAATATGTGGAGAAATCAGAACCCTTGTACATTGCTGATGAGAATGTTAAATTGTGGGGCTGCTTTGGAAAATAGTTTGGTGGCTCCTTAAACATTTAAACATAAAATCTATCAATTCTATTTTTAGGTATACACCCAAAAGTATTGAAAGTAGGGGCTCAAAGAGATATTTGTACATCAATGTTTATAGGCTCATTATTCACAGTAACCAAAAGGTAGAAATCCCAAGCATTCATTGGTGGGTAAATGCATATACAAAAAGTAGTATATAAATATTGCAGAATTTTATTCAACTTGAAAAAGAAAGGAAATCTTAACACATGTTACAACATGGATGAAACTTGAAGACATTATACTACATGAAATAAACCAAAACAAATAGTGTATTATTCCACTTACATAACGAACCTAAAGTAGTCAAATTCAGAGGCCAAAAGTAGAATGGTGGTTGCCATAGGAATGGGGACAGGGAATTATTTAATGTGTATTGATTTTCAATCTGGAAAGATAAAAAATTCTAAAGATAGATGGGTAATGGTAACAGAACTGTGTAGATGTGCTTAATGCCACCGAATTTTACACTTAAAAGTTGTTAAAGTAATAAGTTTTATGCATATTATATCAGAAAATGGGGGAAAAAGAATAGAGGTAGACAGAAAAGTCAGGCAGGGGGATTGTGTAAGAAAGCTGAGGTAAGGGAACTGAATAAAACATTTTCAACATCACTTTTTCTTCAAGTTTTGCCTTTGTTTGTGCAGGGTTCACAAGGATCCCCTGGTAGTACAGGAGACAGGGGACCTGCAGGAGAACCAGTAAGTTTATCTCTATACTTTTCTAATTATATTTCTTTCATAATGTACATTTATCTTTCTGTTAGTGCTGCCTTCTGCTGAGGCTGGTATGTTTCTAAAAGCAGCATTTGTAACAGACACCTAATTATATAGAACAAATATTTTGCTGTGAATATAGTCTTTAGTGCTTCCTCGTTTTATATAATCAACTTTGGTTCTGTTTTTCTAGAACTGTTCAAACTTCACATATTTTTTTTTCAACAATGATAACTCAGTTTTATTGAATCTCAGAAAATTTCTTTCTGAATGGCTTGCTGTTTGTATAATAATAATAACACTTCCACACACACACACAATCACATTTATGAGGCCAACTCTATATGAAAGACCACATAAAAGTCCAATGCACTATTGAACACAATGCAATGTGAAGATCATAGAAATATACACTTAAAACCCATATAATCCTATTAATCAATGTCGCCCCAATAAATTTAATAAAAAGAAGAAATAAAGATGATAGATAGAGAAAAGCCAAACTTAACATCTGATTGGCCAAAATGTGTAAATGTTACAGAAACGTTGGTACATCATTTAAACAAAAACTTATATCATAATTTTTTTTTTATTATTTATTCATTTTAGAGAGGAGAGGGAGAGACAGAGAGGGAGAGAGAGAGGAGACACAGAGAGAGAGAAGGGGGGAGGAGCTGGAAGCATCAACTCCCATATGTGCCTTGACCAGGCAAGCCCAGGGTTTTGAACTGGCGACCTCAGCATTTCCAGGTCGACGCTTTATCCACTGTGCCACCACAGGTCAGGCAACTTATATCATAATTTGATAAATGTAATTTTATTACAGAGTTTCCATGGAAAATAAATTGGGAAAAGGAAAGACCTTGTGCCTGACCAGGTGGTGGCACAGTAGATAGAGCATCAGACTGGGATGCAGAGGACCCAGGTTCGAAACCCTGAGGTTGCCAGCTTGAGTGCAGGCTCATCTGATTTGAGCGAGACTTACCAGCTTAATCCCAAGGTTGCTGTCTTGAGCAAGGGGTCACTCGATCTGCTGTAGCTCCCCAGTCAAGGCACATAAAAGAAAGCAAAATGAACAACTAAAGTGCCACAATGAAGAATTGATGCTTCTCATCTCTCTGCCTTCCTGTCTGTCTGTCCCTATCTGTCCCTCTCTCTGTCTCTCTCTGTCTCAAAAAAAAGGAAAGACCTTGTCACACCTACTCTCTCAGAATTTACTCTTTCTTGCCTATGAAGTCATTCTTCTGGGATAGTGTGAGATATAACATACTATAACATGCAATATATAGTCTTTCAAACTACTGGGCTGTTCTTATCCATCAATTGACACAAACATTTACAAATGGCCTTTGCATAATTTATTTGGTTATTAGCAAGTGGTAAATTCTAAAAGTCAAAGAGTTATTCTTGTCAATCTGTATTTATTTTCTTCTTTATATATTTAACCTATGATATAGCTCTCTAAACAATAAAAATTTGATCATATATATAATTCTTTCTATTTGAAGACTCTTAGATATGTTATTTTATCAAACTAAATTCTTCTCAGTTTTCTCCCCATTTTATATCTCTCAACTTGCCTCCCAATTCTAATATTTATTAAAAATAATGCAACTCTCTTTAGCATTATTTACTTATACAGCTTTTTCTTCTAAAAAAATTCTGTAGCTCCTTGAAGTCAGAGACCTTTTGTTTTTTTACCTTTGCAGTCTTCTTTTCTGATATAACGTTTGGCATATTATATCTATTAATATTTAATGAATGTTTGTTAAACTGAATTGACCAAAGATCCTATCCCAAAGGTATACTGTTTAGCCAATGATATTAGATGAAGTGAAGTGGAATGAAAATAATTTAACACATAATAAAGAACACATTTAAGTAAAGATAAGTGTTTCAAAAGCTATGGCAACAGCAGAGACAGTATCTTTGGCCTTATACAAAAAAAAAAGATTTTTTTATTGTAGTCATAAATGACAAAATGGCATAACAGCACCTAAAAATTGATACTCAAGTCATAGGGTTAGTGAGGTTCATAAGTAAAACATAAATTAATTTATAGTAGATACAGTAAAACTTTGTTTCATATATTTGAGCTGCGTGGACAAATCATAGAAAAAAATAGAAATAAATTGGTAAAATGAAGGACACTGAAGACATATTTAAACATATTTATATTTCAAGAATACTAAAATAGAGCATAACAGCTTTTCTATAGCCAACCCCTATTAGTGTTATCTCTTTTTCTCAGACAAGATTCAAAACTGCTTTAGTCATTGCAATGCAATTATTGCAATTTGGGTAATTCATCATTCATTTATTCAGTCAACATATATTTATTAAGAACCTGCACTTAGAGTATAGTGGTAACCATGGAATTTTCAGTATAATGATAAAAGGACATATTAATTAATAACAGAGATAAATGGATAGTTTAAAACTTAAATAAATGCCCTGAAGTATCGGAATTCAGTTTTCAGAGAATGTACAACGAAGAAACTATTCTAATGTAGGGGTAGGAAAAGCTTTTATGAGGATGAGTATTTATCTCTTTAAGGATGAATAGTAGTTACTTAGGTAGATATGGGAAAACATCATTTCAGAGAGAAGTCATGAGCCTGGGAGGAAGCACTACGTATTTATTTGAAGATCTATAAGAGAGGGCCAACATGGCTCTGGCACAAGAGAGTCAGGTAGAAACTGAGTGCAAGATGAGGATGGAAAGGGGAAACAACACCTGCAGCTTTATGAGCCATGTTTCCAAAGATTTCTATTTTTATCCTAAGAGCAAAGGGATGTCATTGAAAGGATAGGATTAGTTTTACCCAATTATTGCTTTATTAAAATCACTTAAACAACAAGGTAGAGATCAAATTGTGAGGGATCACAAATAGAAAAGAATGGCTTTCTGTTGCAATAACCCAGGTAACAGATAATAGAACCCTCTAGATTAGCAGAGTAAAGAAATCTGTAGATATAAAAGATTCAAAAGGAGATAAAATCAACAGGATATAGATATCCTTCCTATACATGAAGTATGATTTCTAAGTTCCTGGTCTGAAGAATTAATGAGATAATAATATCATTTACCAGAACTGGAAATACCAACAGAAAGCTAGGTTTCAGTTTAGCTATGCTCAATTAGAGATGCCTTTGAGAAAATGTGACGTTAACAATTAGATGTGGAACTCAGAGCAGAAGAATTTACTGAAGTTAAAAATATTGAGTCATTGGCCTAAGGAGAGAATATAGGAGGAAGAGAACAGGATTGAAGTCTGAGATATGAAGAGATTCAACATTTATAAATGAATGAACTGAAGAGGAGATGGCAAGAGGTGAGAGTAAAATCAGATATATAACTTAGGAGTTCAGTCCTAGCCAAACCCTTTCTTAAAATCTTCATGACAATCTTAGATTTCTTTAGAAGTATGTGGGCAAACTATGTATCTAAATCAAATGATAGCCCTCAGATTAGTAACTTGCTTTTGTAAATAAAATTGTGTTGAAACCATCTACAACCATTTACTTATATATGTATGGCTGTTTTCTTGCTACAACAGCAAAGTTGACATATATGACAGAGACCGGATGATCCACAAGCCTGAAATACTTATTATCTGGCCCTTTAGGAAAAGATATTTGCTGAACTCTAATCTAGATTCTATTTACATATATAAAAAAAGTCCAATCAATGCAAAACTGAAACATTAGTGCTTCCCCTCCCACAGCCAGGGATCAGTGGTTCAAGCAAGTTGGCCTGAGGTGCTGAGGATGGCTCCATGACCTCGCCTCAGGCACTAAGAAGAGCTGATTGCTGAGCAATGGAGCAATGCCCAAGATGGGCAGAGCATCGCCCCCTAGTGGGCTTGCTAGGTGGATCCTGGTCAGGTACATGTGGGAGTCTATCTGCCTGCCTGCCCACCTCTCACTTAATTTTTAAAAAAGAGATAAAACAGAGGGATATAGAGTTGTTTATAAGTATGGTTCCACAAAAGAATTAAAAGGAACCATGAAAGAATATTTATGGTGTTTGACTTAATCTGTTTTTTTGTACTCTCCATACTTTTCAAATATTTTTAAATGAAGATTATTGTAATAGTTTAGAAAAGCAGTTTAAGACAACCAATTGTACCACATTTTTTCTCCCCATTATTAACATATTTTAAAAATGAGGTGTTCACAAAATTGTGATGGAGTAAAACCTCATAGGAAATTTTATCTTGTTATTTTCTGACTCTAAAAAACACCTTTGTCTTTCCAGAAAGATCAAAAACTGCAAATAGCTTTTTTGGATGGCTGGAGAAATAACATTATATTTTAGTTGCTAAATAAATATTAATTTATCTAAAATAATTCTAGCCAGTTAAATGGCTTCCGCACACTAAAAAGATCCTTTAGGTTGAACAATTTAATGTTTAGACAATAAGCTAATTACTCAATGTTTATTTCCTTAAACTACTGTATTCAGTATCACAGTGACCAAAATTTCCATAAAGGTCCCAACATATGTTTTATTGCCCTTATTGATTATCCTGTGTAAACATTGTTATATCCATTTATATAAAACAGAGGAATTGTTCAGCTGGACTCAGTAATGTGATAAAGTATGACATCAAACAAACTCCAACATATTTTATTTCATTGGATATCAAATATTCTTCAAAAATACTGTTTTGTTTGTCATATATTTTTACAGAATTTTAAATCTGTAATTATCATACTCACTAAATAACATTTTAAATTCCTTAGCACAATATTTTATATTTAATAGGCATTGATAAGTATTTATTCATGAATGAATAAATTAAGGAATGAAAGAATGAATGGTACTATCTTTACTTTTTTTTTTTAATCCAAGTATACCTTACTGTTATTCACAAAAAAAAAACACGTATCAAAAAAGATAATTTTGTTTATACAGAAAGTAAAGTAATACATAAACATATTGTGTTATATTATTTAATACATGTGCTATCTTATAAATTCCATATTTAGATACATATGTTAATTGAAATATAGAATAAACTTTGATTCTCATATTTTAAATGTTATTTAATACAGGGACCACGAGGACCTTCTGGTGATGCTGGACCTCCTGGAGAAATGGGTGCTGAGGTAGTATTTTGTGGCTCTTTCTTGTTAGTTCGTTTAATACTTTAATATTCCTTAATATGTAATTGATATATTAGATGTGTGTTATAGAGAATAATTTTATAGTGTTTTGTTTCATATTCAGAAAATCAAGCATAAAATTCCATTGAAAGCGAGATGACTTGTGTGGACCTAATTTTATATATATAAAGTTTTCCTCTTAACAGCTTATTTGAATAACAGAACAAAAAGTAAATAAAACTTTCCCTTAACTAATTGAGAGTTAACTTGATAACCCTTCACTCTAAGATGTTTTATGTTTTTTATAGAAAAATATGGAGACATGACCCCGATCCAGGATATATTTTGGAATAGTAAATCTCAGTTGTAATAAGATGTAATTACTATTTCTGTTGTTTATTCACTTTAGCACTAAATAAATTAGACATAAAGTTTCTCTTTTCTTGCTTCTTTGGAACTGATGTCTCTTGGTTCCACTCTTTACCTCTGATTAGCCTTTCTCAATCCATGTGAAGTGTCCTTCCTCTTCCCCAGCTTAGCAATCACTGTCACAGAGACTTTAATTACCAGTGTTACTGCAGCTCCCAGCTGGCTAGCTCTAATCCAGTGGTTCTCAACCTGTGGGTTGCGACCCCGGCGGGTGGTCGAATGACCAAAACACAGGGGTCACCTAAAGCCATTGGAAAATACATATTTCCGATGGCTTTAGCCACTGAGAAGCCGCGCTACCGTCTGCAGCAGCGCTATTCAGCTTGAACGCAGGCCGTTATGGATGTGCGTTCCAAACTGAATGCCTGCGGTCATGCACAGACATGTTTGCATCATCCGTCTGGGGCCTAAGGGGGGGGGGGGGTAGCGCTCCACAGTCCATAGCAGCACGGCTGTTCATCCATAGCACATTACGTGTGTCCGGCGCTTGCTGACGTCATCAGTGGGCAGGTGCAGCAAGCGCCGGAGGACAGAAGCCTAGGAGGCAGAGAGGCAAGAGGCGGAGAGCCAAGAGAGCCTGCGAGACAGCCTGCTGGTGTAAAAAAGGTTAATAATGTAAAAACAGTACACACACCATACACACAATACTGTGTAAGTGTAAGGTGCTTTGTGTGTAATCATTACACAGTACACAAAGCAGCTTACACTTACACAAAGCACCATACATTTACACAGTGTGAACTACATCGGTCTTATACTATAAGAGACCACTATAAGATGTAGTTCACACTGTTCCCCAATGTATAATTATCTCCCATATCTCCCACTATTTTCCCATATTCTGAATGAGGAAACTGCTGAAATCAGCGGTTTCAGGCATTGAATCCGCCTCCTATTGATTTCGTTGGGAGTGCAGTGGATTTTGTGGAAGAGAGCTCCCAAGAATCTCGGGTTACCACACAATCCGCCGCAGCCTCCTTTTGATTTCAATAAGAGGTGGAGAAATGACAGTTTCCGACACATTTCTTCCTCTCCTATTCAAGTCAGTGGGAGGCCGCAGCAGATTCCGCTCAAATATAGAGCATGTTGCTTAATTTTTTTCACGCTAAAACTTTTCCTAGAGCAGAAAAATTCCAAAGGTGGAATCCGCCACCCCCAATAGACTGAAAGAGGCCTCACACTGAGGAATCTGCTGTGCGGGATTCTGCAGTGTAAAAGATCTGCCTCCTATAGAAGTCCCTATACAGGGGATCTCTCTTCTGCGGAATCCACGGGTCTCCCATTAAAGTAAATGAGATGTGGATTCCACCGCAGAAACTGCTGCTTTATAGTGTGAAAGAGCCCTGAAAGATACCATGCTGTGCAGAAACTGCAGTGTATCCTATGACGTAGTTCACACTGTTCTATATAGAAAACTTGCCACTAATCTGGAAAAAACAGATCCATTAGTTAAGCAGCTATTTACGGAATGGTAGCCCCAATACACTAGGTAAGGAGGTCCATTAGTAATAAATATTTCTCAATATATAATTAAATATTGTTTTTGTGATTAATTACTATGTTTAAATTATGTTTGATTTGTAGCAATGAGAATACATAATGCACATCAAGTATTTACATTCCGAATTATAACTGTAGCAAAATTACATTTATGAAGTAGCCACCAAAATTATTTTTTGGTTTGGGGTCACCGCAACATGAGGAACTATATTGCGGGGTCACGGCATTAGAAAGGTTGAGAACCACTGCTCTAATGCATGCCTCTCTCTTCAGCTCCAGCTGTTGATTTTCTGTTGGCTTTTCCATATGTACCTAGATATTCCACAAACATCTTAAACTTAAAATACCTAATCCAAACCCATTACTTTCCCACTGTTCTTTCTTCTGTTATTCCCAGCTCACTGAAAGATAACTCTTTTAGCCCACTAATCTTAAACTGAGTCATCCTAGACTCCTCTTCCTACTTTGTCTTCTCCAATCAGCCATCTTTCCCCTTTGAATAAGGCCTCCCCACTCTGAATCTCAACTCTAACCTTTCCTTTTCATCACTATTGCCAGTACTTTAGTCTGCTTTTATCCCATGTCTCCCTCAATTCCCATCATTTCTAAGCTACTTGTTGCTAGCTTATCTTTGTCATTATCATTCCTCTCCTTGAAATTTTTTAACAGTTTGTATAGCCTTTAATAAAATGTCAATTTTTTAACATGGTAAATAATATTCTATATTCTCTAACCTCTGCAGATGTGTTCAACCACATCCCACTAAAGCTTTTCTCCTCCCCTATGTGTTCCAATTTGTTGACTATTTTTGTTTACATGATTTTGCCATGCTTTTTGCTCTGCACTATATCCACTGGGGATAAAAGGATGACTGTGATATGCTCCCTGACTCCCCTAGGAGTTTATAATCCATTATAGAATATAATCATATAAAAGGTCATTATATTACAATCTGTTAGACACAGTGATGGAGATAGTCACAGGACAATTTAAGAGCACTTAACCTCACCCAGCTAAGGAAAAAAGGCAATGTGTTTTTGTGTATGAAGAGGGTATGAAATGAGTTTTAAGGAATGAATAAGTCTTAGCTATATGAAAAGAAGAAATAAAGATAAGGGAATTCCAGAAAAAGGGATAGAATGAGCAGAAGCATGCTAATATGAGACAGTATGGATTCAATGATGTTTAAAGTCAAAGCAAGAATTGATAATAGATGAAGTCAAAGAGAAATGGTTAGATCATGAAAAGTCTTATGTACTCTGTTAAGAAACTTGAACTTTATATGTTATGTGCTGTCGTAATTGTGGTGTATAAGCAAAGCAGTGATAATGTCAGATTTGTGTATTTGGAATATAATTCCAACAGTTTCAAGGAGGATGCATTGGGAAGACAAAAGTGAAAACAGATAGACCTACTAAGAGGCTATTTCTTTCAACCAGGCAAGGAATGACGGCAGTCTCAACTAAAGTAGTAGACAAAGAAAAGGAAATAAGAGGATCAACTAGAGAAATTATTGTTATCTAAGTTTAGTAAACCTGCATATTTATGGAATATGAAAAGTAAAGGGAAAAGAGAAGTAAAAAAATTATTCCAATGGCCTGACCTGTGGTGGCACAGTGGGATAAAGCGTCGACCTGGAACACTGAAGGTGCCGGTTCGAAACCTTGGGCTTGCCTGGTCAAGGCACATATGGGAGTTGATGCTTCCTGCTTCTCCCCTTTCTCTCTCTCTCTCTCTCTCTCTCCCCCCCCTCTCTAAAAATCAATAAATAAAATATTTTTTAAAAATTTGAAAAAAAATTATTCCTGTTGTGCAACAGGATGGATGGTAATATCATTTTCTGAGACCAAAAAAGAATGTTAGGGAGCTTTAGATCATTATTTGCCAATCTGCCCCAACATAAATAGCTAACAAGTAACAGAGTTGGGCTTTGAATCCATATCCAACTCAAAAGCTAATGCTGGTAACCTATGCTAACCCACATCCCTTGAACCTAAAGAAAGCTGAGAGAAGTCATACCTCATAACTGGAAGTTATTTTAACAGAGTGGGAGACAAGAATTCTGTTGTGATAAGGCATGGGAGTTGAGTAGATTAGTTGAGGAAAACATGCTGATTAGAACAATAGTTGACAATAATGGAAGAGGGAAATGACAAAAGACAAGTTGAAGAGCATGTATACCTTACTAAAAGTCAAGCTGAAGAAGACAGTGAATTTTCATTATGTTAATGGTGATGATGAAGATAATAGCTAACGATTATGGAGCACTTTCTATATGACCAGTGTACTTATGTGCTTTGCTATATTAATGAATCATCACAACACCCCATGAGGTAGATGCAGTCGTTATCCTCATTCTACAGATGAGAAAACTAAGGCACAAAATGGTTAAGTATCTTGCTCAAGAGCAAAGCTAATAGTAGTGTTAGAGACTACATGTAAATTTGGGCAATCTATCTCCTCATAGTATTCTCTTAGCCACAGTGCCTCTCAACATGTAATGATACCATTTGCACAAATGTGTAATTTTTTCCAGCAGTAGTCAATGGAGAATATAAATGTACAGGGGGGTTTAATGAATTAAAAAAAAATAGATACCACAACAATCAGACTATCAGCTATTGGATTTTGCCTCTGAAAGGAATAAAAGAAGTCAAAGGAGTTGAAGATTGAGAGCGATTAGGAACTTGAGGAGGCCTATGAAATTAAAAGCAATATTGATAGGAAAGAAATCCTGAAAGAATTCTCTCTCAAGAGAGAAACTTAATCTTAGAGTGAGATATTAAATTCTGTCATTTCTGAGGCAGACTGGAAGCCCAGGCACCTCACTTCATAGCCCTCTGCTCAAGTACTGTACTGCACTGCCTCTCATAGCAGTAGAGAAGTCATAAACATAACCAACAGAAAAATTTAAATAATACAATTATTTGAAATTGACAAAGTAATGGTAAAAGAATTATGAAGGAATAAAACTTTAGCAAGGAGATACATCAAGAAGCAAATGTATAACTTTCGGCTTAGAGAAGTAACCACTAGGAGAACTAAAAATGAAAATTGTTTTATAAAGTAGTTGCCTCTAAGGAATGGTACTGGGCTTTTCATTATAAGTCCGTTAGTACTGTTGTGCATATACAGTTCTTTTTTCTTTTAGTGAATATAGATTGCAGAAGCTAAGTCTAATGAAAAATTGGTCTTACTTTCATTGAAAATACTATGATGACATAAGTAATATTTTAATCTACAATAATTATAAGAAAGATTATCACCCATGGATCTATTGAGGAACCCCAGAAAGAAAGCAAAAAGAAAATGTTTGGTCAAGATATTATTAAAAATGAATGCTTTAATCTATCCCTCCACTCCAAAAACATGGCAATTGTAGAACACATATGTATGTGCTTATAATTATGTGTATGTATGTGTGAAAGGTGTGCATTAGCATGTTCAAAACAAAATAAATATCTTTAAGAGAAAAAAAAGAATACAACAGCAATTGTAGGAGATCCAGGCCTAGACACAGCCAGTGGTTACCAGGAGTTGTATGTTTTCAAGGTAAAAAGAAACAAAAGCTTTTCAACTGGACCCACTCATGAAAGGAGAGTGGAAGAAAATGCCGTAGATAGATAGATAAAATCTTTTATAATATGAACAAATTTGTATCTTCTTTGTGTGATGTATTTTATAAAACCAATATTAAAAAATGAATGTTTTAAGGAAGTGTGCCCAGAGAGCTTACCAGAAATGGATAGGAAGAGTAAAAAGTGAAAAAAATACCAGGAATAGTAAGAGTATGAAAATAGAAAACTAGCAAAGGAAATGGGAGATAGTTTGTCATTGACAAAGGATTAAAAAATAAGTTGAGGCCCTGGCCGGTTGGCTCAGTGGTAGAGCGTTGGCCTGGCATGTGGGGGACCCAGGTTCGATTCCTGGCCAGGGCACATAGGAGAAGCGCCCATTTGCTTCTCCACCGCCCCCTCCTTCCTTTCTGTCTCTCTTTTCCCCTCCCGCAGCCAAGGCTCCATTGGAGCAAAGATGGCCCTGGCGTTGGGGATGGCTCCTTGGCCGCTGCCCCAGGCGCTAGAGTGGCTCTGGTCGCGGCAGAGCGACGCCCCAGAGGGGCAGAGCATTGCCTCCTGGTGGGCAGAGCATCGCCCCTGGTGGGCGTGCCGGGTGGATCCCGGTCGGGCGCATGCAGGAGTCTGTCTGACTGTCTCTCCCCGTTTCCAGCTTCAGAAAAAAAAATAATAAATAAATAAATAAATAAATAAAAAATAAAATAAGTTGAAGAATTGGAAAAAACTGGTCTTAAAAATCTTGATTGCAGGTTATTTTTCTTTTTGGCATTTGAAATGTTGAAGTCCCAGAAATTATCTGGTTTTATGCCATGAAGTTTATAAAGATCCTTACCTGGATATATATAACTCAACCTTGGGCTAAAAATTACTACCATCTTAAGAGGCTCTAATTGCCTTTGAAATTGGTTAAAGAATGTGTACAAATGATGTATCAAATCATTCTCTTGTAGGGACCTTCAGGTATTGAGGGAGAATCTGGTCTGCAAGGCGAGCCAGGTGCAAAGGTAACAACCTTCCTCGACAGTAAAATGGGGGGGGGGGGCTCTAAACTTTTACCTCTGAATCCCCTACATTGGACACATTTTGGCAAAACCATCTTGAAGCGGGTGAAGGACAGAAGATAAAAATGGAGAGTGTTCTCAAATGATCCAGAAAATATTTTTGCCAGAAAAATATTATCTGTGTATGTGTATAAAGATTTATATATATGAGAGAGGATATAAATAATAAAGCTAATGGGCAAAATATCAATAAATTAATCTGTAAAAAAGGAAAAAAATGGGAAGTGTTTCAGAACACCAGTCCTCATGATATGTCCTCCATAAATATTGAACGTGAAGTTTTAATGGAAAAGAGTTTTTTCTTCCCCTTTGTTTCTTCAGGGAGATGCTGGACCTGCAGGCAGTGCTGGAGTTGCTGGGGAACCAGGGTTACGGGTAAGTATCTACTAGAAACCATTTTGATAAACCACACACATGTTTCAGAGACACAAAACTTAGCCTAAAGACTTCAAAAACTGCATAATAAACCTTTCTGGTGCATTATAGAAAATGTGTATCTGTATTGCATAATTTTATAATTTTAAAGCTGCGTGCCAAACTCTGTTCACATTGTGATTTAGTAATATTTAGAGTCCTGACTTCATACATACTTCTCCACAGTCACATGTACTCTGCAGAACCCCTGCCAATCACGTGGAGTCACTTAGATTGTCATTAATGTTAGCATTAGGAAGAAATTCACAAATACTAGTGATCAACTTTCAGGATATTTCCTGACATAACAAGACAGACGAAAGATTGAAATGTAATTTATGTTTAAAAAAGAAAGAAAAAGAAAATAACTAGTCATGCAAGGTCATTCAAGGAAATAACAGTGAATAGTTGTAACTAGATATTTTACAGAAGTTATTCTAATAGAGACAGCCTTTAATTTGACCTGTGGTTTTTTTCCCAAGATAACAGTGCCCTAGATAATTTTGAGACATTTGTTTACGGAAAGCCAAAGTTAGGAGATATATTTTGCATCCAGTTCCTTTTATGTTTTCCCCTTTATTTTGCAGGGGATGGGGCAGGCAGTGTAGGATCAGAATAATGCAAGTGTCAGGAAGAGTGGGACAGCCGTGGAGACACAGTGATTAATTTACTTTTAAATAGTTCAGGTAGCAAGAGAGCCAGTTGCTATATTAGCTTTACAAAGCATGGCTCTACATGCTTATAAGTTCTGGATCTATTAAACAGCTTCTTGATGTACCAGGGTCTCATTGTTTCTCCTCTGTAAGGGTGAAAATACAGACACTAAAAATCAGGTACACTGAATTCAACTGAATTAGTGTATTAATTCATGTCAATTTAGTACAGCAAAGTAGTATAATTTCATGAAGTGTGGTGTTTACAGTTCTTGAACTCAGAAACAGAGGTCTAACTGTATAAATTTCCAAAGCTACCAAATGGGTATATATTACCTTTTATAATCTAAAGGTTATTGATATCCCGAGACCAGCTTATATTTGAATTTACAACACTATGACTCCTTAAATCATCTTTAGAGCTATTCCAGGAAAATTAAATCATGCTAATTATACTGTCAAATATTTCTTATAAATAATGAAGTAGGAATAAATGTACACAAATGCTATTTTATATAGGTACCAGAAGCAAAAAAAATAAAATTATTTAGCAAAATAATAGATCTGACTGTTTCTGCTACAAAATAGGGAGAACCAGGAGCTCCTGGAGAAGACGGACTCCATGGGAAAGATGGGCTAAAGGTAAATTATATTATGTATAAGGTAGATGTTTAATATTATGTATAATATTATGTATATTATGTATAATATTATGTATAAGGTAGATGTTTTGTGAAATCTTTAAAATACCATACAGAATGGGGAGAAAGTTGGTTTACAATTGTGAGTTCATGAAACACAGAGTTTATTCTTATATTATTATTTATTAATTATTGTATTATTTTCTATGCAAACAGCTATAAACCTGCTTTTGCCTCACCCTTCATATAACTGTTTTTATGTTCTAAACAAAAATCTGCTTATTATGTGGCATAATTATTTTACTACTTTCCCTTCCTTAAAAGTTTTTACTGGGTTACAGGGGAATCCAGGAGGAAGGGGACTTCCCGGAGAGGATGGAGAAGATGGAGAAACAGGCTTAGCAGGGGCTGCAGGGCCCTTGGGTGGACCAGGTCTAATGGGTCCTCCGGTGAGTACTACTGAATTCATTTTTAAATATTCAGTGAACTCAGTACCCTGTGTGTATACACACAGACACAAGCACCCTTTCTGAGCCCCTGATATGTGCACTGAGTAACTGGAGATGTAGAACTGTAGCTTGACAAAGTGACAAACCAGAGTGATTATCAACCTACCTAACACCCAAGGTAGAAAGACAAACTTTCCACGTGTCACACAGCCATTGAACTCTTTATACTTGCACTCTATTGAAATATAATTAACATATAACATGTAAGTTTAAGGCGAACAATACAATGATTTTCTATATGTGTATATGTTGTTAAATGATTACCATAATAAGGTTAGTTAACATATTCATCACCAAACATAGTTACCCTTTTGTGTGTGTAGTGGGAATTTTTAAGATTTTCTCAGTTACTTTCAACTATACAATACAGTATTATTATACAATAGAGTCACCATGCTGTACATTAGATCCCCAAAACTTATTCATCTTATAACTAGAAGTTTATACCCCCTGCCTCCACTCATTTCCCCCATCTCCCTGCCTCCAGCAACCACTAGTCTACTCTGTTTCTACGAATTCAGTTTCTTTAGCTAACACATGTTCATGAGATCATACAGTATTTGCCTTTAACTTATTTCAACAGCATAATGCCTTCAAGGTTTATCCATGTTGTTGCAAATGCCAAAATTTTCTTCTTTTCATGGCTGAATAATATTCTATTCTATCTATAAACCATCTATGTGTGTGTTTATACCATAATTTTTCATATTGATTATATATCTGCACTCTTGATTCATTTCCATTGATCTATTTTTGTTTAATGCCAGTACCATTGCTGTTTTTATTAATATAGTTTTATCTTGATATAGTTTGAAAATAGGAGTATGATGTCTTCAGCTTTGTTCTCTCTCAAGACTGTTTTGGCTTTTGGAAGTCTCTTGTGGTTCCATGCAAATTTTAAGAATTTTTTCTTCCATTTCTGTAAAAAAAAAAAATGCTCTTGGAATATTAATAGGGATTGTATTGAATCTATAGATGCTTTGGGTAGTATGAACATTTTAACAATATATTCTTTATGAAGAGGATATCTCTTTACATTTATTTGTGTCTTGTTCCAATTCTTTCATCATTGTCTTATAGTTGTCTGTATAAATTTTCACCTCCTTGGTTATATTTATTTTAAGTATTTTATTGTTTTTGATGCTGTTTTAAATGAGGTCTTATTTTTTTCATTGTTAGTGTGTAGAAATGTGATGGAGTTTTTTAGCTTGATATTTTTATCCTGAAATTTTACTAAAATTAGTTATTAATTTTAACAGTTTTTTGTAGTGAAGTCTTATTTAAGATTATGTCATCTGCAAACAGAGATAGTTTTGCTTCTTCCTTTCTGATTTGGGTATCTTTTACTTTTTTTTTTTCATGCCTAATTTCTCTGGTTAGGACTTCTAATACATGTTGAATAGGAGTGATGAGAGTGGGACCCTTGTCTTGTTCCTAATCTTGGAAGAAAAGCTTTTAGCCTTTCAGTTTTGACTATGAGTTAACTATGGGGTTGTCATATTTGGCCTTTATTATACTGAAATGTATTTCTTCTATACCAAATTTCAGAGTTCTTATATGAAGGGTCATTGACTTTCGTCAAGTGCTTTTTCTACATCTATTGATTATGTGGTTTTATCTTTAATTTTATGAATATGATGTATCACATTGATTTATTTGTGGACGTTGAATCATCCTTTCATACCTGAAATAAATCCCACTTTATCATGATATATGATCCTTGTAATGCAAAACTGACCCTGAACAATATGGGAGTAAGGGCACTGATTGCCCCCGTACCCCATGCAGTCCAAAATTCACATATACCTTTTGACACTTCTAAAATTTAACTGCAATTCCTCAGTATCCATAGAAGATTTAATTCAGTACCCCTACACACACATTTTAAGATGCTCAAGTACCTTATATAAAAAGACATAGAAAAATATATAGTCAGCCCTCCACAGCCATGGATTCCCAACCATGCATATTGTATTTTTTTTATAATAATTTTATTTTTTTAATGGGGTGACATCAATAAATCAGGATACATAAATTCAAAGATAACAAGTCCAGGTTATCTTGTCGTTCAATTATGTTGCATACCCATCACCCAAAGTCAGATTGTCCTCTGTCACCTTCTATCTTGTTTTCTTTGTGCCCCTCCCCCTCCCCCTTTCCCTCTCCCATTCTCCCCTCCCCCCCGTAACCACCACACTCTTATCAATGTCTCTTAGTTTCACTTTTATGTCCCACCTACGTATGGAATAATGCAGTTCCTGGTTTTTTATGATTTACTTATTTTGCTTCGTATCATGTTATCAAGATCCCACCATTTTGCTGTAAATGATCCGATGTCATCATTTCTTATGGCTGAGTAGTATTCCATAGTGTATATGTGCCACATCTTCTTTATCCAGTCATCTATTGACGGGCTTTTTGGTTGTTTCCATGTCCTGGCCACTGTGCACAATGCTGCAATAAACATGGGGCTGCATGTGTCTTTACGTATCAATTTTGGGGGTATATACCCAGTAGAGGGATTGCTGGTTCATAAGGTAGTTCTATTTTCAGTTTTTTGAGGAACCACCATACTTTCTTCCATAATGGTTGTACTACTTTACATTCCCACCAACAGTGTATGAGGGTTCCTTTTTCTGCACAGCCTCTCCAACATTTGCTATTACCTGTCTTGCTAATAATAGCTAATCGAACAGGTGTGAGGTGGTATCTCATTGCAGTTTTGATTTGCATTTCTCTAAAAGCTAAAGAAGATGAGCATCTTCTCATATATCTGTTGGCCATTTGTATTTCTTCCTGGGAGAAGTGTCTGTTCATGTCCTCTTCCCATTTTTTTATTGGATTGTTTGTTTGTTTGTTGTTGAGTTTTATGAGTTCTTTGTATATTTTGGATATTAGGCCCTTATCTGAGCTGTTGTTTGAAAATATCATTTCCCATTTACTTGGCTTTCTGTTTATTTTGTTATCAGTTTCTCTTGCTGAGCAAAAACTTCTTAGTCTGATGTAGTCCCATTCATTAATTTTTGCCTTCACTTCTCTTGCCTGTGGAGTCAAATTCATAAAATGCTCTTTAAAACCCAGGTCCATGAGTTGAGTACCTATATCTTCTTCTATGTACTTAATTGTTTCAGGTCTTATGTTTAGATCTTTGATCCATTTTGAGTTAATTTTTGTACAGGGGGAGAGACTGTAGTCCAGTTTCATTCTTTTGCATGTGGCTTTCCAGTTTTCCCAGCACCATTTATTGAAGAGGCTTTCTTTTCTCCATTGTGTGTTGTTGGCCCCTTTATCAAAAATTATTTGACTATATATATGTGGTTTTATTTCTGGACTTTCTATTCTGTTCCATTGGTCTGAGTGTCTATTTTTCTGCCAATACCATGCTGTTTTGATTGTCTTGGCCCTATAATATAGTTTGAAGTCAGGTATTATAATGCCCCCAGCTTCATTCTTTTTCTTTAGGATTGCTTTGGCTATTCGGGGGTTTTTATAGTTCCATATAAATCTGATGATTTTTTGCTCTATTTCTTTAAAAAACGTCATTGGAAGTTTGATGGGAATTGCATTAAATTTGTATATTGCTTTGGGTAATATAGCCATCTTGATTATATTTATTCTTCCTAGCCAAGAACAAGGTATATTCTTCCATCTCATTATATCTTTTTTGATTTCCCTTAACAATGGTTTATAGTTTTCATTATATAAGTTCTTTACATTCTTTGTTATGTTTATTCCTAAGTATTTTATTTTTTTTGTTGCAATCGTGAAGGGGATTATTCTTTTGAGTTCATTCTCAATTGTTTCATTGTTGGCATATAGAAAGGCTATTGACTTCTGTATGTTAATTTTGTATCCTGCGACCTTACTGTATTGGCTTATTGTTTCTACTAGTCTTTTTGTGGATTCTTTGGGGTTTTCGATGTATAGGATCATATCATCTGCAAAAAGTGATACCTTTACTTCTTCTTTTCCGATATGGATGCCTTTTATTTCTTTGTCTTGTCTGATTGCTCTGGCTAGAACCTCTAGTACCACATTAAATAAGAGTGGAGAGAGTGGACAACCCTGTCTTGTTCCTGATTTAAGGGGGAAAGCCTTCAGTTTAGTGCCATTTAATATGATGTTAGCTGATGGTTTATCATATATGGCCTTTATCATGTTGAGATATTTTCCTTCTATACCCATTTTGTTGAGAGTCTTAAACATAAAATTGTGTTGTATTTTATCAAAAGCCCTTTCTGCGTCTATTGATAAGATCATGTGGTTTTTGTTCTTTGTTTTGTTGATATGGTGTATTACGTTAACCGTTTTACGTATGTTGAACCATCCTTGAGATTCTGGGATGAATCCCACTTGATCATGATGTATTATTTTTTTAATACGTTGTTGTATTCGATTTGCTAGTATTTTGTTTAGTATTTTAGCATCTGTATTCATTAGAGATATTGGTCTGTAGTTTTCTTTTTTTGTGCCATCCTTGCCTGGTTTTGGTATGAGGGTTATGTTGGCCTCATAAAATGTGTTTGGAAGTATTGCTTCTTCTTCAATTTTTTGGAAGACTTTGAGTAGAATAGGAACCAAGTCTTCTTTGAATGTTTGATAAAATTTGCTGGTATAGCCATCAGGGCCTGGACTTTTATTTTTGGGGAAGTTTTTAATGGTTTTTTCTATTTCTTCTCTACTAATAGGTCTGTTTAGGCTTTCTGCTTCTTCTTAACTCAGTCTAGGAAGGTTGTATTGTTCTAGGAATTTATCCATTTCTTCTAGGTTGTTGAATTTAGTGGCATATAGTTTTTCATAGTATTCTACAATAATTCTTTGTATATCTATAGTGTCCGTGGTGATTTCTCCTCTTTCATTTTGGATTTTGTTTATATGAGTTCTTTCTCTTTTTTCCTTGGTAAGTCTTGCCAAGGGTTTGTCAATTTTGTTGATCTTTTCAAAGAACCAGCTCCTTGTTCTATTAATTTTTTCTATAGTTTTTCTGTTCTCTAATTCATTTATTTCTGCTCTGATTTTTATTATCTCCTTTCTTCGGCTGGTTTTGGGTTTTCTTTGTTCTTCTTTTTCTAGTTCCTTAAGGTGAGAAGTTAAGTGGTTCACTTTGGCTCTCTCTTGTTTGTTCATATATGCCTGAAGTGATATGAACTTCCCTCTTATCACTGCTTTTGCTGCATCCCATAGATTCCGATATGTCGTATTGTCATTTTCATTAGTCTGTATATATCTTTTGATCTCTGCACTTATTTCTTCTTTGACCCATTCATTTTTTAAAAGTATGTTCTTTAGTTTCCACATTTTTGTGGGATTTTTTTCCTCCTTTTTGCAGTTGAATTCTAGTTTCAAGGCTTTATGATCAGAAAATATGCTTGGTACAACTTCGATTTTTCTGAATTTGCTGATGTTGTTTTTGTGGCCCAACATATGGTCAATTCTTGAGAATGATCCATGTACACTGGAGAAAAATGTATACTCAGTCACTTTGGGATGAAATGTCCTGTAGATGTCTATCATATCCAGGTGCTCTAGTGTTTTGTTTAAGGCCACTATGTCTTTGTTGATTCTCTGTTTGGATGACCGATCTAGAGCCGTCAGCGGTGTATTGAGATCTCCAAGTATGATTGTATTTTTGTCAGTTTTTGTTTTAAGATCAATAAGTAGCTGTCTTATATATTTTGGTGCTCCTTGGTTTGGTGCATATATATTAAGAATTGTTATGTCTTCTTGATTCAGTGTCCCCTTAGCCATTATGAAATGGCCATTTTTGTCTCTGAGTACTTTTCCTGTCTTGTAGTCAGCATTATCCGATATGAGTATTGCTATGCCTGCTTTTTTTTGGATGTTATTTGCTTGGAGTATTGTTTTCCAGCCTTTCACTTTGAATTTGTTTTTATCCTTGTTACTTAGATGAGTTTCCTGTAGGCAGCATACAGTTGGATTTTCTTTTTTAATCCATTCTGCTACTCTATGCCTTTTTATTGGTGAATTTAATCCATTTACATTTAGTGTAATTATTGATACTTGTGAGTTCCCTATTGCCATTTTATATCTTGCTTTCTGTTAGTTTTGTGTCTTGTTTGATCCTTCTCTTTCGTTTTTCTATCTTTTGTTTTTATTTGGTTGTATTCCATACATCTTTCCTCTGTTGCTATCTTTTTAATCTCACGTGCTTCTGTGGTGGTTTTTTCAATGGTGGTTACCTTTGAGTGATGAAAAGGGTCCCTACCCTGTTCATTGTAGCAAACTATTTTGTGAGTACTTTTGCACTCCATCATCCTTTGCTACTGTTAATCTCCATCTTCTACCCCCCTTCCTTTTTGTTGTTGTCACAGTTTAAATTTGGTTTTATTGTGTTCTTCTTGGAGCTTTTACTGGTGGCTCTGTTTTTTTTTGTTCTTTGTATCTGATTTGAGAACCCCCTTTAGTAATTCCTGGAGTGGGGGTTTTCTGATGATAAATTCCCTCATCTTTTCTGTATCTGTGAATGTTTTTATTTCTCCTTCATATTTGAAGGATAGCTTTGATGGGTATAGTATTCGTGGCTGAAAGTTCCTCTCTTTCAGGACTTTAAATATTGGGGTTCACTCTCTTCTAGCTTGTAGAGTTTCTGCTGAGAAATCTGATGATAATCTAATGGGCCTTCCTTCATATGTTGTATTCTTCTTTTCCCTGGCTGCCTTGAGAATTTTTTCTTTGCTGTTGGTTTGTGCCAATTTCATTATGATATGCCTTGGAGTAGGTTTGTTGGGGTTAAGAAAACTCAGAGTTCTGTTTGCTTCTTGAACTTGAGGCTTTAGTTCTTTCCACAGGCTTGGGAAGTTCTCATCTATTATTTGTTTGAGTATGTTCTCCATTCCATTTTCTCTCTCTTCTCCCTCTGATATACCTATTATTCTTATGTTATTCTTTTTGATGGAGTCAGATAATTCTTGTAGGGCTATCTCATTTTTTAAAATTTTTGAGTCTCTTTCTTCTTCTCTCTGTTGTGCCTCAAGTTGCTTGTCTTCTATTTCACTAATCCTCTCTTCTATCTGACCTGTTCTATTAGATAAGCTTGTTACTTCGTTTTTCAGCTCGTGAATTGAGTTTTTCATCTCTGTTTGATTTGTTTTTATAGTTTCAATTTCCTTGGACATATATTCTTTGTGTTCATTGAGTTCTTTTCTGAGCTCCCTAAATTGCCTTTCTGTGTTTTCTTGTATATCTCAGAGGATTTTTAGGATTTCTATCTTGAATTCTCTGTCATTTAGCTCCAAGGTTTCCAATATATTAAATTTTTTCTCCATAGATTTTTCCTCATCTAGCTGTGTTACCTCTCTTTCTTTTGTATCCATGATATTTGATTTTCTCTTCCTTAATGGCATCTGAGGGTGGTTTTGTTGATAGTATTAATGAGATTTAATAAAGAATAAAAAGTTAAAAAAATAAAAATTTGAAAAGAGTTGTTTTTTAAAAAAAATTAATAATGAAATAAAGAAAAATAAAATAAAATAAAAATTTTAAAAAAAGGAAATTATTCCCCCCCTCCTTTTTTCCTTTCCTCTCCTCTCCCCTCTTTCTTGAGAAAATCTTGTGGTGAACTGTGAATTATAACAAACAATGCCTGTAATGGAGGGCCTGAATTGGGGAAAAGTAATAAAGGGGCGAAAAAAAAAGAAAAAAAAAAGAAAAAAGAAGGGGGTATGGACCCACGAAAAGCAAATAAGGAAAAAATTTGGGTCAAGAATAAAATAATTTCCTTTTAGGTGTTGGTTGACTAAGAGTTATGATGAGAGGAATAAGAGGAAAACAGAAAAATGGGGGGACAAATTAAAAAATTACTATTGTATTTAGTGGAACAAGAACTAGATAAAATGGAGAGCCAGGGATGGGAGCACTGCTAGTGAGTTAAAAAGGTGAAGTAAAAACCCCCCAAAATGCCACAAACATAAATTTGAGTCCCAGATAAGATAATTTGTTTGTTATTGAGGTTTGAATGAGAGGAGATGTAAAGGAGAAAGGAAGAAACTAATATAGAGGGAGAAAAGAAAGAGAGAGAGAAAGAAAAAAAGAGGGAACCACTAAAAGAAGAAAAAAGAAAAAAGAGGAGAGAGAGAGAGAGAGAGAGTTAAGGGTTTTGGAGTGCAACCCTCATAGAGAGAAAGGAAGAGGAGAGAAAAGATAATGGGAGATGTAACACTTATGGGTAGTGTAGTTCAAGGAGAGGAGAGAGTAAGACCAGCAGAGAGTTAATCGGCCAAATTAGAGGAGGAAAAAAAATATCAAGAATGAAGATAAGAGAAACAAACAAACAAATATAATAAAATGGGATAGGTTATAAAGTCTGCAGATTATTCTTGATTTTGAGAGGTTATCTTCTTGCTTTTTCTTTTCTCTCCCTCTTCCTGGTCAGTGACTCTGCACCCCGGGTTCTGCCCCTGTGGCATGCTTAGGTAGAGGTGTGCAGTTGATAAGTCTCTATGGCGATGTCATGTATTGTGCTTTAGTCTCGTTGGCAGTCAGGGCTCATTAGCATTTATAAGCTCCGACAGTGAGAGAGTCCATGTTCCTGGAGCCTTTCTCCTAGTCTTTCCTTCCTCAATTAGTAGCCTGATAATCCAGCTATGGGGTTGCTGCTGCCTCTGCCTGGATAGTAAGAGGCTCAAAGAGCTGGCAACTCCCCACTCTATTTCCACTCAGCACAGGGCTCTGGGTAAGGCTCAGTCAGTCAGAACTGTTAGCATTATCAGGCGGGGTTTCTGCCCACTCAAAGACCTCTGGCTCTGCCACTCTGTCCGGTAACACAGGCGGGCGTCCACTTCCGGGGCGCTTGGAGGAAACTCTCACTCACTATCTGCGCGCGCAGACCAGGATATCTGGCCAGCAGTCTCACGCTCTGAGTGAAACCCCCAACCGCATGGAAAAGTTGCAGCGTTGGAATTGGCTCTCGCTCTGTCCCCATGCACGGCTTTTGCAAGGCGCTGGGGCGGCCTGAGATTTTTCTTTGGCCCACACAAAGGCCCCTGACTCTGCCCCTCTGTGCGATAACACGGGCGCGCACTGCCGAGGCACTCGGAGGAATCTCTCGCTCACTATCTGCGGGCGCAGACCAGGATATGAGGCCGGCCACGTTTTCCTCTGAGTGAATCCCCTACCAGCACGGAAAAGTTCCACCGTTGGAATTAATTCTCGCTCCCTCCCGTGCGCGGCTTTCCCAGGGCGCTAGGGCTGCCCAGAGATTCTGCTTTCGGCCCACAGAAAGGCCTCTGACTCTGCCTCTCTGTGGGGTAACACGGGCACCCACTCCCGGGACTTAGGAAGAAATCTCTCACCCACTATCTGCGTGCGCCGACCAGGAGATCGGGTAAAATGGCTGCCCCGCTTGTCTTTCTTTGTTTGGGTTTGGCGCGAGTGTTAGCTTGTATTGCCCAGGTTGCCACAGGATCAGTTTTTCCTCGGCTTGGATCTCCGTGCCACAGCCTGGTTCGGCCGTTTGTGCCGCGGCCTGGATCTATTCACCCCCTTTGCCCACCTCAGTTTCTATATTCACGGATCCCAGAGAAAGCCGCCCTGTTTAGGTTATTGAGGAAGGCGGAGCATTTCTTACTCCCTATTTCCTTCGGGGTTTGGTTATATATTTAGCCAATTTTTCGCTCAACCATACCTTCGGGTGTATTGCGAAACATCTGGAGGCTCCAAGGATAGGTTTTTCTGTTTCTGGTTGAAGATCTTGTTGAGTTTTGGGGGAGATTTATCGGTATTGCTTCCTTCCCCGCCATTACTCTGACGCCATCTTCCGCATATTGTATTTTTGATCCATGGTTGGATGACTCCATGGATGCAAAACCAGGGATACAGAGGGCCAACTGTATATACATATTTTAAAATCCACACATAAGTGGACCCAAGCAGTTCAAACCACTGTATTTCACAGGTCATCTGTATTGTTGAATCAGGTCTGCTAATATTTTGTTGAAGATTTTTTCATTTATTATCAGGGATATTGCCCTGAAATTTTTTTCTTGTTGTTTATTTAGTTTTAGTATGGAGGCCTCAGAAAATAAGCTGAGCTGTATTTCTGCCTCTTCAAACTTTTGAAAGAGTTTGGGAAAGATTAGCATTAATTATTCTTTAAATGTTTGTTAGAATTCATTAGTAAAGCCTGAGATTTTCTTTGTAGAAAGGTTTTCATTACTGATTTAATCTCTTTACATGTCTATTCATATTTTCTTTTTCTTCATGGTTCAGTCTTAGTAGTTAGTGTAATTTCAGGAATTGATCCAATTTTTTCTAGATTATCCAATTTGTCATAATCCTTTGTCTTTCTGTGGTATCATTTATAATGTCTCCTCTTTCATTTCTAACTTTGAGTTTTCTATCTTTCTTTTCTTCATAGGTCTAGCTAACGGTTTATCAATTTTGTTTATGATTTTGAAAAACCAACTCTTAGTTTTGTTAATCTTTTCTGTTATTTTCCTATTCTCAATTTTACTAATTTCTGTTCTAATCTTAATAATTTCTTTCCATCTGCTAACTTTGATCTGAGGTTGTTTTTCTTTTTCTACTTTCTTGGGTTATAAAGCTAGGTTGTTTATCTTTCCCTTTTTAAAATAGGCATTTATAACTATTAGCTCCTTGCTTAGAACTGCTTTTGCTGCATCCCATAAGTTTTGATATGATGTGTTTCACTTTTGTTTGAAGATATTTTTTTAATTTCCATATTAATTTCTGCCTTGATCCACTGGTTGTTCAGAATATTTTTAAATTCCAAGTATTTATGAGTTTTACAGTGTTCCTCCTGACACTGATTTTTAGTTTCATACCACTATGGTCATAAAAGATACTTGATACAATTTCAATCTTCCTGAATTTGTTCAACCTTATTTTGTGACTCAATATACAGGGGTGGGCAAAAGGAGGTTCATAGTTGTGAATATGCGAAACACAGAGTTTGTTCTTTTATTAATATTTTATTAATCATTGTATTCTTTTCCATATGAGCAACTATAAATCTACTTTTGCCCACCCCTGTATGATCTATCCTTGAAAATGTTCCATGTAGACTTGAAAATAATGTATACTCTACTGCTGTTGAAAGGAATATTTTGCACACATATGTAAGGTTTACTTGGTCCATAGTGTTGTTCAAATCCACTGTTGTTAAAATTTATTTATTCCTTCTCTCTCTGGATAATCTAGCCATTGCAGAAAGGGGTATTAAAGTACCCAAATGTTAGTACATTGCTCTTTATTTCTCTTTTTATTTCTGTTAGTAATTTCTTTATATATTATATTTAGATGCTCTAATATTTGGTGCATAAATATTTACAATTATTCTATAGTATTCATTAATCAACTCCTTTATCATTATATAATGACCTTGTTTGTTTCTTTTGACTATTTTTAGCTTAAAGCATATTTTTCTGATACATATAATTATCCCTGCTTTCTTTTAGTTACCATTTGTTTAAAATTTTTTTTTTCATACCTTCACTATCAATATTTGTGCATCTTTAAATCTTAAGTGAGCCCCTGTGGGCAGCATATTGTTGGGTCTTTTTTGTTTTGTTGTTATTGTTATTTTTTATCCATTCACCCATTCTCTGACTTTTGACTGAATAATTTTTATCCATTTACAATTAAAGTAATGATTGATAAGTTATGGCTTTGTATCATTATTTTAATTGTTTCCTCACTGTTTTCTAGATCATTTCTTTCTTGCTTCCTCTCTTACTATCATCTTTTTTAATTTTATGAATTTTTTTAGCAGTGTGCCTTGAACCCTTTTTAATTTTATGCATCTACTAGGTATTTTTTCTTTGTGGTTCTCATTAAATATTTTATAATTATAACATCCTATTTTAAGCTAATAACAATTTCAATAGCATGCAAAAACTTTATACTTTTACTTCTTCCTTCCTCCTTCACATTTTAGATTATTAATATTACAGTTTACATCTTTTTATTTTATGTATCCAGTAACAAATTATTGTAGTTATAGTTACTTTTAATACACTTGTATTTTAACTTTTTAACTAGGGTTGTAAGTTATTTTCACACCACCATTACAATATTAGAGAATACAGCTTTGACTATATATTTATCTTTACCCATTAGTTTTATACATTCATATGTTTTGACATTAACTATATTCTTTTATTTCAGTGGGGAAAAAGTCCTTTAGCATTTCATGTAAGGCAGGTTTAGTGGTGATGAACTCTTCAGTTTTTGTTTGTTTGGAAAGTCTTTATCACTCCTCCATGCTTGAAAGAGAGCTTTAATGGATGTAGTATTTTTTAACAGCTTTTTTTCTTTAAATATTTTGAAGCTTTTAACTGTGTCCTGGCCTGCATATTTTCTGCTGAGAAACCTACTTATAATTTTGTGGGGGCTCTCTTGTATATAATAAGTAACTTATCTCTTGCTGCTCTCAAAATTCTCTGTATCTGATTGTTGTATATTTAATTTTAGTGTGTCTCAAAGTAAGCCTTCTCAGGTTCAATCTATTTGGGGTCCTTTGGGCCTCAAGAATCTAGATGTCCATTTCTCTCACAGGACTGGGACATTTTCTGCCATTATATTTTCACACAGACTTTCTGCCTCTTTCTTTTTCTCTTCTCCTTCTGATATTCCCACAATGCATATATTATTTCATCAAGTACTATCTCGTAAGTACTATAAGCTTCCTTTACTCTTTTTTTTTTGTATTTTTTGTTTTATTTCTTTTTCTTTCTTTACCATTAATCTTTTTTATTTTATTTCAGTTTTTTTTCCTTTGAATAATTTCAAATAACTTATCTTTCTGGTTTACTGGTTTTTAAAATACTGCCTGTTCAAGTCTATTGTTGAATTTCTTCACATTCTGGGGGAATGGGTGGGGTAGAACCAAATATTAAAAAAACCCTGTTTTGGTAGGCATGCCTACTGCACTCTGGTTTGAAGGAAAAGATTCCTAGCTGGGTTCTGCAGTTACCTGTGGCAGGGTGAGCTCTCAGGTTGTGTCTCCTGAAAGAGCAATATCACTGATTGAACTCTGCAATCGGACAAAGTCTCATATTGCTCTTTCTAACTGAATGGTGTCAATGACTGTACTCCATGTTCAGGTAGAGTTACAAGCTGACTTCACAGTTTGACAGAGCCACAAACTGTGCCCCAAGTTTGAGCAGAGTCATGGGCTTGCCTCATGGTCATTTAGGCCACTGACTATGCCCTGTGTTAGGCAAGATTGCTTACCAGGCTCTCTAGTCAAATGGGGCCTCCAGAGATATATATTGCAATTTGTTGGGGCTATAGACTTTTTATGCTCTGTGGCTGGCTTGGGTCACTGTCTGGGCTTCTTTGTTGGCTGGGGCCACAGGCTATGCCCTGCAATTGGACAGTGTCACTGGCTGTGTTCCCTGTGTTTAGTAATTGGACAGGGTTGTAGACTAAACTCTGCTGTTGGCTAGTTTCCATGGCCAAGTGGTATTGTAGGATGCCCAGGGTCACTGTTCATATTCCCTGGTTATAAGGGGCAGAGGTTATTGGTGGTCAGGGCTTCTGTCTTGGCTCTCACCTGCATAGGGATGTAATATCAACTCCATAGCTACCCTAGTTCTCTGGCCCTCAGTCTGGTCTAGGAGAACAGAATTCTATGCCTACCTTTTGAGCAGGGTTGCAAATATTATTTTCTGCCCAGATAGTGCCATATGATGAGCTCCACAGCAGGTACATCTCCAAGGTTGGGATCTCAAACTGCCAGCCAAGCTCCCTGACTATGAAAGATAACTAGCTCAACTCTGCTGATGAGAAAACTCTCTAGAATCTCTTCTTGAGTGTTGCTGCAAATAGAAATGCAATTTATCGAGATCTCAGTGCTAGTCATCATAACCCCATTCCTCTTTGTATTTGTTTGATCCCCAGTGGTCAAGTTCCCAGATTCTACCAGTGATCCTCATGAGATGAGGCCTGAATGAGCCATCCTGGAAGCATCCCACAACATTAGGGTTGCTGATTGTCTACTTTGGGTTCTCTGTTTCCCACTGGAGAAATGATAGGCCAGGGTGTGGCTGTGTGAGCCTGAGGGAAGGGCAGTGCAATTGAAGTGAAACATCCCCCTCCCCCTTCTGACATGGTGCTTCTCAATCTGTGTTACAGGAGGGTGCTTTGGACTTACCCCCAAGTTCTGGGATTATTTTGTATATGCATGGCTGCCAAATGGCCTTCCAAGGGGGGCAGGGCTGAAGCTGAAATGACTATGTCACTCTCTTGATGGTGTCACCTCAGCTATAGAACTTCTGACAAAGCATTTGAAGGGGAATATTTTGTGCTGCCTCATACTTTATTTAAGTGAATATTTCTGACTTTTATTCTTAGAACTAACATTATTTCTACAGAATAATATTCTAGCTCCAAGATGAAATAAATCTTGCAAGCATAGTTTCTCAATAACTCATCTGAAATTATAATATTACTTCAAAGAAAATGCTAAATGTCATATTGAACAAATTCTCGTACCTCAGGGCAGATGGAAGATGTAGATAAATAATGAGAACAGCTTCTCTTTTGCTTAAATGCTTCATTTATGATATTCATTACATTCTTCCCAATATAGTCTCTCTGATCATTTTACTGTTTTACTTGACTATTCTCTTTTACTTGTCTCATATCTTTAAACATGGGTTCTTCCCAAGATTATTCTCTCTTTACTTCTGTAAGTATTATTGCCTTTGAAGATATTCTCATATTTTGGGAGTCATCACTTGTAACCCTGCCATAAAGTGATTTCTATTTCCTCTGGACCCTAGCAGTCTTATTTAGCCTTTTAAAGATTGTAAGTAAATTCTAAAGCCTGTGGGTTTTTTCCTCCAGAGAGATCATAGCTCTTCAAAAGAAGAAACTCTGTCTTTACTTCTTTCTATAAACCATATGGCCAGTACTTTTGTGCTCCGGATTCTACATGCTGCTTAGTAAAAGGAAGTAATCATGAGTAAACCAACCATGCAAGTGGACTGGAAGACAAAGTAGTCATTTGCAAAGTTTGTAGTTTTCACACTTTTTGTATAATTCTCTTCCTCTGGCTTCTAACATCTAGATCACTGACTGTCCTATCAATGATAGTTCTTGACCCAGTCATCTCAATTAGGTTTCCAAGAACTTAGAAAAAACTCTATCTAGAATAATACAAGTTTACTTTACCATAAGTAAAACTCATACTGGCCATCTCACCATTTATATCATTTACTCTGATTATTTCAGCAACAATTAAAATGATAGAGATATAATTGTACCATCATATTTCAAAGGGACATTTAAAGATTGAGGATGAACCGTAAGTGTCACCTGGTTTTGAGTACCACCCCAGTTTTGCAGAAATGATAAAGTGCCTATTTCTCCTCTGTCTTGCCCTCCCAATCCTGGAAAACTATGATGGGTGTTCCTCTACATCAAAAAAATTACTTTAAACACCATTCGTCCAGATACCGAGCAATATAATTTAGGTTCCTTTCAATAAGCTATAAATGCTTTATTACTCTCCATTTTACAAATGAAAAAAAAGCATAGAGGTAACCAGCCTTGGGCTTATATTTTTCCTTGCTAGGGTTCTTGATAGTTTTTTGTTGTTGTTGTTGTTTTCTGAAGTGAGAAGTGGGGAAGCAGAGAGACAGACTCCCGTATGTACCCAACCAGGATCCACCCAGCATGCCCATCAGGGGGCGATGCTCTGCACATCTGGAGCGTTGCTCCATTGCGACAGAAGTCATTCTAGTGCCAAGGCAAAAGCCATGGAGCCATCCTCAGCACCCTGGCCAACTTTGCTCCAATGGAGCCTTGGCTGTGGGAGGGGAAAAGAGAGACAGAGAGGAAGGAGAGGGGGAGGGGTGCAGAAGTAGATAGGTGCTTTTCCTGTGTGCCCTGGTTGGGAATCAAACCCAGGACTTCCACATACCGGGCCACACTCTACCGCTGAGCCAACCTGCCAGGGCTTTGTCTTTTTTTAGAGTACACATTAGGGCTGGACTCACAGAGAAGTGAAGTGACAAGTGCAGAGAAAATGTGATTATCCTCCTGAATATTCTTATCAAATTTGTTTTTATACAAAAAAATCATTAACAGTACTTTATCATGGATTTTTTTTTCAGTCCACTAGCCTAGTACCCTAGCAGAAACCTAAAAGTTGGTAATGAGGAGAACACACTTTAGAAGAAGAAAGGCCTAACTATGCCACAGAATAACATGGCCAGAAACCCCAGGTAGGGATTATACAGCATGATAGTTGGTGATGAGCAGAGCAGAGATGAAAAAGGGGCTCAAAACAAAGCATGGAAAAATGATGAACACAAATTTCATCTGCTTCATATTTTTTCCCAGGAACAGTCTTGCCTTGTTCACATCTTCAGTGCCTTTTTTTAGTAACAACACATGTGTGTTTCCTTTTTATTCTTTTTGTTGTTCTCCTTGGAATTTTAAATGCCTTTCAGCTCATAAACTCAGTAAAAATACCATGGCATATTTTTTTCAAAAGAGTTTTATTATCCACAGAAGTATTGCTAAATCAGGCAGCCTGATGTTGGATTTATTTTTGTACTTTTAAAAACTTTTCCTTAGTGTCACAAAAATGCTACCTTAAATTCTTAAAAATTAAACAAGAAAGTGAGAAGAAAATTAAACTTTTGTAAGTAAATAGCCTTCTTATTAGTAAGTAAGATCTGGGTTAGAAAATAAGGCAAGGAAATCATCAGTAACAAATACCCAAATCCAAGGTATAGGTTCTTTGAACAGAGGGGGGAAAAATGTATATTTTATGCTTGAATTCTGTGGTAAGAACTTCAGTTGCTTCAAGGCATAACTCAGTATGAGAAAAAAGTTTGGAAGAATTTGACAGTAACATCTGCCTGACTTATGGTCTGTCATCCATTTCTAAAAAGAAAAACTTATCTCTGTGGTATCAAAGATCTAAACAGATGTGAAGCTATGAACTCCAAAATTGAATGTATAAAAATAAAATTGTCTTGTATCATTTCTTTAGGACAAAACTTGGTTGAATTTATTGAAGTGTGACTTTTCCTATCTGTTTATGGTGATATGATATTAGGTAGAGGTGGCTATATAGAGAGAAGATGAAACAAATAAAGCACACTTTTCTAAGCTTTTTCAACAGGATCTTTAAAGTAAAATCAGAAAGATGAATTGATATAAAAGATGGATCTTTTATAAAATAGTTATAAAAGAATGGTAAGGTATGTATATATGACTCTTTTTTTCTGAGACTGTTTCCTTGAAAACCCTGAAAAATAATCAGTTTGGAAATATGAGGTTCATGTCATAAAGGAGTGAAGGATAATCTAAATCTTTAACTTCTTAAAGAGTCTTATGACCTAGTCTTAGACTTGTTTGTTTTGAGCAATTGTACCATAAAAAAAACTCAGAAATAGAAATAACCCTGCAATGACCATATGCAGGAATTGTTCAAACCCCTGTTCTGCCACTAAAGGGCTGTACAGGGTTAATCATCCTTTAGTTTTTCAATTTACTCATTAAGTATAATAATGGGGTTAGAGCTATGTAGAGCCTCCCAAAATAATGTGTCACGAAGGATACTGAATGGGCTCCTGTTCTTTCTATTCCTACTTGAGTCCTAAAAGATCCTTGAATATATATTTAATGTATTAGCTTCTGTTTAGGCTGTCTTTGGAAGAAAACATCCTACAGTTTTACAGAAGCAGATGTTTCCAAAGTTGTATTAACCTTATAGACTATAACTGTATTAAATGTATGTTTATTAATTAATTCAACAAAGTTTATGAATATCTTGTATGAACCAAGAACTCAGCTAAGCATTGGGAATACACAGAGGAACAAGATTAGCAAAATCTTGATCTCAGATTTTACAATATTGTGGAGAACTATAACAATAAACAGGATCATTGCAGGTGGTGATAAATGCAATGATAGAAATAAACAGAGTGATAAAAAGGAACAACTAGTTAAAGGAAGAGAAGACTATCTCCACTAGGGCAGTGAGAGAAGCCTTCTCTGGATAAAGAAAGATTAATTTGAGACCTGAAAAATAAAAAGGAACCAGTCATGCTAAGAACTTTGGGAGATCCTTCAAGGTTGATGGAATAGAAAGAGCTAAGATGTGGAGGTGAGAATGATCTAGATATTTTTGTAAAAACTAAAAGGAAGTTATCACACTGCAGCATAGTAAATAGTAAAAAGTTGTTTAAGATGAGCATGAAGGAATAGACAGGCAGTAGATCATGAAGGACTTTATAAACTGTGATAAGAAGTTTGGATTTTATTCAGTGTAGTGAGATGCCATTGAAAGGATTCAAGCAGAAGAGGAACCATAGTCTTTGAAGGGAATCACTCTATAACTTCTAAATTTTGTTTAATAATAGCTAGTCTCGTTGGCTGTCTAAAAGAACAAAATAAATTCCAGAAATAAATGAAACAAAGTTAATTTGAATTGCAAAACCATGTTATGTACCAAGACAATTTAATGAGGAAAAGAATGGTCTTTTCAACAAATGGTGCTGCAACAACTGGTTACTTGCATGCAGAAGAATAAAGTTTGACCCTTCCTGCACACAAAAATTAATCCAAAACTGGTCACAGACCTAAGTGTACGAACTAAAATGATGAATGTCTTGGAAGAAAACATAGGAAATAAATCTTTATGACCTTAAATTCTGCAAAGTTTTCTTGGATAACTCGAAAAGTACAAGTGAGAAAAGAAAAAAATAGACATTTTATACTTCATTGAAATTAATAGTATTATTCAAAGAGCACCATCAAGGCAGTGAAAAGACTCCCATGGAATGGGATAAAATATTTTCAAATCACATTTTTAAAGGGACTTATATCCAGAATATATAAAGAACTCTTACAACTCAGTAACAAAAAGATAACCAAATTGAAAAATGAGCAAAGTATTTAAACAGATATTTCTCCAAAAAAGATATACAGTTAGCCAACAAGCACACAAAACAATGCTCAACATTATTCATTATTATAAAAATGTAAATAAAACCACAATAAGTTCCACTTATATCCACTAGTACGGTTATTTGAAATTAAAAACAAAAACAAAAACTTACAAGTGTTGATGAGGATGTAAAGAAACTGGAACCCTTATACATCATTGGTAGGATGTAGAATGGTGCAACTAGTTTATAAATCAGTTTGGCAGTTTCTCAAAATGTTAAATGGACTTACAGTATGACCCAGCTATTCTACTGCTAGGTATATACCCACAAGATTGAAAACAGGGTTCAAACAAAAACTTGTACATGAATGTTCATAGCAACATTATTTATGATAGCCAAATAGTGGAAACAACCTAAATGATTTTTAACAGCTGAGTCAATAAATGTTTATTAATAAATGTAGTATGCTTATAGAATGGACTGTTATTTGGCACTATAAAGGAATGATATATTGACACATGCTACAACATTAATGAACCTTGAAAACACTATGCCTGCTGAAAGAAGCCAGTGATAAAAGACCATATATTATAAGAAATGTTCCAAAAAGGCAAATCTATAGAGGTGAAAAGTGGTTACTTAGGGCTAGGGGGTATCCGGAGGAAATGGGAAGTGACTGCTTATGGGTACTGGGTCTCTTTTTGGGGTGATAAAAATGTTCTAAAATTGATTGTGGTGATGGTTGAAGAACTCTGTGGATATGTTAACAACCATTGATTGTACACTTTAAATGGATTCATAATATGGTACATGTATTATCTTTCAATAAAATAGTTAAAAAAAGATGTGATGTGTTACTTGTAAGACAGTAGAGCTACTCTCACAAAGATTAAAATAATTAATGGGAAATCCCAATGTCTTTCTCTTTTTTTAATTTATTTTTATTTTTTATTTTTTTTATTTTTTTGTATTTTTCCGAAGCTGGAAACGGGGAGGCAGTCAGACAGACTCCCACACGCGCCCGACCGGGATCCACCCGGCATGCCCACCAGGGGGCGATGCTCTTCCCATCTGGGGCGTTGCTCTGCTGCAACCAGAGCCATTCTAGCACCTGAGGCAGAGGCCATGGAGCCATCCTCAGCGCCCGGGCCCACTTTGCTCCAATGGAGCCCTGGCTGCAGGAGGGGAAGAGAGAGACAGAGAGGAAGGAGAGGGGGACAGGTGGAGAAGCAGATGGGCGCTTCTCCTGTGTGCCCTGGCCGGGAATCGAACCTGGGACTCCTGCACGCCAGGCCGGCTCTCTACCACTGAGCCAACCGGCCAGGGCTAACCAACTTCTTTCTCTATTGTATGAGTAGGCTGAACGCCAAGCTACCTATTCCCTTTCAATTTGACAGTGAGAGAAATTCTCATTTTTGTAATTATTGAAGAAATTTGTTAAGATATGCACTTTGGAGAAAATGTTGCTATTTTTCCGGTCTGCCCTGCAAACCTCTAAATACACAAATTGGTTGCAGCTATGTTAACTTTTAAAAATCAACATTTTATAGCAAAATATTATTTATGTATTTCAGAATAGGTACTAAAATAAACCAGCCTAACATCAGTGGAAGTTTAATACCTCCTCAAAAAATAAAATTAAAAAAAACCTATCTTTGAAGATGGGGGAAAATATCAACAAAAGAACCAGGGGAGACCCTTCTGATAATGACAGGACAAAATACAGTGCAGAACACAGGCAACCCCTTTTCTCACACAGAGTGAATTCTTCAAGTATGGGCAAAAGTTTTCCTGTGCAAAAGTTCTCAGTAGATCCATTATTGAGCTCTTTAGTATAAATCTAGTCCTTTCTAGGCTTTACATCCATCATCTCATTTAATTTTGTAACCCATTAAAGAAGTAGAATTAGACCCCTTTTATATAACAGGGGATTGAGGCCTTTAGAAGTTAAATAATCTACCAATGATCATATCGCTGTTAGGTGGCAGAGCCAGAATATGAAACTGAGCAGTCTGACTTAAAATCTCACACCATTAATCTCTGTGACAGTTAGTGAGCCTCTTTTTAAAAGTTTATATCAGCCACAAAGAAGTCTCAGGTTAGTGCGACAATAATTTCAACCTCTGGATGCAGCTAGAACTACATACAGCAATAGAATTTAACCTCTTTGGCCTCTAAATTTAGTGACTCTCTGAGACTAGGAGAGCATTCATTCAGGAGCATAGGGCATGAGTCATTTCCTTAGGTATCTGTTTATTCGTTCAACAAATATTTATCAGGAGCCTACATTGCACAGTGGTAAACCACAATTTATTTCTTGTCTACAGCATTTTTGCAGTTTGTGAAGCTTTGGAACACAAGTTTGATATTTCCATTTCCAACTGATGCAAGGAATGCTGTGACTAATTATTAGCCATTTGAGAACTTGCAACCTGGTTTACTGTGGATCTCATTAAAGCCTAATTATTGTTGACCTGCAAATTCACGTGACATCTAAAATATTTTATTTAATTTTTATTTAAAATAAAAGTGTATATTGTCTACTTTTGTCTAAGCAAAGTAGATTGAAGTGAAAATATTATTTTAAATAGTTTATTGACTATCTCTATTTCCTCTACCCTGCAAACCTCAAAATACACAAATGGGTTGAAGCCATGTTAATTTTTAAAAACCAACAATTTGTAGCAAAATATTACTTATGTATTTCAGAACAGGTACTAAAATAAACCAGCCTAACATCAGTGGAAGTTTAATACCCCTCAAAAAAAAATAGAAAAACAACCTATCTTTGAAGACGGAGGAAAATATCAACAAAAGAACCAGGGGAGAACCTTGGGTTTTTTGTTTATTTTCTTCCCTTCCACCACCTACAGATCAAAGAGTATCTAATCCTCTAGTCCAATGAAATTTTAAGTTCTCCTTGACTAGGATTAGATATAACCTTATACATTTAACGAGATGTTGAACCTACAATACCTCATAAAAATGCTTCAATGGATGCATTTGGATTTACTTTAATTATATTTTTGCTAATTAAAATGGGTATACTGAAATCAAGTAATTTTCTTTCTCTGTTAAATTAATAACTGTTTAATTTTGTCTATCTTGACCAGTCTTTATAATGTGACTTTTACTCAGTAGTAACAAATGTGCCTCTAAGTCATCATGACCTCTTTTTAAAGAATTACACAAACAAAATATTGTGGAAAAGTAACTCTCATTTTTACGTAGTTTTCAATTCAGTGATTTTGTGATATAAGTATTTAAACATTCCATCTAGTACTTTCTTTAACACTTTATTTCCTTTTTTTATATTAAATATTCAGGGACCTGAAGGAATTTTTGGAATTTTGGGACAAAGAGGTCGTCCAGGAAAAAAGGTAATTTTTTTAAACATCATTTTATGCTGGTTTTCTTTCCTCTGAGGTGCCCAGAGCCCTATGAATGCTGTAGTGCCTAGAATGCTGTAGTGTTTTTACTTGCACTATATATAAAGTAATAAAGAACTATAAATTTACCTTAAAAAGAGACATTTGTATAAATTAATATTCCTCTAAGTGGTACTTATCACCTTAATTATTTGAAAGCAAATTTTCCACTTTGTAGTTTCTAAAAAGATTTTTGCCTTTCCTTCTCCTGTTTGCCAAAAATTCTTTAGTAGACCATAAGCCAGAAAAGAGACAAAAGAAAAATGCTATACCATTTGTGCTATTTAGTAACAAATCAGCAAAATGTTTCAGAGAAAGGAATACCATTGGAATTATTTCTGGTTTAGTAATGTGTTTTTTAATTGAAAAGGTTAATAATTGATTTTATTTTTTCCATTTATTAACTAAGAAACATAAATAATTTGCTCCTTTTATACTTTATTTAAAAGTGACCTATTTGTGAAATTTTAGTACATCATAATTAAAAATCCATCTTTATATGGGTTCAGTAATTTATTCAAGTATTGGTAAGACATAGAAATAATTTTTTCACTGTACTTCATCAGTTCTAAATATTTCTATTGTAATTAATTTCAAATCACACTGTATTATAGTTCCCCACATCCAATTTGATCATTTCTACTAATATACATCTAGTCCATCTTTCTCATAATTTGGGGGCCGTATAAGGGATAATAAAAGATAGCAATGAATAAGTTGAATTTTAGTTGCTGTCTTGCTCATGAAAATTAGTCTCTTTTAGCATACATGATTTTACACCTAAAATCAACATTAGAAGTGGGACAGTGCAGGTCCTTAGAACAACCTTTAACCCTTAGAAAAGCCTGTAAATTATTATGAATACTAAAATTTTTTTCACTGGCTATGATCACAGTTTACTTTATCTTTGTGTGTACTTGAACGTTGATAATAGAACAGGTTAGTTCCCACATTCAGAAAATGATTTCTGTCACTTTATGTTTTTTAAGAGCAGCTATACTTTGGTGCTAGAAAATGTGATCAGTCAGCCTGATGGGAGACAGAAGATAATTGGTTTTTAGAAGGATATAAAATGATATGAAACTGTTACAGATTTTTAAAGGCAATCTCTAAACCAATGAGTGGTCATCCTGAATGTACAGAACTGCACACTAGAGCCTTTGCATTAAACAGCTCTTTGTGGCCTTGAAGTTCCCTGTAGAAACAGGCTTCTCAACAGTACCTGTTTTATCATGATCATAATACATGTATGTATGTGTGTATGCATACATACATAATACATACATAAATTTCAAAATAAAAAGTTTGGTTGTTTATAACTCAACATTAGCACCAAATCTTCCCTGCTTGTTTGACCAAAATAATTTTTAAATTATTTTTCCAAAACTACTTTTAATTATATTTTTAAGATAACCTATTTGGTGATGGTATGGTATTATTATCAGTTACTATAAAGTTACTATTTATTAGAACTTTGCTTACAAAATATCATCTGGAGTCATTCATATATGATATAGTTAATTCATCAAAGTATAAATTTGTTTTTCCTTACTCCTTTCTCTTATTAATGGCATTCACAGGGTGATAAAGGACAAGTAGGACCCACAGGAGAAACTGGAAGCAGGGGTGCTCCTGGACAAATTGGGGAAAGTGGCCCTAAGGGGGCCAGAGGAACCAGAGGTGCCGTGGTTAGTATTTGATTTGCTTCCAGAACTAAGTTCACTGTGGATGGAAAAGAAATGTATCCATGTCCTTAAAGCTTCAGCCCTTGATTAATTTTACAGAGAAAGCAATAGTTCCATTGAAAATAATCTACCTCCATGGGATGTGGAGAATAGTAAGCATTCCACAGTACTTAAATGGCTTAGTGGTTTCTGGACATGAAAAGGGAAAGGGGAAAATATTTAAAAAGGAAATAAAATATGAAATGAGGTTTTAAAATATCAGATTATAACTCTCAACCTAAGTAGGAAAGTTTGTATGCCTTGCATTTAAAATTACAATTTAATATCTGTATAAAACTCTGATGTCATGCCTGACAAATTGCTTTGAAAATTAGGTTTACTTGAAAATGGGTTTTCTTTATAAGTTTGGATTCCATGTGCTTATCTAGAGATAATTTTTCTAACTGCTGTGAAAAATCTCCATAACACCTAATAACATTTAATCTTTTGCATTAGCTTAACATAATGTTGGAAACAAGGATAGCATAATACTTCTGACCTTTAAAAGCACATTTATATAGAGGTTGGCAAAAGTAGGCTTACAGTTTGTATAGCAAATAATATAGGAACTAATAGTACAAGAATAAATTCTGTGTTTTGTGTACTCACAACTGTAAACCTACTTTTGTCACATTCAGTATTGCTAATATATTGGGACCTGTTCAGAAAGTTACAGCATAAGAGGCAAATACTTAAAAGATTATATAGTTTAGTCTTTTCAATGTTTCATAAGCTTTTTAACAAAAGGATGTGTGTTTCCTAATCTTTATTTAATGTCACAAAAGCTCAACTTTTCATAAGGCCTTCTGGAGAACATTTTATAATTCCTCTGTTCAAGGAAGGTTTGCCTCTGCTCACTTTAAGTATCCCATCCCTTATTGCCATCTCACTACTCCAGGCCTGTTTACTTCCTTTTTTTAAAAATACTAATATTCCTCTGTCTTGGAATTCTGTATTCAAAAACATTATAAATGTGATTAATTTTTAATAAATATAAGAATTAATTTATCCAGAGTATGGCCTCCAAAGTACACTTCTCTTTCAGATTTTCACTATAAAGAATATTCACTTTTTAAATTTTGACACATTCCCAAACTACCTTCTGGAGAGGTTTCTCCAAATTTACACTTTTATCACCAGTACTTCATATTGATCCTTTTCATGTTTGACAGTTTGACAAATGAAAAAGTGTGTTTTATTTTTTGTTTCTATTTACATTTCCCTGATTGCAGCTAAGTAGTTTGTATTATTTTTCTCTGGAAATTGCCTATTCATATGCACTGTGCGTGTTTTTCTATTATTATGTTGTTGTCTTACTGATTTGCAATAACTCCTTATATATCTTAGATATTATATTTTATTAAATATGCTTCAAAATATATTACAAATATATTTTTCTGTAATTTATCTTTTAAATTGTTTAATATTGTTTACAACAATATCTTTTGCTGTACAGAAGGTTTTAATTATTACATGGTCAAATTTGTCAGTCTTTTTTTTTTTTTACAGGGAGAGGGATAGATAGGGACAGACAGACAGGAACGGAGAGAGATGAGAAGGATCAATCATCAGTTTTTTGTTGCAACACCTTAGTTGTTCATTGATTGCTTTTTCATATGTGCCTTAACCGCGGGCCTTCAGCAGACCAAGTAACCCCTTGCTCGAGCCAGCGACCTTGGGTCCAAACTGGTGAGCTTTTGCTTAAACCAGATGAGCCCGCACTCAAGCTGGCGAACTCGGGGTCTCAAACCTGAGTCCTTCCGCATCCCAGTCCAACGCTCTATCCACTGTGCCACCACCCAGTCAGGCTGTCAGTCTTTTTCTTATCAGTTCCAGGTTTCATTTGTTAGAAATGCCTTCCTTACCTACACAAAAACATTCTTCCATATTCTTCTTCTAATACTTGTATAGCTTTATTTTTATCCATAACTCTTAAAACATATGGTGTTTATTTCTTCTATGATATTAATTGTAAAGGACAAATATTCTTTTGTTCAAATTGATAGCCAGTTGTTTCAGCTCCATCTAATAAGCAAGCAATTTCTCGCTTTTCAATCTGTTTATGTTACACTTACTACAACATATACTATCAAATATTCATTAGTCTGTTTTTATTCTATTTTCTTCTCTTAATCTGTTAGCAAATTTTGGGGTTAATATCACATTATTTAAATTATGGTACTATTATAGTATCTTTTAAAGATCTTCTAGTTAGAGCAAATACTCCATTTTATTTTTCTTAAAAATTTTGCTCTCACTACGATTTCCTCTTTCATGTAAACTTAAGAATCAGCTCAATTTCTTTAACATTAAATCTTTCAATATAAAAACACCAGATGTCTTTCCATTACTCATATCTTCTTTATATCCTTCAATAGTTTTGTTATTTCCTTTATCTCTGTTCTTACATCTTTCTTGTTAAGTTTATTCTTAGTTTCTTACAGATTTTAATATTTTAATCTAATCATTCCTCCATTATGTCTTATTGGTGCTGTATAGGGAAATCTATTTTTATATTTTGACTTTATATTCACTCTAATTAATCTATGTGATTTTCATGGGTTCTTAAGGTAAATAATTATATCACACCTCTTATTTATTATCCTGACTTTATTACATTGATTAGAACTTCTGGTAAGTGTAATATTTGACTAGTCACATGCCCATTCTGTGTCTCAGTTATAAATAACTAATATGTTATTTATTTTGAGACTCAAATAGGAGAGTTGATATAGAAACTCTTTGATATTGTGAAAGCTAGGACATTTTAAGTTCATTATTTTTGCCTTTTTGAATTGTCTGAGCCATCTTTTCAATAGTTTAATGGCATTTGCTGATTATCCTTTCATTTATCTCACTCATCTGTAAAACATAAGTAATAAGAGAAATCGTAGGGTGATTACTGCACACAAGTTTTTAACAACTTAGACTAAGCTAAAAGTGTTCAGCACAGCATCTGAAACTGTCAGTGAGTACAGAGTTCCCTTGATCCCATCGTGACAATATCAAAAACTATCAGGTTTTACTCTCTAATATTCAGTGATGCTCATCTACCACAAATTTTGACAAATATAAACTACCTTCCAAATTTCCAGGAATTTGCTGGAAACCTGCTTGATTCTGACAACTGGAGGCATTTCTCTTAATATGATTAAGGTGTTTATACCAGAAATAAACCAAAGAGACATTTTTTTGTGGAACTTCTGTGGCTCAGAAAAAAATAAGGCAAAGGTTAGGGTGCTATTTTTGGTTTTCTCATTTCAGACTAGGTGGAATTTTATACCTTGGAAAATACAAATTTTATATAATAAGAGTACAAGTTTAATGATTTAAACAATTGTCTGTTTTCTGTTTAATATTTACTTTGTTTTTAGGGACATTTAGGATCAATGGGACCTGATGGAGAACCAGGAATTCCAGGATATAGAGTAAGCAATTTTACTGGAAATAAGAAAGTATGTATTTGTATGAAGACATTTATATAAAGATGTTATTTTGCTATTTCAAATATGCAAAGTAAGATGATATCTCCCTGATCAACCTTTTTTAACATATTTAGATCCCATCCCCCTATTGAAAGAATCCTGTTTTTCTTTCAATATAGTGCAATATCTAACGGCGTGGCCCTGGTGGTATTAGGTAGAGCATATATAGATATTATAGTATCGAGAATGTCTACTCACTTGTCCTTTTGTTAGGGCCATCAAGGTCAACCAGGACTTTCTGGGTCGCCGGGACCTAAAGGAGAAAAGGTGTGTGTGTGTATATATGAACTTTTTAATCCTAAAGTTAAACATTTAATTCATGTGTTCTTTCCAAAAATACGCATGGAAATTTTTCAAAGAAATAAGAAACACTTTTCATTTGGAAAGTATTGCAAATTTTAGAAGAAAAACAAATAAATAACATGGGGTTAAAATTTCAATAAATCATTAAAATATCCCATAGGTTGTTTCAAAATTGAGCAGAAATAATATATGTTAAAGTATTTTACAATCTGTAGATCTTTGTAAAAGTAAAATTAAGTACTTATTGAGAGAGATTGGGAGACTCTAAATTAATTGACTAACTTTAGTACATTTATAGTAAAATGTTTTATGAGTTAAGAATAACTACAACAGTATTCCTCTTGATTTTTAACATCATTGGAAACCTGACACTGAGAAAGTTCTTAAGCTACATTTTATGTAATTAAAGAAGATAGATACTTCCAAAAAGAACCACACATGAATTACAACTGTGTATAAAATATCATAGGCTAAGTTTAGGTTATAGTGTTTTATTTAAAAAGATAAAACCTGGCCTGACCTGTGGTGGCGCAGTGGATAAAGTGTCGACCTGGAAATGCTGAGGTTGCCGGTTCGAAATCCTGGGCTTGCCTGGTCAAGGCACATATGGGAGTTGATGCTTCCTGCTCCTACCCCCTTCTCTCTCTCTCTGTTTCTCTCTCCTCTCTCTCCCTCTCTGTCTCTCTCTCTTTCCTCTCTAAAAATGAATAAATAAAATAATAAAATAAAATAAAATAAAATAAAACATAAAAAGATAAAACCAGATCATATTTTTCATAACATACTGTATTATAAAATACTAGGCTGTATATTTTATAGGTTCTTTTATTATTTTGGTTTTTTATAAACCATTATCTTCATAATAGGGTTATCCAGGAGAAGATAACACAGTCCTAGGACCACCTGGGCCTCGAGGTGAACCAGTAGGTCTTTTTCTAAAATTATTTTGATGTTTTGAGATAAAATGCAATTATTGTAATAGATACACTACATCAATCACATCCTTTCAAAGAGCTTTTTTATTTAGTTATATAACATGATTTTTATAAGAGAGCAGTAGTTGTAATCACATAATCTATACATGAAAGCTGTTTAAATGTTGGTCAAGATGCTTAACAAAATATATGTTAATATGGTGACTTGCTAAATCCAACTTTCAGCATTAAATGCATGATAACACCTTTTATAGAAATTATTTTAAAATTATATACTGTAGGCACATTAGGACAGATACTTCTTTAATCTCAAATTTATATTTATTTCTAAAGTATTTTTAAAAATCTGATATGTATCTTTCTTTATACTAGTTTACACACAGCAAATGATTTCAAGACTCATCTAATCAGTTGTTTGAACTAATACTTTTAAAAGATCATTGAGCTACAGTCTCCTAATTGAGCATTTTAAGAAATATCTGTAATCTGTAATCATAGTTTTTGAGAAGTAGCTATTGTAATAAATTAAATAAATAAAATAAAAATGCTTAGTTGACAGAAATAAATATGTTGGTTAAATTTTTTTATTTTTCATATGATATTGTAGAGGATAAATGAATTCTAAAGCAGAAAAATCAGAATATGTAGTCAATCCTGGTTTTTTCAACTGGCTCTGCGGAGGTAGTTAAAAGTTTTACATTATTTTAGAAATAGACAGGAAAGATTTTAGAATTTTTTTATTAAATCAAGCAGTCTTATAAACCTAGAGGCAAAGTTATCTTTAAAAATATATAATATTCTTAAATAAAAATGATAAAAAAGATGTGGTATATATATATGATGGAATACTATTCAGCCATAAAAAATGATGACATAGTGCCATTTACAAGAACATGGCTGGATCTTGAGAACATTATACTAAGTGAAACAAGTAAATCAGAAAAAGCTAAGAACTATATGACTTCACACATAGGTGGTATACAAAACTGAGATTCATAGACATAGATAAAAGTTAAGTAGTTACCAGGAGGAGGGCTTTGGGAAAGGAAAGTGAAGAGAGAAAAATATATGGTAATGAAAAATGATTTGACTTTGGGTGATGGACACACAACTCAATCAACAGTTCAGATGCTATAGAGATGTTTATCTGAAACCTATACTTTTATTGATCAATGTTACCCATTAAATTTATTTTCTAAACAAAGAATATATGTTTTTTTATTTAAAATGTTTTAGGCTCTTTAAACCTCTAAGAGGGAAAAATATGGAATAATGTAAAATTTTTAAAGCAAATGAAAAAATATGAACAAATACTGTATAGCATACTAGTGCTTCTTTTCCCCAGATTCACACCTGCTGGGATCAAAGAAGTCACTGAAATATAAATATATTAAAAGTCTAACATAACAATGATAATTTATAGTAGACATGGGACCGGTAAGAAACTTAAACTAACAATATTCTAAATAATTTCAGGAGAGTCTGAAATTATTGTTTTTACTTTATGTTTATTATCTTTATTATTCGCAAAGGAATATGTTAAAATTTATCAATTAATGGGTCATAATAAATTTTATGGTTTTCCCAACTAATTTCAATCTAAGTTTCTGGTATGTGATAATTGATTTTTTTCACGTGCATTTTACTATATTATTTGAACAGCTTATCATATCAAAGATTTCATATTAGAAATATTTAGAAAAGTTATTAAGTGTAAGTTTATTTGTTTATTTCTACCAGAAGGATTAAAATTAATAAGTGCAGTATTTATTAGGTTAATTTATGTCTTAAAATTTTTAAATTTCACAGATTAGATAAGCAATAGGATCTCTGATTAAGAACAGTCAAGAGGGATTAGCTATTAGATACATTTAAAAGGTTATTAAATATAAGTTTTTTAATTAGTAGAATTAAGTGGCTGAATGGTCCTGCTTAAATCCTTTTTAATTATCTTAACATTAAGTAACAATGCAAGTAATTTTGACATCATATATAACATACATTATTCATCTGAAAATTTATATTTTTTCCATCATCGAATAACATTTATGTATATTAAATACTATTTAGAGCAGCGGTTCTCAACCTGTGGGTCACAGGTTGAGAACCGCTGATTTAGAGATTACTTTGTTAAATTTTTATTGAATTTAATGGGGTGATATTGGTTAATAAAATTATATAGGTTTCAGGTGTACAATTCTTCTATTCTACAGCATCTGAATATTGTATAATGTTCACCACCCAAAGTCAAGTCTCTTTCCATCACCACTTCTGAAAATTTATATTTAATTGTAATTCATTTCTTTAATATTTTTCTTAAGAGAATCATGAGAATCTCTTTAAATAATTCAATGTTTATGATGTTTTTGGTGTCACTGAGATTCAATCTTTTGAAATTATTTACTGGAACTAAGTAAATTTATTATGCATTTAGAAAAAAAAAATCACACTAACAATATCATCTGCATTTACAAAGTTTTAGATCAGGCTGTGAGATTGACTATTTTTGCATGTTGTCTCTGTAGGGTCCAGTGGGGGAACAAGGAGAGAGAGGAGAGCCTGGAGCAGAGGGATATAAGGTAATTACTGCACATTTCATGCCTTGCTTCTAAGTTTAAATAAGGCTCTCTGTCGTTCTGCTCAGTCTCAAATGAAAATAAGCATCGAGATAATTAGTAATGTCTTACGTTTTTCATCCTGGTGGAAGGTCAGCTCTATACTTTCTGTTTCTTCTTTCCAGAAGCATCTTCATCTCCTCCCATTGCTCCTTTTTTCTCATCTTTCAGATGTCAGCTGAATGTTACTTCCTCTTAGACTTTCTCTAACTGTCCCCCTTTTTTGTGTGGGAAATAAATATAACTTCTATTTCTCCCTCTCTCTAATCTCCTGCCTAACCCTTTTAATGCATCACTTTATATCATATTTCTTGATTTTCCTTCATGATATTTAATGCTACCTATATCTTGTTTTACACAGTTTCTTTTTTGTTTATTATCTGTCTTCTACCACCAAAATGTCATATCCATGAGAGGAAAACTCTTGCCTGTCTTTTTCATTACTATATACCCAATTTTTAGAACACAGTTTCTGGTATATAGTAGGAATTCAATAAAGAATTCTCAGATGGATAGATGAATGTCATTGTGTTCTCAAGCCTTATGTCAATTCTTACCCTCATTCATTCTTAGTATTTTCTGAGACCAACTTCATCAACCAAAATTATACTATGTATAGAATTTACTGTGTCATTTTTTAGCACAATTCTTTTGAGAATGTTTTGTATTCCTGCCATATAACTCTTCCCTTTCTGTTTACAATGTCAAACGCTAAACAAAATTGGCTAACTCTCTTATACTCCATCTTCTTTGCTCATACTCTTCTCTGCCTGCTCACAATATTACATAATTTTTACTTAAATAAATCCTATCAAAATACCTTTTCCCCCACCCACCCTAACAGTGATCTTTCTGTCTTCTCTAATCCTATAATTGTTATTGTTTATAGAAGCCTTTCAGCACAAATATTTAACCTCTTCTGTAGCTAATTATTTTGCTAATCATTCATATGCAGCTATTTTAGCTTTTCAATTTTGAATATGAATTATTTTTTCTTGTATGTCTTGTTCTAAGCCCTGTAAATAACAGAATGTTTTAAGGCCAGGAGCCACCATCGTGGCCATTCACATGCAGGTTCCCATTGGATTCAGGCAGACGGTAAAGAAATGGCAGAGTTGGAGGATGGTGGGCCATTCTGTTTATTGGTGTCTCACCAAGACAGGCAAACCACAAGAGAAGACAAGGGAAAAGCAGAAAACCTGCTCTTCCCATGAAGGGCAAGGGATCAGGGAGGCCCATGCAATAATGATAGCAGGAACCGAGAGAGCGAGCTCCTGGTCTGCCCCACTTTATAGTACAGAAATCAAAACCTTTAATCCAATATACAAACAAGGAACTCTCTAATAGAAAGTCACTTATCTGAGGCATAATGGGATTCCTCATGAGAGTGCACCACCTCACATCATGCAATCAGTCAAGGGTGTAGGGAAAAGCTTAATCTTAAAACTAAGCCTTAGGCTATAACCACCTTGCCTGTTTACAGCCTGTCCCCCACACCCAATGCAAACTATAAGTAAGCAAACATATATATCATATTTACAAGCTTATTTGACCAATAAATGTCATGTATATAAACGTAATTCATTTTTAATAATGAATTGATGAGCTGTTTGATCCAACATACCCCTTTCATGTAAAATTTCTGTGATCTTGTCTGAAATGAAGACTTAAAGAGCCAGATTGGCCTGACCTGTGGTGGCGCAGTGGATAAAGCGTCGACCTGGAAATGCTGAGGTCGCCGGTTCGAAACCCTGGGCTTGCCTGGTCAAGGCACATATGGGAGTTGATGCTTCCAGCTCCTCCCCCCTTCTCTCTCTCTCTCTCTCTCTCTCTCTGTCTCTCCCTCTCCTCTCTAAAATGAATAAATAAATTTTAAAAAAAAATTAAAAAAAAAAAAAAAGAGCCAGATTGAATGGATAGCCAGTAGGTAGATAAGTATTATTAATAAACTGATTTTCTCAAGCCTGAAATCTGAAAAATCAACTTTTACTTCCTCGCACTCTCTTTGAAGCAAATGTTAAAGGTAGCTCTAAATGATTGTGAAATTGTTGTGATGACTATCTTCTGTTTCCAATTTACATAACATTTGCATCTACATTGTTTCTTAATCCAAGGAATCCAGTGAATTTACTAAAATTAGCTTTTCTTTGGGTTGTGACACCAAGGCACTGCTTCCAGCATAATTTGACAAGCTTTTTAAAACTTCCTTAGCTTATTCTGTGACTTCTCCACACATTCTTAGGAAAATCAAGTCCTTGCAATATCTTCTTTTGGCTTCTACCAACTACAAACCATTAGGCAGCTAAATCACCATATTTACTGGCAAACAGTTAACTATTCTATTGGAAAAAGAAGAATCTCTTCACTGGCTAGCAACGAAAAACCCTGGCCCCATTACTCTGGATAGTCATACATTCTTTATTCACTTTGTAATCTATTTCTCCTTTCTTATTCCCAAAATACTCCTGTTGAAATTTTCAATTATGGGTGTTTCATGTACTGGTTTGACCCTCATCTTTCCTTCTGTCTTATTTTATCCTACTCTGTTTTATTCTGCCCTTAAGCTTTAGGGATCATTTTACCATTTGTTGATGGTTCTATTCTAAACATTAATTTCATGCCAGACAACCACACTAATTTTATTGCTTAGAAATATCAAAGTCATGAATATTCATACTTGTTTCCTGACAAGTGTTCTCAATCACAATTTGATTTGTATGCTTTATTTAGCAGTTAGACTTTTCTGTTGTAGCCTCAGGCTATATTTTTAAATGATTGCTTTTCTGTGTAGACATTGTATATGCTTTCATTTCATTCCAGTAAACTAAGTGTTAGCACTGTCACTAAGCTGTCTTTATTGTGTTAAAATATATATAACATAAAGTTTATTATTTTAACTATTTTTAAAGTATACAATTTAGAGACATGTAGTACATTTATAATACTGTGCGAGCATCACACACTAACTTGTTTCAGAACATTTTCATCATATCAAAAAGGAAGCCCCATACCCATTAAGCAGTCACTCTCTATTTTCCAAGCCTCTGGCAACTACTACTTTGCTTAAATTTATTCTGGATATTTTATATAAATGGAATCTTATAGCTTTTTTAATTGAATTTTATTGGGGTGACACTGGTTAACAAAATTACACAGGTTTCAGGTGCCCAATTCAACAGCACATCTTTGTATACCATATTCTGCATTAACCCTTCCAAGTCAAGTCTTATCCATCCTCATTCCCCCATACCCTTCTCCACCTCTGGCAGTCACCACACTGTTATCCATGTCCATGAGTTATTCCTTTTTCATTTTTTTGTACTTCTTTGCACTACTCTTCCACCTCGCTCACTCAACATCCTTGCCCCACAGCTATCAGTCTGCTCTCTATGTATGAGTCTGTTTTTATTTTGCTTGTCAGTTCATTGTTTTCATTAACTCCAGAATCATGCAGATTTTTATATCTGTCTTCTTTCACTTAACACCATGTTTTCAGATTTTTATCCATGCTGTAGAATATATCACTACTTCATTTCTTTTTATGGCTATGTAATCACCAAACTTTTTAGAAACACTTTAACATTCATAGATATTCTTACAGTTTCAGTTTAGTCATGATTATCCTGTTGGAGAGAAAAAAAAATAGGACGAATAATGAAAATTTTGCTTCCATTTGGCTGTACATGATACATTTTATGTGTTACATATAATAAATTTCTGGTTATTCAGCAAGCATATATTGGAATATCTGTCATAGGCCAGGAACAGAGTTAGATGCCATGAATATGACACTGGACTCTCCAGACACAGTCCCTGCCTCTATGAACATCACATATAGAAGACATACAGAATAAAAACATTTCATCAGTAAAAAAACAAATAGAATAAATTATAGTTGTCATCTAGGAAACTATACATCACATAAGTCAACATAAATTCATCTTGAGCCTTGAGAGAGCCAGAGCACATGGTGGGAATAAGCATATTATATTGTCAACATTCACTTTTTAGTGCTATGAACAGAATTACACAAACATCCAAGATTAAGTCAGGCTAAACTGTGTGAGACAGTCCTAGAAATACATTGAATAAATTATGTTCTATTTCAAACTCCTTTTTACTTTGGTTTAGCAAAGGCCATAGAATTTTTTTGCACATAATAAATAATAAGTAAATCTTCACTTGGCCCTCACTTCTTAGCATCAGACATATCTCCAAATAGCTACTGGACATCATCACAGACACCTCGAACTCACTTTGTCCTAAACATAGTATCATCATGCTCCCCAGCTCTGATCCTCCTCTTTGTATGTCCTCAGTTCAGTGAACAGTACCACCAGGCATCCAGATGTCCAAGTCAGTAAATGAATCCTCCCTCTCTTTTTTTCTCCTCTCTCTTTCTCTTCTCTCCTCTCTTCCTCTCTACTGTCTCCTCTCTCTTCTCTCTTTTCCTCTTCTCATCTCTTAAATTCAATTGGTCACTTCTTTTGATTTCTTAAATATCTCTGAAATCTAGCCACTTTGCCTTGCATTCATTATTTTTGGTCTGGATTATTTTATCAATTCCTAACTAGACTTTCTATCCCTAGTTATAGCCCTCTCAAACTCATTCTCCTCTTAATATGTTCTGTCAGATGAATTTTCATTTATTTCCTTATGCTATTCTTTCTGCCAAATGTCCTCCTTTTACTTTACTGCCTGGAACATTCATCCTTCAAGATTCAGTTTATCGTCACTTCCTTTATAAAATCCTCTCCAGGCTCCCCTCAGCCATTCAACAGGTCCCACCTAACACCATTGGGCAAGATTAATCATTTCCCATAACTTTGCCTATGAAACTTTAAAATAATATATACTTCAACATATTTAATTTTGACCATTACAGGAAAAAAATGGTTTTTGTCAATATTTATTAGGATAAAAAGGACCAGGCCCTAGCCGGTTGGCTCAGTGGTAGAGCATCAGCCTGGTGTGCAGGAGTGCCGGGTTTGATTCCCGGCCAGGGCACATAGGAGAGGCGCCCATCTGCTTCTCCACCCCTCCCCCTCTCCTTCCTCTCTGTCTCTCTCTTCCCCTCCCACAGCCGAGGCTCCATTGGAGCAAAGTTGGCCCAGGTGCTGAGGATGGTTCTATGGCCTCTGCCTCAGGTGCTAGAATGGCTCTAGTCGCAACAGAGCAATGCCCCAGATGGGCAGAGCATCGCCCCCTGGTGGGCATGCTGGGTGGATCCCGGTCAGGCGCATGCAGGAGTCTGACTGCCTCCATTTCCAACTTCAGAAGAATTACAGTGAAACTCCCAGAAAGCAAGTTTGTTTTTGGTGAGATTTGTATCCAGACTTCTCAAAGCCAAGAGAGACAGTTGGCTATTCTATGTGCTCATTTTAAAAAGCTCTGGGTAAAACTATAGACAAGAGTGGTGGCAAAGCCATAATTGGCCATCATAGTTTTGAGTTTTGTGGTTTGATCATGTGCTCACTCTCACTTCAGTCTGTAACTCCAGCTTTTTACTGGACTTGACCAATCTCTCCTGAGTCTGTTTGCTAAGTGATCTATAACCGTTTTATTTATTAATAATAAGCTCCCTCTTAATTGCCCTGATTCTATTATTTCCTGACTCTTCTCAGGTCTTGCTGGTAAGGGTCATGCTATAATGGTTTTCCTTTAGTTATGGCCACATGCTATAGAAATATTGCCAAACTAGCCTTTTCCTCTTGCCACTGTTTACTCCCTTAAACAGAATTTATTTACTTTATCAAGAAGTTGAATCTTAAAACCATAAACATTTGCCTCACAGAACGCAAACAAGAAGGTTTCAATTGATCTTTGTGTGAGAATTAATATTGTTAGCCTAGGTCTACAGTCCTTTCTTCTCCTAGCCCAGAAAAAGGAGGTAAGCCTGAAAACTGCCTTTGCTATGGCATTTTTTCTTTAATAAACAGAGAGTAGGAAGAAGGCACTCTGAAGTGAAGAAGACAGTGGGGAAGAAATAGAAGAGATCACATGCAGAATTCTTCATGCATAACTCTCACCTGAAACGGCCCTGGGTTGTGCTCATTTCTGTTTACACACTTGAAGAAGGAAATGTGGTAGGTCCACATTCCTCCTCAGGAGAACTGGGATGATTTCAGACTGCTGGATGTCAGTCACTTGATCTGCGTAGGCATTATATATTGTACCACTCCCAGTTTTCAACCCAGTACTGGTAAATCTATCCAAACAACTATGACCTTAGTTTGTAAAAATGGGGACCGTTGCAAACTTCCACAGTGGGAAGAGGTTGAGAAAAAGAAAATTGTTCTCAAACTCTTCATTCCTTTGATTATTCGCTATTTGGTTTCCTGAGCCTGTCTTTAAAAATTTCCACAAACTTAGTGGCTTAACACAACATACATTTATTTTCTCACAGTTCTAGGGACCTGAAATTGGAAATCAAGATGGTGGCAGGGCCATTCTCCCTTTCTCAACTCTAGGATAGAATCTTTCCTGTCCCTGTTGCTGCTGGCAGACAGTGTTCTTTGTGGCTGCATCGCTCCTATTCTACTTCTGTGTTCACAGGGCCCTCTCCTTTTTTGTTTGTGTCTGTGTGCCCCCTACCATCTCTCTACTTGTCAGTGGATATAGTCCAACATAGATAATCCAGGATAATCTCCTTTTAAGATTCTAATTTAACAGTATCTGCAAAAACTTTTTTTCTACGTGTGATCACATTCATAAATTCTAGGGATTAAGACATAGCTATCTTTTGGCAGGCCACCATCAACCCATTACATTAATCTACATAGAAAATCAAAGAACTTTATACTATTTCTCAGTCATCATAATATCCAGTGGCTATTATGTTCTATACTATTTCAAAGAGAAAATCATAATCTCTATGATATTTAAATTGAAGTTTAAAATGGTTTGTTACCATTTGAAATGATACTATCCTTACCAATGTTTTTCAACTACAGGTCCATGGACAGGTCTGCCAGAAATTTTGTGCTCATCCATGCTACAGTTAACCACCCTGATGTTAATATGAAGATTATAGACCCAGAGATCTTAGTCTAATTTACTTACGCTCTGGGTGATTTCTGCCTTAGCGGTCCCTAGAATAATTCTCCTATTTTCACCAGTCCTCAAGTGTAAAAAGGTTGAATACCACTGCTCTAAATCACATGTCTTTATTTACTCTAATAATATAATCTTTTCTATTCCTAGGGTCATGTGGGTATACCAGGACCAAGAGGCGCCACTGGGCCACAAGGGCCTCCAGTATGTTTTGAAAGCATTCTTTGTAATTCTAGCATTAAAAAAAAAGAAAAATTATGTTAATATATGTTATTTGGTCTCTCCTTTATATGTGATTTCTATTTTGGTTCCTATTAAAGGGTGAGCCAGGTGACCAAGGCGAACAAGGACTAAAAGGAGAGAGAGGATCTGAAGTAAGTTGAACTTGTTTAAGGCAATTTGAAGTTTACTGTGGCTCAAGAAAGTAAAGCTACAAGGAGTGGCTGTTCATTGTAATTTAAATAATTATTCCTCCTTCCAGAGCAAGGATCACTGTAGGGTTCTAAAGAGGGTGTTTGTCAGCAATTGTTATAAAACATGATTATTTGATTAATTTATGTGTTTTGACTGCCATCCAAATTTTCTTTCACCAGAAGCCTACTCTGGCTTTGTGGCATTACCTAAATTTGTCCCAAACTAATTGTCTCTCCTTGGGATTTCAAGAAGACATACCACATGCCTTAGAACCAGCATTGCAGAGTGAAAAATACATCAGCCACACCTATTTCTCTGTTGTATAGTAAGCCAGAGGCAGAAATAGTTTGTGTGACACAGACTCACAATAGATTTAAAATATTTTTTATAAGACAAATCAATTATTTGTCATCAAACAAAGTAAAAACCTGTTGTCTTAATGAATTGAGCCATCTCTTTCCCTGTGCCCTGGCAGACGTTGCCTCAACCGTGTGTAACCACGGGCTTTATAATTTGTACCATCAGTTCATTGCTGTCCTGTTTTTAATGGTATTCTGATTTTAAATTAAATTCTTAAGAAAATGTACTGTATTTTAATAATAAATTATGGGAGAATAGATAAAAAGTAAGGAATTCGAGACAATGTTTCTCTTAATTTTTTAAGCAGCCTTCACCCATATTTATTTTTTCCACTTGTGAGAGTAAATAATAAAACTGGGTTGAATCTGATATTACATAGGTGTTCACTCACCTGGAACTCATTTTGAATAGTCTTGGCATCTACCTAGTAATTTACAGTCAGGTTCCTTAATAAATAAGACTAATAAATAATAAACTAAAATCTCCCATTGAAGGCAAGTCTTAACGAGAAAAAAAGCATGGAATACTACTCAGCCATAAGAAATGATGACATCGGATCATTTACAATAACATGGATGGACCTTGATAACATTATACGGAGTGAAATAAGTAAATCAGAAAAAAAACTGAGATGAATCCATACATAGAAGGGACATAAAAATGAGACTCAGAGACATGAACAAGAATGTGATGGCAACAGGGGTGAGGGGTTGGGGGAGGGGGGATGGGGTGAAGAAGGAGAGAGGGGTTAGGGGAGGGGAGGGGCACAAAGAAAACCAGATAGAAGGTGACAGAAGACAATTTAACTTTGCGGGAGGGGTATACAGCACAATCAAATGTCAAAATAATCTAGAGATATTTTCTCTCAACATATGTACCCTGATTTATCAATGTCACTGCATTAAATTTAATAAAAAATAAAAATAAAAAAATAAAAGACTATTAAAAAAAAAAAAAAAAAAAAAAAAGAAGGCATTTGTCTCAATCGCTTAAAATTTTAATACCCAAAATGGGAAACGTTGTGGGAAAAGCTGTGAATCTAGAAAACTGCTACTGCTTTCATACAACTTTCTTATATTTGCATTAAGTGCCTAAGGATGTAAATACCTTCCCAAGTTAAAAAAAAAAAAAAAATACCTTCCCAAGTTTTGACTCTAAGATTGCCAGTCTTTAGCCCTGTCATGGTAGCTCAGCCGGTTAGATCATCATCCTGATACACCAAGATTGTAAGTTCAATTCCTGGTCAAGGCACATACAAGAGTCAACCAATGAATATGTAAACAAGTGGAACAACAAATCTATGTCTCTCTCTCTCTCTCTCTCAAATCAATAAATAAAAAAATTTAAATAAAATCAATAGGCATAAAGTTGCTAATATTTTTTAATTAGTACTTTGATATTCTCAGTGTTTTTCTTCCTTTTTGACCTCTGGAAGAAGAACTCCTTAGATATTTATTAGTATCTGTTAAAGTTATGCCAATGAAAATTAAATATTCTTACTAGGCAACTGCATGCAGCTCCTGCCTACATGGTCAGCTCCTCCTGGGTAACAAGAGCTGAAAGATGCTGAGAAACAATGGTTTAAATTCTGTATAATCCAGGGGAGCTAGTATTTCCCACTTTTAGAAATGCTTGTGTGTAGTCCAAGGTTACATTAAAAGGTCTCTTAGCATTTAAAATATTAATAATTATTACAAGAATGATCATTGACTATGTATTATTTATTTAGGGACGCCTTCATTGGCCAAGTGGATCCTGTCCAATTGCTGTCATCTTGTTTTTGCAAACCTTTAAATTTGTTTTTTAGATTTGGAAATGGCTTTTTCAATCATGTGGACAAACCACTCATTTTTCAGATGAAGAAACTTAAGTCCCAGAGAGATTATAAGTTGCTTAATATCTCAGAACTAGTTACCAACAGAACCAACACTAAAAACTTTATTTCCTGATTCTTTTATTATATAAAAGCCTCTATTACTTTGAAACCTTTTATAAATCAAGTAAACTATGACAAATTTTACTTAACCAACAAATTCACTCATTGGGCTTTCAAATATGATGCTGTGAACACTATAAAGAGAGCAAGTCAAAACCAATTGTAGAATCACTACATATTTCAGAAGACATTTATGCAAGTGTAGTGAACTGTCTTATAATGACTTCCAAAGACTTAAATTCAAGCCAAAATCTTATTTTCCTTCTAAAACAAAGTTCCAGATTTTAGTGAATTGAAATTTCTTGGTTAAAAAAAAAAGAGTGAGAGAAAGATTTTAATTCTTGCCTCACTAAATTTGTGTTGGCATTTTAAAGCTACTCTCTAACAAAGAACTAGCAAAGTATAAAGATAGCTGTTCAGCTTCACTTGAATAAACAAACAAACTAGAGTTTGGACTATAGTGCCACATTTAAAAATATTTGTTAACCAAAGAATCAGACTACCGTCTTCAGTGGTTCATAAACGAGTACAATCCCAGTGAACAGAAAGCTGTTTCTGTGGATCTAGTTTCAAATGGACCATTCTATTTTTCAAAGCTAACCAGAAAAAAAGAAAGCACCATTTTTCATGCGCTCTAAAGACTACATATAAAATTCATTTGTATTTCCTATTACAATGGGGAAAATCTATTGATTTATAAGGTTTTATTTTTGTTTGTTTTTTTTGTATTTTTCTGAAGTTGGAAACGGGGAAGCAGTCAGACAGACTCCCGCATGCACCCGACCGGGATCCATCCACCCGGCATGTCCACCAGGGGCGATGCTCTGCCCATCTGGGGCGTTGTTCTGCTTCAACCAGAGCCATTCTAGCTCCTGAGGCAGAGACCATGGAGCCATCCTCAGCGCCCGGGCCAACTTTGCTCCAATGGAGCCTCGGCTGCGGGAGGGGAAGAGAGAGACAGAGAGGAAGGAGAGGGGGAGGGGTGGAGAAGCAGATGGGTGCTTCTCTTGTGTGCCCTGGCCAGGAATCGAACCCGGGACTCCTGCATGCCAGGCCGATGCTCTACCACTGAGCCAACCGGCCAGGGCCTGAGGTACTTATATTTAAATAATATAATACAAGTAAGTTAAATTTGAAAATAACATAACATACTTGTAGCTTTATTACATTTGAATTCTGGGGATTGAAAAGTGATTTTTTTTCTTCTAATGATACCAACTCAATTAATTCTCTGCTAATACCTTATATGACACATATGTTCTTTGTCTTTAGCCCACCCAATTCATAATTTCTTACTCAACAGATTACCTCTGTGTAAGATTAAAGTTTAGTAATGGTTGGCTCTTAATTAATTATAAGACTATCCAGCAATTCCAACTTAGAGATTTTTTTTAATATACACATTCTGATCTTTACTTAAAACCATTGTAAGACTGATTTTTCTAGCTGACCTACTTTTTTTTAGCAATGGTGACAATAATTATAAGGAATTTTTTTCTAAATTGAACATATAAAAAGGGCAGAGACTATAGTTTTCTTATCTGTTAAACACTTTTTGTGTTCAATGGAGATATTTTGCCATAATTGTCCTATTACAAGTAAGAAAATACACTTTAAAAATAATTTTTATTGTCATACTTTTCTTTAGTATTATTCTATTGGAAGCTGCTTTCTGTTGCTCATTCAAGTCTGAATAATATTCTAATTTTCATAATGATAGACCCATATATATAGATTTTAGTGTACAATATTTAACTGAAATAATCTTTTCTGAAATAATCTTCAACATAATGATCATTCTAAACTATAATCAGTTTGTGATGATATGTGAATCTCTTTGATTTATTTTATTTGAATGTTTAGAATAAAACACTCACATGTGTAACATATTGAACCTTAAGCCATAAATTTAGGTATACTAAAAATATAACTTTGTTTATGTTCTTTATAATAGAACTTAACATTAGTCCTAAATGCCTCTCCTACCTGGTGGTAGAAACCTAATTGGTGGAAACCTAGTCAGCTGATAGCCTTTAACTCCATCCACTCACATATTCTGTATTTGATTTAGAGTTTTCCCTATTTCCTACTCTCTTGTCAAGTTTATAAGCACATTCTGGGTGGTGATGGTGGGGAACAGGAGGACTGGGAGGTGAGTTTGGTCTTCAGTTATCATCTATTTACACTAGAATCCACTGAAATTCACATCATCCTTTTAGCCCCCAGTTGCCATCTACCTTGGACATCCTGGCAGAAGTTCTGTGATCTGTTAGCACGTACAGCTATTTTCTCATCTCGGTTGCAAAGTTTCCTTATATAGGCCTGTACAGGGCATATGCATCTGTTCTTGGTCACATGGAAATAATCTGCAGCTCCTCACACCATGCTGGGTGCTTGTGGGACTAAGACTCTCTCAAACTCATTGGCCTAGGCCTCTCCTGCAGAAATTTCTCCTCTATTGCTGACACTCAGTGCAGTTTATCTGGACTTGTTAATGAGGACATTAGTCTCTCTAGCCATCATGTCTGTGCCCAAGTTCTCAAACTTATCTGGGGGTATTATTGTTTCTACTCGCCCTGAGTCTCAGAAGGCCGAGTGGGGTAAAGGATTCTTTTCAGAGATATACTGTCAGTATTCAACAGTCTGGCTTCTCTTCTTCTCTTTTCTTTCTACAACTTGAAGATCTTTATATCCCCCTAGGTAGGAAAAAATTTTCTCTTCTAAATGTGTTCTTTATGCCATCAATTTTATGACTTGAATCACATATTTATAACTTTGGTATTTAATACTCAAAGATAGAGTTTTAATATTTAAAAATCAGGCTTTTGTATTTAAAAAATATATTCTTCTCAAACTATTAGCCACCATGACTTTCAGAGGACTATTTTGAAATTTATAAAAAGTCTATTTTGAAATGAGAAATATAGAATAGATCTATCACTTTGCATAAAAAGAAATACTGTGAAGAAAAAAACACACTGATTAACATATTTGAATATTATCATCTTTCATATACTATTTAATTAGTGCTATTTAATACAACTAAAATAAATTTTTTTCAATATTTTTAAGTCTTTATGTACTTTATTTCTTTATTGTGTTCTGAAAGATATACAGTGTGTCCGTAAAGTCATGGTGCACTTTTGACCGGTCACAGGAAAGCAACAAAAGACGATAGAAATGTGAAATCTGCACCAAATAAAAGGAAAACCCTCCCAGTTTCTGTAGGATGATGTGGCAGCATGTGCGCATGCGCAGATGATGATGTAACACCGTGTATACAGCGGAGCAGCCCACGGCCATGCCAGTTGAGATGTGGACGGTACAGAGGAAAGTTCAGTGTGTTCTGTGGCTCGCTTAATTCGAATCCGTGAACAAAGTGCAATGTGAATATCGGCGCGTTTATAACGAAGTGCCACCACATAGGAATAACATTACTCAGTGGGATAAGCAGTTGAAGGAAACTGGCAGTTTGGTGGAGAAACCCCGTTCTGGTAGGCCATCAGTCCGTGATGAGTCTGTAGAGGCTACATGGGCTAGCTACCTAAGGAGCCCTAAAAAAATCTGTGCATGAGCCCACATCAAACTGCACTGAATAGGTATGAAACTGGGAGAGTTTTCCTTTTATTTGGTGCAGATTTCACATTTCTATCGTCTTTTGTTGCTTTCTTGTGACCAGTCAAAAGTGCACCATGACTTTATGGACACACTGTATTTTATGATATATATATTATAGGGATCGTGTGTTCTAGAAACTTCACTAAACCCAGGTCACCAAATATCATATTTTTTGGTTTTCTTACCCTTAGAAAGACTTTACATTAGTGAATTCTTAAGATAAATAAAATAGTTTTCAGAGTTTGAAGGCAAATCCTTGATCCATATAACTCTTTATTATCAAATTCTAAGTTAGATTTTTATCTCTTACATAAAATGGCCTTTTTCTCTGTGACTAGATATGCTATTTCTTTTTAAAATGTTTAAGCTTATTTTCAGAAGATATAATGTCTTGTGAAATTATTTATTTTGTTACTGTTGTCAGATTGAATTTGACACTATCTTCAGATTTGCATAACTGATTTGCATTTTGATGGAATTATCCTGTTTGTGAGAAGTTTTGATGACTTCTGAGAAATCTCTATGGCAATAATCATATGCTTCTTTCTTTTATTTGTGAACTAGGTCACTCTTTTCCACATTTTTCTTTTTACAGTAATTTTAAGATATCATCAGAATAATGGCATGATTTGCAATGGTCAAGTTTCTAACTATCCTGGCAGAGCAGTAGCTGCTGAATAAATTATAATTTAAAACATCTCACACATGGAAAAACAAATAGTTCATGAGAAATAAATATCTTTTCTTTGATTCACAAGTATGTTCTTCTCTATGCTTCCAGATAGCACATTTTAGGCTTATTGGGTCATGTCTGTTTCTACATTGTAAATACCTTGTCATCAGGGATTTGACTTTGCATTCCCAACACGTAACAAAATCCCTGATGCAAAATGCTCAGTGTTTACTGAATTAAGTACTTAGCCACTCTCAATAGAGAGACAAAAGCTCTGCCTGAACATGGGGACCTTTGTTAAATAATCTATTCAGTTCCCTCTTAGAACTCTTATTTATATTTTTAAACCATGAATTTGGAGCTAGATGGAAATTTATATATATTTTATCAAATTGTCCCAATTAGAATTTAAGAAAATGACTCCCCTAAAATTTGAATGGCAGTCCCAAAGATATACAACTAGTTAGTGGCAGTTCTTGCTATAGTGGAGCATTCTGGTCTCAGGGTTCTTTTCTGTGCCTTAAGTTTAATTAAATTTACTACAATCAATTAACAACTGTGGTTTACATTTTTAGGGTCAGAAAGGAAAAAAAGGAGTTCCTGGTCCTTCTGGGAAACCTGGGATTCCTGTGAGTAACAAGCCGTTCGCATCTTTCTTGCTTTTCTTAATAGAATTGGCAACTTTAGCAAGCAGAAAAGTTTGGGACCAATTACAACAAGTATTGGATAAATCAGATATTCTTCAAAAAATTTTAAGTCCATGCTGGAACACAGAGGGAACAAAATATGACCATTAGCTCAAAACCACACTTGCTATTTAAATATACGTCGCTGTAATTGAAGTATGCTATTTTCCAGTGTTATGGAGCCCACTCTGTGGACTCATGCTACTCTCTGATGGTAAACTACTAAAAAACAGGGAACTTGGAATCATGACAAAATGGTGACAAAGGTCAGAGATCTTCAAGCATCAATAGAAAGACACGAGCTGGATTTTAATTGAAGGACTCAACCTCTTATTTTCCTGGTAAATGGAATAGATAGTCTTAGAAAAAACTTTTTTAACTCTTTCATATATAACAAAATTAATTTTACCTTAGCCATCAGTTTCATTTCTAATCAGGTAAATATGCATTGACCGGCTTATTAGCAAGAATTTCCTGTCGGTCTTCCCTTGCCACTGGCTAGATTCCTCCTTTGGGTGACCTGTGTTGGTTCAAAAATATAGCGAAAATAACCATAAATTATAACACATTCAGATCAGATATATAGAATCTAGTTGCCCAAGAATAGAAACAAATAGTTAGACCTTTTTTGAGTCATGCAATTATCTAAAAGTGGCAACAAAAAGAGCCATAATTTGTTTCTTTGGAAAATAATATGAGGTTTTATAGATGGTGAATGGCAGCCTATTTCCTAAACTGATAGGTGCATATAGCTGATTTTTTCGCTACAGCTGGATAAAGCATGGACTGTCACAATGAGAATACCAAAGAATTACAGTAAAGCTGAAAAGGGTACTCAGTAAATTGCTGATTAGCTTGGCTTTTTTGTTTACAAAAAATTTAAAGACAGTGACCTGACCTGTTGAATTCAAATAGCAAACCATTAAGGAATCCAAGAAACAGGAAATTTTATACTGGGACGGGGTATTAAAAATGTAAAAACCCCACTCATAAATATAAAGGTATTTGTCATTTAATCATCTGTGCAGTATCTCTCTATAATCCAAGCAATTTTTAATTACCAAGGGACTTCCAGGCCTACCTGGGCCAAAGGGCCTGCAAGGATACCATGGAACAGAAGGCCTTTCAGGACATCCTGGGAAAGTTGGGCTACCAGGAACACAGGGACTTCCTGTGAGTAAACTGAATATTTCTTTGCTTCTTATTCTTTATGCATAGTGACTCCTTGCTAGGCAGTAGATATTTTGGCTTTCTTAGCTTTGACATTGGCTCAAATTAAGTCAGTCATTTCTTTAACAGTTATTTTGGAATTGTGTGTATGATTTCTAAAGAGTATCAAAAGGTACATTCACTTAGATATTTTATATCTAATAATGCGTATTTTCATATGCCATTTTACACATATGAAATCTTGTATATAAGGACATAAAGAAGCAAAGTTTTAGGGGCTACCCAACCTGGCTAGGTTTTGAGTTCATCAAAAGTCATCTTTAGAACATTTAAGCCTTGCCAGTACCTCAAGGCAGGTTCCGCCAAAAATTACTTTCCTTTTACTTTTATAGCCTCATATTTGACTTTGCAAAAATTGTATGAATGTTTTTTCTCTATTTATCTGGTCATAATACAATAATATAGATTACCTCTTATTTTTTGATAAAAATTTTACCTTATTTTATCAGAGATTTAAAAATCATATTTTATCTTTATTTAGCCTTTTCTCTTTTTCTCTCCCCTCATGTCATCCTAATCAAGATATTTTTAGCGTGCGGAGGACCCGGGTTCGATTCCCGGCCAGGGCACACAGGAGAGGCGCCCATTTGCTTCTCCACCCCTCCGCCGCGCTTTCCTCTCTGTCTCTCTCTTCCCCTCCCGCAGCCAAGGCTCCATTGGAGCAAAGATGGCCCTGGCGCTGGGCATGGCTCTGTGGCCTCTGCCCCAAGCGCTAGAGTGGCTCTGGTCGCAACATGGCGACGCCCAGGATGGGCAGAGCATCGCCCCCTGGTGGGCAGAGCGTCCGCCCCTGGTGGGCGTGCCGGGTGGATCCCGGTCGGGCGCATGCGGGAGTCTGTCTGACTGTCTCTCCCTGTTTCCAGCTTCAGAAAAATGAAAAAAAAAAAAAAAAAAAAAAAAAAGATATTTTTGTTATTCCATGTCATTTTCACTCAAAATAGAATAATTAACAACATACTTTCAAGAACTCAGTAAAAGCTTTGTGCAGTGGCAGTTTTGTAGCCAATGAGGTTTATCTGAGGTGCAATTTAAAAAAAAAAAAGAACCCAGTAAAATTTACCCTGTACATTTTTGTTATTGGTGTATGATTATCTGTTTTTCTCTTCTTAAAAAATAAATTAATCCTAGTTGTTTATTAGATGTAACATGATAGTGTACCTAAACCCAATCCCATTATGATTAGTTATCTCATTTGTTTAAAAAAAAATGAAACTACAATATAACAACTTAATTATTTTAGAAATAAGTATCTGTCTAAATTATATCTGAAAAGGTGACTGTTATTGAAGAGTCTTAACATGGTTTCTATTTGGTTTAGAGGCAATATATCAGAATATCAGAGCATCAGGCTAAAGCCTAGAAAACTTTGACAGCCAGGCTAATGTTTTTAATTAAAATAGATAGGCCTATGCATTGACATCAGTTTGGTTAAAAGAGGACTTTTGTATGAGATCTCACTCTTAAAAGGAGCTCAAATCTTTAAAAAGCAAGCAAACAAACAAAAAACTAATAAGTAAATTTAGGAAGGTTGTCAGGTGCAAGATAAATATACAAAACTGAATTATATTTCTGTATACTAACAATATATACTAAAAATGAACAATCAGAAATTGACATTTAAAAATTTCTTATAATACCATCAAAATAGTGAGTGTAATCTGACTCCTCAAAAATGTGCAAACCTGTATACTGAAAACTATAAAACATTATTGACAAAAATTAAAGACCTAAATAAGTGCTATATGGTCTATGTTATTGAATTAGAAGACTCAATACTATTAAGATGTCAATTATCCTATATATTGGCAGTATCTGAAAACATTAAACGTATACCCTTTGTATGACCCAGTCATTTTATTCCTAGCCAAGAAAAATGAAAGCTTATGTCCACACAAAAACTTGTATGTGAATATTTCTAGCTACTTTCTTTTACTTTTTTTTTTTTTTTTTTTTTTTTCCTGAAGCTGGAAACGGGGAGAGACAGTCAGACAGACTCCCGCATGCACCCGACCGGGATCCACCCGGCACGCTCACCAGGGGGCGACGCTCTGCCCACCAGGGGGCGATGCTCTGCCCCTCCGGGGCGTCGCTCTGACGCAACCAGAGCCACTCTAGCGCCTGGGGCAGAGGCCAAGGAGCCATCCCTAGCGCCCGGGCCATCCTTGCTCCATGGAGCCTTGGCTGTGGGAGGGGAAGAGAGAGACAGAGAGGAAGGAGGGGAGGGGGGAGTGGAAAAGCAAATGGGCGCTTCTCCTATGTACCCTGGCCAGGAATCGAACCCGGGTCCCCCGCACGCCAAGCCGATGCTCTACCGCTGAGCCAATCGTCCAGGGCCTCTAGCTACTTTCTTTATAATAGCCCAAACTGGAAGCAACCCAAATGTCCATCAAAAGATGGATAGATAAATAAATTGTGGTGCATATGTACAATGAAATTCTAGTTTGCAATAAAAAAAAAATCTACTATTGATACATGCTACCACCTGACTCCACCTCAAAAGAGATATGCTGGGTTTAAAAAGAAAATAAAGCAGACCAAAAAAAAGGGCCCATATCATGTGATTCTACTTTTATATAAATTCTAGAAATTGTAAAGTCATCTGTAGTGACAGAAAGCAAATTCAGAAAGCAAACTAGTGGTTTTCTGAGATGGGAGTGCATGTTGCGAGGCATGGGAAGGTTGGCTTACAAAAGGATGAGGAACACTTTTTCAGGGGTGGATATATTACTTTGCTTGTAATAATGATTTCTTAGATATATTCTTTATGCCAATTAACTTTATGTCAATTATACCTTACATAATTTACAATTATATAAAGTGGCGTTATAAAAGGGAGGAAGAAGATAGGGACAAATTACATTAAGTGATAAGCAAGAGTTAGTAAATTAAGAATAGTACTTGTGTTGAGGAGCAGGAAAGAACCATTCTAAGTAGAAGCAACAGCATATGCAAAGCTAGGAAGAACATTGTGTGTTTGAAGAACCATAACAAGAACAGTTAGGGGCTAAAATTTAGTGAGCAAGGGATAGAGTTTAATTCTGTTCAGGTGTACAAGGCACACATGATGGTGGATATTAAAAGACATATTAAGGATATTGAGCATTATTCAAAGATATTAAGAACCCACTGAGGTTTGAGCTTAGGAGGGACATATCCAATTTTATATTTTTAAAGGACTCCCTGTGACCCCATTATGGAAAATGAGTTAGAAGGGGAAAGATTAGATCCAAGAGACTAATAAGAAGACCATTTATTGAAGTATTTCAGGCTACATATGTTCATGGTTTAGACTAGACTGGTGAAGTAGAAATGGAAAGAAGTGGATGGTGGTATTTAGCAGGTAGCTTTAACAGGACTTGATATTTGATTATGGGAGGTGAGGGAGGCAGAAAAGTGTCAAGGATAACTTCCACATCTCTAACTTACACAAGTTTCTAACTCAGTGCACTATATTGCCCATCACTAAAAAAAAAAAAAAAAGACTAAAAAAGGCCCAAATTTCACAGATATGGTTATGCTATGCAAGTGGAAATAAGGTGGTAATTAGATAATCTAGGCTAGAGCTCAGAGAGATCAAATATTAATTTGACAGTCATTAACATAAAATGCACTAATCAGAGTCCTGTTTGGATGAAAGTGGTATATACAACTGGAATTTTGAAGAAACTGTTAGAGAAATGCCGATAGGGTTAAGAAAGCTAATAATAGAATGTTGGGGGAATTTAGATATCAACAGTAGAAACTGGTTACCACCCTTAAAGCTGAAAGGTTAAAGGAAAGAAATAATGTCAACTTGAGAGTCAGACTGAGATGCAGAGTTGTTAGGAAAGGGGCACCTCACAGGAGCTATCATTGAAAGTAATCCAGCCACTGGCAGAAAGTAATCCTCCCAAGTCTTGGAAGAAATGGGAGAAATAGGTATATCACCTCTCTCTCGTCCCATCTTTCTGTATCCTAGTGGTGCATCCCATTAGCCAACCCCAACTGGAAGTCAGAGGACAAGAGAACCCAGGTGATACAGACAGTACATGAAGGTCAGGTTTCCAAAACAAGTGGCAAGATAGAGAAGAGGCAGTGAGCAGACTAGGGAGCAAATGAAAAACAAACAAACAAAAAATGAAGTGAACAATGGAAAGAAGGGACAGAATCAAGCTGTGGGGAATTCTATCATTCAGAAGTCAGATAAAGAAGGAAGAAGAGACTGCAAAGGAAACTGAGATGAAATGGTCATAATAGATAATGAGAAAAAGAACATAAGAAAAAACTTAAGAAAAACTTGAGAAAGGATATTCCAAGAAGGAGCATATCATCAACTATAGTATATCTAATAATCCTGAAAGAGTGTGTTGGGCATTTGTTTATTAATTTTGTTTTTGTTGTTTTGGCTACTCAGCATATTTATGTTTAGAAATATTTATGTTAACTCTTTTCTTTTTTTTTTTTTGAGTCTTGGTGGGAGACTAGTGTCTACTACAGGAGTCAAAAATGTCAGACTCTAACCTCCTAGGTCCTCCTTGAAACAAAGATGTAGGTCCATGACCTAAACCTAACCAGTTATGTTCACCTAAGCCCTCATTTGGAAAGCAGTTGATACACAGAGGCAGTGACAGTGAAGATTTTGTTCTGTTGGCAGTGTCAGTATGATCAGTAGCACTCAGTTTCCAGTAGCATTCCAGTTTCCACAGTATACAAATTTGGACTGCCTAACCTCCCTTTAATTCTATCCATTTCTCAAACTTGCCTTTTCGTGTTTATCAGTAACTGTATGAACTACTCATTGTCTTTTAAGTAAATTTCTGCTTAAATTATCCAGGGTTGGTTTCTGGTATTTGCTAGTATGGACCCTGAGTAATATAGAAAGCTAGTAAAATGAAATTATAACCATTGTATTTTCATATCTGAAGGTCATTTATAATTTTAGCAAATAAGCAGTTGACTTGATGAGTAGAGGCTGGCACAAGATTAGAGTGCTTGAAGAGGCATGAAGCACAAAATCAAGATATTCAGACAATTGAGTGGAGAAATTTATCTCTGAAGGAGAAAGGAGAGCAATAACTAGAGAAGAAACTGAGATTCAGGTATAAACTATTTTTAAATGAGAGAATCTTGGCCTCATTTAAATGTTAGAAAAACTTGGTAGAGATGAAGAGATTGAAGACATAATCAAGGGAAAGGAGAATGAATATAAATTGGTAGGACAAAACCTGCATATTCTAGCTCCATCTTCTAAATTGTTCTCCTAGTTGAGGATAGCTTTAAATCACAGATTTTGAACTCCATGTCCCTTTACATATGGCTAGTATTAAAAAGCTCATTGAATTTTGTGATGAAAGAAATTAAATTTAGCCATCTTAAAAAAAAAGAAATTAGAATAAATTACAATAATGTTGAGTACCTCTCAGACCACGAAATTGAATGGTGTCTTGTATCACAGTTAGTAGGCAATGATTTATCAGGTGGTAAATCATCATTTCTTACTTTCCAGCTTTTTGTAAGGATAAGTTAGAAAAATTTTACATGCATATTTAGCATAACAGGATGTCATTAAGCACTGAAGTGTTTTATAGTCATCAAAATAAAAACAAAATAACTTTTCCCTTGAGGAATTCTCCTTTTAACCCCACGGTTTACTTTGGTATTTATGAATATGGAAATATTTTCTACAAATGTCCCCACTCCCTGTAGAATATTTTCTGTGAAGGCAGGATAATATCTGTTGAGTGAAAATAGGTAGCAATGGCTCAACTGGTCATGAAGGAATAATTTGTAAGATAATTACATCTAAAACCTACATGTTAATAGAAAAGCTAGAGCAAGGGTCAAGAACCTATGGCTCGCGAGCCAGATGTGGCTCTTTTAATGGCTGCATCTGGCTTGCAGACAAATCTTTAATAAAAAAATAATAATAATGTTAACAATATTAAACATTCTCATGTATTACAATCCAATCACTTCCTACCGCTCATGTTCATGGTTGTGGGTGGCTGGAGCCAATCAGAGCTGTCCTCCGGGACAACACCAAATTTTTATTGGATAATGTGTAACGTGCACGGGTCGTTGTATGGCTCTCATGGAATTACATTTTAAAATATGTAGCGTTCATGGATCTCTCAGCCAAAAATTTCCCGACACCGATTTAGAGAGTAATAGTCTCTAAATACTAGGAAATTCTTTGAAATATTTTTAAGGAAGGATAAGGACATCTTTCCACTGGTCCTTTTTTATTTATTTATTTATTTATTTATTTATTTATTTATTTATTTAATTTTAAATAAATCTTGGCACCGTGTTTTTTTGGCTTACCTTTAGAGACTACTAGATTTTTCTACTGAGAAAAATATTTATTCTGGGATTTCTAGCATTATGCAACTGCCTGATTTTCCTAAACAATGTTCTTTGTTTTTTATTCTATTATTGGAGGGGGTTTTTTTGGTTTTGGTTTTGGTTTTTTGTTTTGTTTTTTTGTTTATTTTGTTGTTGTTGTTGTTGTTTGATATGGCCAAAGAGTTAATTGTAGTTTCAATGGCATATTCATATTGAATGGCATATCCAGAATTCAAAATCATGCTATCTAGATGCAGAGCGTGTGTTCTTAATCTCTGTGCTATACTCCTTCAAGTACTATGCTTAATTACTTAGACATCCCCCAAATTCTGTTTGTTCCTCTCACTTTCATGTCCTTGTTCACATATTGTATTCCCTCTGCTTGGAAAGGTCTTCAGTCTTTCCCTCTAACTTTAGAATGAACAACATTCTAAAGGCCTTTCAGGACTGAACTGCACTGTCCCCTTTTTTCAGGCAGTCGTCCTTGGACTCTGTACTCGGAGTTAAGCATCCCTCCTCTGAACTTCTGTACACTGTACACTGCTTCCATCAGAACCTAGATAGTATGGTTTCTGGTTACTTTTCTTTATATCTTTCTTCCCCGAGAAATCATAAACTCTTGTAGAATTGGGATTGTGTTTTATTCATCTTTGTATTCTTAGCAGCTGGCACAGTGTCAGACCCATAGAAGACTAAACATTGTAGTTTCAATGTTTTTTTCAAGATTACATGACTATAACTGAAGGACAGTATTAGGGAGGTACACAGTTGCTTGTGTGAATTTCTTTTTCTACAAATGAGTGTTTTGAGACTCGTCAACTTAGCACATCTGTAGTAAATGAGTCTACATGCTGCTTTCATTGAGTTGGACTCCTGTACAGGCATAGCACCTCAATCATTTATGAGAAAGGAAAACAACTTTTCTCTGCAAAGATCATAAATCCACTTGTCATCAAAATGAAGGCTTACCAGTGTTTTTATTTTTTTATTGCTGCAACTAATAAAAATGGTTCTTGGGAGGAGGAAAAGAAATGAAACTAACAATTTGCTTTAGGACTTGAAGTCAAGGCCTTTCAATCTTGACTTTGCAATTTGTCAGGTGAACACAGGCTTGTGTGTCTCAAATGAGATGCTTGTCCTAAAAGAAAATTGAAAGTTTTGAGTTTTCTACTTGTGGATTGTGTCCAGTATAAGAAGGAAAAACACACTTCATCAGTCCACTCATAATCCAAGCGTAGAATAGCAGGACCACCATGGGAGCCTCTATTAGAAACCCAGCAGCTCTGCCACCTGTGTGGATTGTGTGTCCCTGGTCTATGAGCTAGTCGCCCTAAAGAAACTTCTGTTTCCAAGAATATACATTTATTTCTTAGTATTTGTCAACTCTTGATTCTTAAGAGATTAATTGTCCAGTTATAGCTTATCTTGATTACTGCCTTCTACCTCTTCTCCCCCTGTTGTTTGTTTTGTCCCATTTTCTGCTCATTAGGAACTCTTCCAGATCAGGTGAAACTCAGTCTATTTGGCTGCTTATTAGCAACACAATGAAAGAGTTGCTAAAAGGGTTTATTTTCATAGTTGAATCTTCAATTACTTCTACTCAATCCAATCAAGTTCATACTCTTTGTAGAATGCTGTTCCTTCATAATCTGGCCTCTGTTTACATATCAAGTTTTATAGTCTATCTTTCTTCTCACATGTGCTGTGCATTTCAGTAGTGTTGGGCAGATAAAATGTATTATGCTCACTTTGTTAAAGATGACACCGCCCACGTGGAGGCCGTTACCCAGGTGATATTAATGTGTGTTGTGGGCAGGCCGAATCCCTGTAGCCTGGGGCTTGGTTTTGGGATTAAGCCTTTCCCACCCTTTTTGCTGTGGGGTGGTACAATCCAATCATGCCTCAGAGAAGTGACTTTGTATTAGAGACTTCCCTATTTTGTATATTGGATTAAAGGTTGTGAAGCTACACTATAAAATAGGGGCAGAACGAGAGCTTGCGCTCTTGGTTCCTGGGATGATTAGCATGAGAGAGCAGCGGAAAGAGGCCATGTGGCCAGGAGAAGCAGCCAAGATGGCGGAGTGCTGAGTGAGATGCCAGTTTGTGTGCAGTTTATGCAGGGAGAAGGAAGGAGATGGGGAACTGAGGAGAATAAGGCTGGTGAGCTAGAAAGCTTTGATTCTAGGAAACTCGGATAAGTCAGTGGCTTTGTGAGCACTGAATGTGAGTGGGTTTTGGAGCCCAGTGTGTATTTTTACTTGCCTGCTGGGTGCAAGCTAGAATTAAAGAAAATGGCCTATCAGTTTTTGGCTCCATTGTTTCTTTACCGACTGTCTGAATCCAATGCGAACCTGCATGTGAATGGCCACGATGGCGGTTCCTGGCTTTACAAGTCGTAATAACTAACAATTATTGAATGCTTATTATGTGTCAGTTGAATATGTATTTAATATTCACAAAATCCCCATGAAGTAGGTAAACCTAGTAACTCCACTTTAAAGAAAAAGAAGCTGGAAATCAGAGAGGTAAGTAACTTGCCCAAAGTCACACAGAGAACAAAGAATAGAGCCAGAATTCAAAATCATGCTATCTAGATGCAGAGCGTGTGTTCTTAATCTCTGTGCTATACTCCTTCAAGTACTATGCTTAATTACTTAGACATCCCCCAAATTCTGTTTGTTCCTCTCACTTTCATGTCCTTGTTCACATATTGTATTCCCTCTGCTTGGAAAGTTCTTCAGTCTTTCCCTCTAACTTTAGAATGAACAACGTTCTAAAGGCCTTTCAGGACTGAACTGCACTGTCTCCTTTTTTCAGGCAGTCGTCCTTGGACTCTGTACTCGGAGTTAAGCATCCCTCCTCTGAACTTCTGTACACTGTACACTGCTTCCATCAGAACCTAGATAGTATGGTTTCTGGTTACTTTTCTTTATATCTTTCTTCCCCGAGAAATCATAAACTCTTGTAGAATTGGGATTGTGTTTTATTCATCTTTGTATTCTTAGCAGCTAGCACAGTGTCAGACCCATAGAAGAAGCTCAATAAATATTTGAAGAATGTTCTTTGCATAATAACTGTGACTTTGGAGACCTGAGTTTAAAATTAACATGTGTTAGCTACTTAGAATTTGAAGCATTATCTCTAAAACAGGGGTCTCAACCTCGCGGCCCACCGAACAATTTTGTGCGGCCCACAGACTAATCCACGAAGTTCAAAATATTTTGGATAAAATTAAGTAAGCCTAGGGGCCTACTTGTATTTTTCATTTCTCTAGCATCCTAGCTAGATATTAGCTTAGTTAACAGCAGTTGTGATGTGAACTACAGTTTCTGGTCATTTTGTGACACTGAGTAAACTGCATGTACGATTGTGCTTGTTGTACTGATTTTTTTTTGTTTTCAACTGCAGTGAGAAAAGTGTTGTGTAACAGTTGCCTTTTGTAGACCTAGTGCGGCCCGCCGAACGGCTGTGATCTTGCTCTGCGGCCCACATGCTGAGTTGAGTTTGAGACCCCTGCTCTAAAATGAGCACAATAATGATAGGGGGAACTCAAGAGTTAAAATTTTAGCTTGAGTAATGGTGAGTAATGGTGACTTTGGTTATATGGTCAATGTGCTTAGTGGGTAATGCAGATAGAGGCTTTGTTCCAGGAGCTGGGATGCCTGAGAGCCCACAGGACTTAATGAGATCTGCAAGTAGTCTACTTTTGTGCCCCAGGGTTCTGCAAGCAAAACTTATGTGCTCCAAAGACTGAATGCTTGCTGTGATCCAATTAACTTTTACTATAATCTGATTACCTCTCCCTTGAAATTCCAAAACAGTTACCTACCCTTTTCTTCCCATTATAAAAAGGTTGACTCAGGATAAGAAGGGAGATGTCTTTAGGAATACAACCTCTGTCTCCTCAGATCATGAGCCATCTGAATAAAGTGCCCATAAAGGATTCAGTCCCTGTCTCTACTTATTTGGCTGAAATAGTGACAGGCAGCATGAACTCCAATATCTCCAGTTTTAATAATACATTATTTATATGGTGTTTTTCCTTATGAGAATCAAATGAGATATTGTATGTGAAATGCTTAGTACACTGCATGGACTTATTGAGTTATCATTTTTTAATATTCAGTGTTCATGGTTAAGCTAACATTTATTCATTCTTCAATAAATATTTGTTTAGTGCCTAATGTGAGCCAGAAGGAGGGAATATGTTAGTGAACAAGACGGGCAAAGAACTGCCCTCATGGAACACACATGAAACAGCAAGAAATTGCTGACATTTGACTACTTTCCCCCCCCCAGATGATTTAATATCGATCAACCAAATAATTCAATGGAAGTCTATAAATAAATTAGTTAATCTTGAATGATGGTACTATGAATGAAATAGAGTTTTGATATAGAACATAATGGGAAACAGGATGAAGCAGACTACAGAGGCCTTACTGAGAAGGTTATACTTCAACTGAAGGCTAAAGGTAAGACTGAGCCAAGTATATAAAGCATGAGGGAAGAACATAACATAGTAATGGTATGGCCAGTAGTCGCAGCTGTCGTGGCCATTCACATGCAGGTTCCCATTAGATTTGGGCAGATAGTAAAGAATCAGTGGAGCCAAAAAATGGTGAGCCATTCCTTTATTCTAGCCTCGCAACTGACCAGCGAGTAAACACACAGCGGGAGAACACTTCCCTTTCCATTCAGGGCTCCCAAAGCCACTGACTCACCTGGTTTTTCCTAGAGTCAAAGGCCCCCACCGGTCTCAGTCACCTCTGGTTCCCCATCTGCACACCTCTCTCTGCACAACTTGCTTCTTCCTCAGCACCCTGCCATCTTGGCTTCTTTCTCCTTTAAAAAATGGCTTCCTTCCTCTTCTCTCCTGCTCCTTCCTTTTTAAAACTTCTTTGGCACCAAAATCCTCTCCTCCAGCAAACATTAGCATAACAATGGCCCTTCCCAAGCAGGAAGGTAATTAGCAGTTTCACGTGGGCAGCGCCATTCACATGGCAGTGCCATTTTTAACAATAAAACTGAGCACTCAAAAAACACAAATTTTATAAACTCATTTGCCCAACAGAAACTAAAATGAAAAATCCTGCAGTCACAAAGAGTTGTGCATATTTATAGGATTAACAGAGGATCAAATAAGATAGTCTGGAGATAGATTTGTTATTTTTGAAATAAAATGTGGACATTTTATTTTTTATAGTGATGTAAACCTGGACATGTCTAAGAGCCAAAGTATAGATGATTATCCTCTTTCAGTCCCGGTTAGTCCTGCAATTATGAGTTAAGACCTGGGTAAAGGAGATTTCATGATATACTAATTTTGTCAAATATTATATGTAGTGCCATTTGCAGTGTCCATTCCACAGGATTGACAAACTATCAGTAGTTTTAATGGAAATATGTAAGTAATTTCTGTGAGATAATACCATGTTGAAATGTCTATATTCATTAAGGCTGAACAAGTCAGTTTTGTATATTCTTAGGAATGGACCTAAGTCAAGCAGACCTGTCTTCACTACCTTAAGACTTACCTCAACCCTGTTCTGCATCCATAGCTTTAATATGTTTAGAGAGTCAAAACTAAATTTACCTCCTAACTTTAGTATGTAGCTCATTCATAAATCTTATTTCTAGCATTCAGCCACATTAGTTATGATTGGCACTGTAGGAAAATGTATAAATGCTACATTATTTATGTATAATGTAGCCTTGCCTATAATCACCTAATAATTACTACCCCACATATTTTTAAACAGCCATTTCTTTCCTAAGAGGGATATATTTAGTAAACCAAATAAAATGAGAAATTCCTACTTAAACAGAAGTGTTTTTAGTAGCTTGGAGTAAAGGAAGCAAGGTATTACTTTTATAACTCACTGGTTTGCTTGCTTAACCAAAAATACAGTATATATGTTGCCTAATAATGTAAAAAAAAAACTTCAGGGCATTATAGTTATTTTTTGTACTGTAGAAAGTAAAATAATTTTAATTACTATATTCTCACAGTAAATAACTATACCAGCATGATGCTATGAGCACAGAGAGTTCTTGGTAGTAGGGAAGGGAAAAACTTTTTCTGGTAATTTCAATGGTATAGTATTTTAAAGCAAAACATCACCTTTTAAATTTATCATTCTATTGTTGAGAAAAAATCAATCAAATTAACATCAAAGTATTTATCATTTCACTAAACAGAATTTTTAAGGCAATATTCTTTTGCTAATACTTTTTTAAATGTGGGTTTCTATTGTTGCCTGTTATAAACTATTTTTTCTTTCTTATTTCTCAATGTATGTATCTGTTTTAATCATAATGATAAAAAGTAACTAAATCAAGATGTCTGGGGAATAACATAGTGACATTCTCTTTGCTGTATTTTACTATTGTATACAAACCAGTCATTATTCCAAAATCTGTCTCAGTTTCTGTCTTCCAAATTTGTACACATAGCTCTATTTCCCTTCCCAGATCTTTCCATTCAGTTCCAAAATGAAGGCAAATTTATATTAAATTATTCTTTTCTTTCCCCACAGAGAACTCAAAGTAAAAGGCAACTCCATCTCCTTTCCTTAATTGACATCAGATAAATAAAACAATTCAATGATATTACCATCATAGTTTCTGATATATGGAAGACACTCAATAAGGAGTAACTCCTGTGGTTGATTGATGTTGTTGCTGCTGTTGTCATTATTGATCCAAGTGTGTTTCCTTAGAATCCAAGCCTTAAGCAGTCATCAGTTTCAGTCTTGTCAAAACTTCCTTGTAGAGTTCAAAACCAATTTAAGGGTACAAATTTACAACTTGTACATAAATAAGCTCTGGAGAGCTTATGCACAACACAGTAATAATAGTCAATAATACTGTATTATAAGTTTCAAAGATACTGAGAAACCAAATCATAACTGTTTAAAAACAAACCAGAAAAAGAAATATTAAATATATAACATGATAAAGTTATTAACTAAGCCACAGTATTAATCATATTGCAAAATATAAATGCATCAAACCAACACATTGTACACCTAAACTTACACACTATACTATATGTCAGCTAGATCTCAGTAGACAAATTTTTTTTTTTATATATTTTTCTGAAGCTGGAAACGGGGATAGACAGTCAGACAGAATCCCGCATGCGCCCGACCGGGATCCACCCAGCACGCCCACCAGGGGGTGAAGCTCTGCCCACCAGGGGGCGATGCTCTGCCCCTCCGGGGCATCGCTATGTCGCGACCAGAGCCACTCTAGCGCCTGGGGCAAAGGCCAAGGAGCCATCCCCAGCACCTGGGCCATCTTTGCTCCAATGGAGCCTTGGCTGCGGGAGGGGAAGAGAGAGACAGAAAGGAAGGAGAGGGGGAGGGGTGGAGAAGCAGATGGGTGCTTCTCCTGTGTGCCCTGGCCGGGAATCGAACCCGGGACTTCTGCACGCCAGGCCGACGCTCTACCACTGAGCCAACCGGCCAGGGCTAGACAAATTTAAGCAGGCTGTTTGGCTTATATCTAAGGATAATGGAAACCTAAGGCAATTATACAAATGGAAATATTATGAACTCATCATTCTTTTGACTTTCTTAAAACTTAGGTAAAATTGTTGATTGTTTTCAGCATCTCTAAACAAATTAATTGTGATATTATTTTATTTATTTTTAATTTGCTTAGAAGGACTTATCCTTTGCTGATGGGATTTGGTCAAATCATTTCTAAGACACTGGAAAGTATGCCTGGGGATTAACATCTGTTTCTCTTGAAAGCAAAATTACTCATCCATCTGTGTATTTATAATAAAAAATGTTTGTTCTCTACATGTATGAAACATTGTCTGGAACTTTATACAAAACACTCTGCTTCTGTCCTCAAATTTCTCTCTAAGAAAACAGCATCAACAGTTAATAACTTGGAGCATATTCACTGTGTTACATTCCTGATAGCACAGTAAAAATACCTATTGACTTCAGGAGTGTTCAACAGTATCTAAATATCCATTGTCCATGTATCACCTGAAAGATACATTTTTATTTCCGTTGGAGAATAAAGGTCTGAAAATTATCTAAAATTTCTAGTAAAGCGAGATGAAGTGGTACTATTTTAGAATTCTGGAATGCTGAGGTCTCCTAAAATCATCTAGCATAATCTGTCATGTGATCCATGTCCTCTCTCTATGGCATCACTTATGACATTCCTAACACCTTGCAAGACAACCCACAAATCTACTGTTGGGTACAGCAGTGCTTGTGTTCAGATTCCCTTTATTTTACTTAATGGCTCCAAAGCACAAGCATAGAGATGCTGGCAATTCACATATGCTCAAGGGAAGCCATAAAGTGCTGCATTTAAGTAAAAAGGTGAGTATAGTAGTACAAAAAAGGTATTTTGAGAAAGACCACATTCATGTAACTTTTATTATAGCTTATTGTTATAATTGTTCCATTATTAGTTATTGTTAGTCCCTTACTGTGCCTAATTTATAAATTAAATGCCATTATAGGTATATATATATATATAGAAAAAAACACAATAGATAGAGTTCAGTATTATCTAGTTTTAGACATCCACTCAGGGTTTTGGAGCCCATATCTTTTGGATAAGGGGTGACTACTATACTAAAATCTATCAGTTCATCAAGAGGCAAAGTAAACTGCTCAAAAGTTTTTCTCTTTCTTTTTTAATAGACTGCTGATGGTATGCCAATGTCCTCAACACTTTAAGCAACTGTTCATACCAAAAGGCTAGTGATCTTAAGCAAGTTTATTTTTGCTACACACTTTAATTAAATCAAGAAGCAACTTTTTCTTGCTGGAATAACAAATGAGCCATCCAAAAACTTAACTTTAATTGCAACTTTATTTCCATTTTTTTTGTGGGGAAATTCTGTTGTGATAAGATACTCCATTTTAAATTTCCTAACTTTTCTGTCACATTCCTCTGAGGTAGGAATATTATGTCAAATGCTTGGCCTAAAATGATGTATATTTTATTGTTTTTAGCACAACTGTAGTCATTGAATAAAAACAGAGCACTAATATCTAATTTGATAAAATAATCTACATTTTACTGTGCTTTAAACACACAACACTCAAAGTTCACTTTTTTTTTTTCCTTTTGTTGTTTTGACGTGACTGATATGCACTGGTACTAATAAATAAAATAAAATGTCACAGTAAGTCAACATATGTTCCACTTGAAACTCGGTCAAGTAATAACTGTATGACTGCAAAGTGCTGAGCAGCAGGCAGTGTGCAAAGAGATGGGTGCCATTCAGTTTCCACCACAACTACTCAGCTCTGCCTAACAGTGTGAAACAGCCATGGACAAGTACATCAATGAATGAACATGGCCGTGTTTCAGTAAAACTGAAATTCTAATTTCATGCCATAATCCTGTCTTGAAATATTCTTATTTTAATTTTTTTCAACACATAAAAATGTAAAAACTATTCTTAGCTCACGAGCTCTACAAAAACAGGTGATGCATTGGATTTGAATTGCAAACCATAATTTGCCAAGGTTATTTTAGGTTTGGCCTTGAAGAAATACTGTTTACTTATTTAACTGTATTCCTGATCGCACTATTTGTGGTAAATTTTCTGGAATTATGTGTGATTGAGGAATAGAATAGTTTTCCTTCTTTATTGAGATATAATTTACATATAACATTGTGGTAGTTTCAGGTAAACAATATAATAATGCAATATATATATATATATATATATATATATATATATATATATATTTTTTTTTTTTTTTTGTATTTTTCCGAAGCTGGAAACGGGGAGGCAGTCAGACAGATTCCTGCATGTGCCCGACCAGGATCCACCCGGCATGCCCACTAGGGGGCAATGCTCTGCCCATCTGGGGCGTTGCTCTACTTCAACCAGAGCCATTCTAGCTCCTGAGGCAGAGGCTATGGAGCCATCCTCAGCGCCTGGGCCGACTTTGCTCCAATGGAGCCTTGGCTGCGGGAGGGGAAGAGAGAGACAGAGAGGAAGGAGAGGGGGAAGGGTGGAGAAGCAGATGGGCGCTTCTCCTGTGTGCCCTGGCCAGGAATCGAACCCAGGACTCCTGCACGCCAGGCCGACGCTCTACCACTGAGCCTACTGGCCAGGGCCAATATATGTATATTTTGAGAAATGATTTCCACAGTAAGTCTTTTTAACATCCATCAGAATGTTCTTCTTAAGGAGATATTAATCAGTTATTAGAGTTATAGAGTTGTCAGGTACATCAGAGAATAATACAAATATTAGAATACAACAATTATATTTCACACATAGGCAACTTAAATCAGAAGATTTAAGTTGTACTACTTCAGTATTTTCACTTTAAAAACGCAAAACCATTACATTATTATTAGAGATTTTAGGTGTGCCAAACATTATTTAAACATTTCACTCAATTGGGAAGGAAGCCCAGGATAACTTTCAAACCTGGGCAGTGTGTGAACAGCATCGCTTCACAAGACCAACCCACCCTACATGTATTGAGTCTCTGGATGGATTTTCTAGGAACTGCCTGTTTTCATTTCTTATTTATGTTATCTAGGGCATCAGAGGCAGCCCAGGAAGAACTGGATTGGCTGGGTCTCCAGGTCCTCCAGGAGCAAAAGGTTCTACAGGCCTGCCAGGAGGTCCAGGAGTTTCAGGCCCAAAGGTACTTTAATGTTTTTGTTCTGGTGGGTGAGCGGTATTAACCATCTTTACTGGTCCTGAGTTCATTGGCCAGATCACAGGATGGTAAAGTAATAGCTTTTAATGAAATTAACATAATAAAAACACATGAGGAAGAAAGAAGTGTGTGGCCTTGACATGTCCACCTCTCAAAGTAACTACAATACATGCAATTTGCCAAAACAACCCATTAATCCAGAACTGAAATGCTTTAAAAATTGCTCTTTGACCCATTTTGGGGTGTTTTTTTACCCTCCCTGTATCATTTTCTCCACCTAAGCGGAAAAATCTTATTTACTTCCAGATACATACTTTATCAGCTATGCTTTCTGTTCCTCTAAGTCTGAACCTAACCAACCAATTAATAAATCTGATAAGAGTATAGATTATTTGTTAGAGTCAAAGTGACATTAATTAACTCTTACATTATTCATTGAGTACTGTCATACATCAATAGGCTTTCCAAACAAACGTCTCTTAGAAATATTTCAATGTAGAATTGGCCGCAATAAAACTATTTCATAAAAGCCTACGATTAAGTCATTGGCACCCTCATTATATTTACCCCTTAATTTGATTTTCACAGTTTCACTTCTAAAGAATTTGCGCATATTCTGACCCATACAGGTGAACTGAAAATGATGACCCAGATGCTTACTGTTTACAATTTGAACCTCCTGTTAATGTTTGTACCATAAATATCTCTTTCCACTAAAACTCAACATAGCTGAGCAAATGCTGAAAGTAGCAAAAGAAATAAAAAAGATCTGTACCTCTTTTTGTGTGAATCTGAAGTAAAAACACATATTTGTCAAGTCCTAGTCCTCTATCCTCATCTCAAGACAGTGAATGATAATTTGCCAATCTTCAAGAATCTTCAGTTAATGTCTACCAAGTGTCATGTTTTCATTAAACTGTCTCTAAACTCTACCTGATTCCTAAGTTTATTTTTAGAAGTGGTGTGAAAGCTATCACAACTCTCATTTTAAGAACAAAATAAAAATAAAATTTAAAAATAATTCATTCAAAAATAAAATAATGGTGATTAAATATATCTTTAAAGTGAAATTTGAAGGGGTAAAGTGGGTTAATAGAAAAATAACCGTAGAAAACAGATAATGGACATTTTTTAATGATGAAACAATTACCAGGGCAAAAACTAGAGTTCACACTTCAGGAGACTTCTCCGTTTCTGGTATCAGATAGCTGAAATCTTTGTATAATAAAGAAAACACAGAAAAGTAATATCAATTCAAATAAAATACAAGTTTTATCACATCCAGACACCCCACACACAAAGACCACACTTTCACCATTCTCACGATAGCCCCACTAGCCTCCTAGTTTTGTAGGAATCTCTTTCATCCACTTTCCACAGTTAAGACTACAGTCTCTGGATTTTTCCTTCCCCACTGCTATGCTTCTTGTTTCTTGTTTATAATAATCAAATATTACTTGTGTGGAAAATATTCGTTGGGAGGATGACCATGCAGAATTTGATTTTCCATGCATTGTTCTGTGCCTAAGGATGGGCCTATATTGGCTTTCATTTAAAAGCCAATTTTTTAGGTTCTTTTTATTTTTTAACAGAAACAGAGAGAGGGATAGATAGGGACAGACAGAAACAGAGAGAGATGAGAAGCATCAATCATCAGATTTTCCGTTGCGCATTGCAACACCTTAATTGTTCATTGATTGCTTTCTCATACGTGCCTTGACCATGGGCCTTAAGCAGAACGAGTAACCCCTTGCTCAAGCCAGCGACCTTGGGCTCAAGCTGATGAGCTTTTGCTCAAACCAGATGAGCCCTTGCTCAAGCTGGCGACCTTGGGGTCTCGAACCTGGGTCTTCCGCATCTCAGTACGGCACTCTATTCACTGCGCCACCGCCCAGCCAGGCTTCTTTAGGTTCTTAAGTCAAGATTACCTTTATTCTCCTGTCTACAGGGTGAACGAGGTCTACCCGGTGAACCTGGAATTCAAGGTAAAAGGGGTCACCAAGGAGCGCAAGGTGATCAAGGACAAAGTGGAGAGCATGGCCTGAAAGGGCAGCCTGTATGTACCAACTCAGAAATTCTCTAAGCACTTATTCTACAGCCTAGAATGCTAATGTACAATAATCATCATCATATGTGTTCACATTGCAGGGAGAACATGGTGTTCAAGGTTTGACAGGTTTCCAAGGATTTCCAGGCCCCAAAGTATGTTCACACAATTTTTTGCTAGTCTTCGAGCTATGTAGGAAAAAAAGATGTTGAAATATCAATATTTAGTCTCTGACTTGAGCTTTTATTTATTTATTTATTTATTTATTTATTTATATTAAGTGAGAAATGGGGAGGCAGACAGACAAGCTCCTGCATGCCCCCCCCCCCAGCAAGCCCTCTACAGGTCTGTGCTCTGCCCAGCACAGCTGTTGCTCAGGCAACCGAGCTATTTTAGTGCCTGAGGAAAGGCTATGGAGCCATCCTCAGTGCCCAGAGCCAACTTTCTCAAACCATTCCAGCCATGCTGCAGGAGGGGAAGAGAGAGAAAAAGAGAGATGGGGAGGGGTGGAGAAGCAGATGGTCACTTCTGTGTGCTCTGACCAGGAAACAAACCCAGGAGTTCCACATGCCAGGCTGACGCTCTGTCCCTCAGCCAACCAGCTAGGGCCAGCTTTTATTTTTTTTATTTTTATTTTTTTTTACAGAGACAGAGAGAGAGTCAGAGAGAGGGATAGACAGACAGGAAGGGAGAGAGATGAGAAGCATCAATCATTAGTTTTTTGTTGCAACACCTTAGATGTTCATTGATTGCTTTCTCATATGTGCCTTGACCATGGGCCTTCAGCAGACTGAGTAACCCCTTGCTCGAGCCAGCGACCTTGGGTCCAAGCTACAGCTTTTATTTTTTAAACTGCAAATGTCAGTTAGTACAGTTATGTATTTGAGTTTTGAATATGTTAATTATAAAATTTATGTAACTATGTATTTCCTAGCAATTTTAGTGAATAAATTGCTTTTGTTCCTTCACCTTCATTTTTCTATTAACATTTTACTCTACTTGCTTTATCGTGTACCTGTCCATCTGTCCATCCCTCTCTTTCTCTCTCAGTCCACTTTAGGTGTATTTCAAAGTAAATTTGCAGATTTGAGTACAATTCCTCCAAAATAACTCCAGCAAGTACATCATTAACTATCACATTTGGTTTTTTAAAAGGCAATTCTGGGTATGTTGATTATTTCATTTGTAAACTGTTCCTACAGAGCTAAACATTTTGACTTTTTGTTTTTTTATTGAATTTCTAGGGTCCTGAGGGAGATGCGGGTGTTGTGGGAATAGCAGGTCCTAAAGGTCCTATTGGACAGAGAGTAAGTGTGAAATCTTTCTGTCTGCACAGAAATTGTGATTCCTTGCTGATTATAGGAATTGAGTTTAAGAACTCTAAAATTAATATACTCCAAATTAATGACTTAATAAAATGATTTTAAGATAGAAACTCGCTAGAGCACACACAGAGGTTCTTAACCTGTTTTACTTTACATATTAGATTGAGCAAACGATCCCACGGACCACCCACACTTTCCAGTTCTCACTTTAAAAAAAATAATCAGAATTAATGTGAATACTGGATAATGCATTTATTAACTCACACTAGGAACAAAAACATAAAGCGGTGTTATAAGCATTAATACAAACAGAGACCACCCCCATGCACCACCTGGAGGACGCTTGCTTATGGCCAGAGCTTCTCAGACCACACTTTGAAAAATATTTCCCAATAGCTGTGTTTCCCAGCACAGGGTGGGTATCCCCAGAGAGTGATGAGGAACTGCTTAAAGAGTTGCAAAGATCAAGGTCTGAAAAACTCCAATTTGCTGTTTGCTGTTTAGTGCCTGTAATTGCAAACCGTAAAAAATATAAGCAGGACAGAGAAGCTATTAATAGCCACTGATTATTGGTTTGTTTGGGGTTCTTTCCCCCTCCCCCTTTTTTTTGGCTTTATTGATTTTTAGGGGTTTTTTTTATTAACCATAGTCCTCCAATTAATGAGATGATCTATAAAAACTGAAAAGAAAATAAAAAGCTTTAAAACGCCAAACAGTGCTTGACTGTGGTACTAGAGTACCTGTATGACTTACAGTAGCTGCTGGGGCAGGGGTGGAGAGAGTGGGCAGAGAAAAGAAGGTGGAAAGCAATTCGGATGCAGGAGAAAGGAATCTTGAAGAACTTAACAACTGAAAACCACTGTCTTGTGCAGCATATTAAATCAAAAGTAAAAATTTTGAAATTCTACACCTCTTCCTAACTCTTAAAACACATTCTTTTCAATAATACAAAGAGCCATGTTGTCATGGAAAATGTTTATTTAAAGACCTTTCTCAACATTTCTTCAGGTGCAGATTTATTAGTTAATTTTATGATTTCTGAAGAACCATGGAAAGTTGGTATTTTTATGCAAGGTCCAATTCTTGATTATCCACAAGTGGGTTATATGATAGGCTTCTCTATGATAAATATTGCTCTAAGTTCTTACATATATTAAGTTCCCCCTAATTAAAATCCATTCATTCTAATTCTGTTAAGTTCTCAATTGACTTCTTTTTTGGTATTATTAAAGAGAAGTTGGCTGCCTGCCTAGCATCAGACTCTGCTTGGTAAGCAGAGTCTTACCAAGTGTTGGATATCTGTAGTCCAAGGTCTGAACTATCTTGCTTTGCGCCTTCAGAAATTTTGTCAGCTCACCAATAGTTAAGTTCTGGTAACTAATTCATAAATACTAATTTATAAATGTTGACATTCCTTTGTTAAGTCATTACAGAGTCAAGTGAAAATCTTGACAGGTTAATATTTAGCCAAAGATTAATATATACCAGGTACCGATGTATACTTTGTGTCCATTATATCATTCAATCCACATAAAAATTTTGTGAGAGATGCTATTATCTGCATTTTGTAGGTAGGGAAACTAAGTCCCTGGAACTATGGCTTACGGCCATATATGCTCTTATGTAGAGGAGCTAGAATTTGAATCCACAGTTGATTGAGCAAATGATATGTTAGAAGGTTGCCTGCTAATTGCATAAGTAAGATATAGAATGGATATTAAGTGCCCTAGTGCCGATTTCTTGCTTGATAATCAATAAGTACTTGATAATTAAGTAAATTAGATTATTTGAAATAGGAAATCTAGATTGTCTTCCACTTTAAATTTGTATTTAGTAGTTAACTGGTACCAACCATCTTTTGGATACATTTAGATAAACAGACAATTTTTGGCTCTTTTGGCCTACATTTTTTGGAGTTCATGTATACCTCTCCATTCTTTTAACAAATCTTATTTCAGAGAGTCAGATCACAGTCAAGTTTATTAGATTAAAGCATTCTTGACTGTCTTTTTTTTTTCCAGTGATAAGCAAGTCTGGAGGATATACAAGATTAGGTTAAGAAATCAACTCTCTTAATTTGATTCTGGATTTTTAAGATTTTGGTACCATATTTATATATTATCACCTAAAGTCAATCTTTGTGTTTTTTAAATAAATTGTTTTAAATGTATTGGGGTAACATGGTCAATAAAATTACATAGGTTTGAAGTGTACAGTTCTATAATACATCATCAGTATATGACCTGGTATGTTCACCTCCCAAAATCTTTGTGTTTAAAGAGATTCCATTAGATTACTTTTAGAATATCAGGTAATTTCTCTCATTCTAGGCCAACTTAATATTAAAGCTATCTGTTGATGGACTGCATATAATTATAATTATTTCAATTGATAATATTTTCTATACCTTGGCAGAAGTTAGAAAAAAGGGAAAGCCTGTTAGATATCTACATCTATGTATTAAGTGTGAGCCAGAAAGTCTGAATTTTGCAGCTGGTGGAATTTGAAGTAGAGATTGAGGAAAAATAACTAACATTGGTACTTTGCATTCATTAAGAAACAATAGGTTCTATACCTAGTTTAGGAGGAGTAGATCCAATTTATTCAAGGTTATTATAATAATAATAAAATAAGTTTACAGTTTCAAAATTGTTTGTCACATTTAATTCTCACAGTGCCTCTGTAAAGTAGACACTCTTATTTTACAGATGAAGAAACTGAAATTTAGTTTGTCACATAGGATGCCCTCTGGTTCTTTCTCATACTTTCTCTCAATTCCATGCTTCATGTCCTTCAACATCTGTAAAGTAATTTTTGCAAAATTTCATCATTCTGTATAGTCTTTTTATATAAAGTAACTGCATTGTTATATGACACACATATAATGGCATTGTTGATGTTACTAATACGTAAAAATTGTAATGCGATTTATCAGTTTGTTAGGAATTATACTGATGTAACTCTCCTGATAGAAAAATTATAATAATGTATAGAATTTTTCAGCACACTAGAAATCAAAATTACTATGATTTTGGCTAATACTACCAGATTTAATAATAAAAATGGAAATTATGAAGACATGGACTATTTTACCATTGCACAAGAAATTTTCTAGAATTTTTCTGAATTACACTGGCAATGAGACTGACTGTTCTCCTTTTATTCCCATAGGGAAACACTGGCCCCCTTGGCAAAGAAGGTATAATAGGCCCAACAGGTAGAACTGTAAGTTTGTCACAATTAAGTTCTTTTTTTCATATTTTTTTCTTTAATCTTATTTCTAGAGTAATCCACAAAGGATCACCCTGGGTATTTGAGAAGCAAAAGGCAAAATAGCTGTACATCTTCCTCTGGAAAATGATTCCTGAGAACTTAGAAATCATATGTGTAATGAAGAAGGTGTATATAGTAAGGTAGCCATTAAAACTTGAGACAGGAAAACAGAACTGGGATTGGGGAGGAAGGGTTGAGCGTCATAATCCTAGTGGTGATCACTAAAGCAATACAAAGGATCAGTATTCTGAAGGAAAGAGCATAGCAAAAAAAGAGCAGACAGCTAAATTTGAGTCTTTGGAAGTACCTAGTATAAAAGAAAGAAAACAGTTGATGGGAATAAGAAAATCAGAAAAGTACAACGTTAAGCTAGATGAGTTTCAAGAAAGTAATTAACAGTGATCTTGGTAAGTTGTAGTAGAAGATAGAGTACAGATAACAATGAGTAAGGAAGTAAATAAAAATATTCAATAATAGCTTTTCTCAAAATCTCACAGCAAATTTTGGAGTAGATTTTTTTTTTCATTTAAGACATAAGGAAATAGATGAGCTTTACAGGTTACTTAGTTATCAAGGTGATACAGCTAGCGAATTACATAGTTGATGTTTCTTACTTCAAGACCAGTGTTCTTGCCACTCCATTCAAACAATGTCTGGAGAAGGAACTGTGACAGTATATGCCAGTGCCTTAAGAATTTTGGCTATGAAATAAAATTAAAATGAGACAATTTTGGGAAAGATGGTCTTGGGAAGTTTTACAATACCAGTTATAATCTAAATATACAAGAGCAAGAGAAATAAATATACAGTAGAAAGAGGCAAATTGAGACTTGGAGAAGAAAGATTCATTTCCTGCAGGGAATCAATATTTTCAACTATTTGAGTCTTATATGGACACAAAGTTTTAAAATATAAAATGGAATGCTTCCATGTTATATAAACTTACAGTATGAAGTACAAATTTAGAGAAAAATTGGTAAATTTAGAGAAAAATTCACCACCAAATTTACTGGATTTTTAATTGTAAAAAACTAAATGTATACATCGACATTTCTCTGACTACTTTCAGCAATTACCACTCAGAGCTTTATAGTCTAAGTAGGAGATTGTCAGTGGGAGAATTCTCATATTTCAGTGGGTGGTTCTTCAGCAAATTTAGGAATACTGTTCAGATTACAGAGTCTTTATATTCCTCTGTCAAAAATGTGAAATATTAATTAGTCAGGGAAAACATGATAAAGAAATGGCTCAATTAAAATACTTAACAGTGTTTTATTTATAAGTGGTTTCTTAGGGCCCTTATAATATTCAGCATACACATCAAAATTTTTCTATTCTAAAAAGAAATTTATAAGAAAAGTTTGTTATGAAAGACTAAGCATTTGAGAATGACCAAAACATTGTGAAAGAAAACAGAAGTGGATGATGAGAGACTTGCTTTTCTAAATAAGAAAACAATATGTTAAAGTCATTGTAAATGCAACTTTATAGAAGTACAAAGAAAATGCAAACTAAAATAATAATAAGATAGTACATCCAACCTCTCAGAAAAGGATATAGGCAGAAGAGCATGAATGATCATATGTGGAAGAATAGTTGAGTAACTTGTGGTCTACCCATTTTGTGGAATATAATACAACTATTAAAAAAAGAAATAGTTGTATCTACTTTGGCTGACTTGCAGTTGTTTTATAATGGGTTGCTAACTAATAATCTGATGCATAGAAGAGTATATAATATGACATCAATATTATAAACCATGACCAATCACCCCATACATAGGTAAATATATTTGTCAATGTTTGATTAGAAAAAAGGAAAGATGCCTGACCAGGTGGTGGCGCAGTGGATAGAGCATCAGATTGGGATGCTGAGGACCCAGGTTTGAGACCACAAGGTCGCCAGCTTGAGCGCAGGCTCATCTGGTTTGAACAAAAGCTCACCAGCTTGGACCCAAGGTCGCTGACTCCAGCAAGGGGTTACTCGGTCTGCTGAAGGCCCGTAGTCAAGGCACACATGAGAAAGCAATCAATGAACAACTAAGGTGTTGCAACGCGCAACAAAAAACTAATGATTGATGCTTCTCATCTCTCCGTTCCTGTCCGTCCATCTCTGTCTATCCCTCTCTCTGACTCTCTCTCTCTCTCTGTAAAAAAGAAAAAAAGAAAAAAGGAAAGACAAAATAAATAATATAAATGGAGAATAAATAATGAGGTAGTATTTTTAACTTGCAAGATTAACAAAGAATAATAAATAGTACATGCACACTTTGTGCAGATGACATGATCCTGTATATAGAAAACCCCAAAGACTCCACAGAAAGGCTCTTAGAAACAATAAACCAATACAGTAAGGTTGCAGGATACAAAATAAATATATAGAAGGCTATTGCTTTCTTATATGCCAACAATGAAACTTCAGAAAGTGAACACAAAAAAAATCCCTTTTACAGTTGCAACAACAACAACAAAAAATACCTAGGAAGAAACCTAACAAAGAATGTAAAGAACCTATATACTGAAAACTACAAAGCATTATTAAAGGAAATTGAAAAAGACACAATGAAATGGAAAAATATTTCTTGTTTGTGGATAAGAAGAATAAATATAGTTAAAATGGCCATATTACCCAAAGCAATATACAAATTTAATGCAATTCCCATCATAATTCTAATGTCATTTTTTAAAGAACTGGAACAAAAACTCATCAGGTTTGTATGGAACCATAAAAAAACCCAAATAACCAAAGTAATCCTAAGGGGAAAAAAAAAAAAAAAGCTGGAGGCATTGCAATACCTGACTTCAAATTATACTACAGAGCCATGGTAATTAAAACAGCATGGTATTGGCAGAAAAAATAGACACACAGACCAATGGAACAGAATAGCAGAAGTAAAACTGCATGTATATAGGCAAATCATCTTTGATAAAGGAGCCAAAACACAAAATGGAGAAAAGAAAGCCTCTTCAATAAATGGTGCTGGGAAAATTGGAAAGCCACATGCAAAAGAATGAAACTTGACTACAATTTGTCTCCTTGCACAAAATTAATTCAAAATGAATCAAAGACCTAATAATAAGATCTAAAAAATAAGTTACATAGAAGAAAACATAGGTACTAAACTCATGGACCTTGGCAGTAGAAAACATTTTATGAATTTGACCCTGAAGGTAGGGGAAGTAAAGGCAAAGATAAATGAATGGGGCTACATCAAACTAAGAAGCTTCTGCACAGCAAAAGAAACTGGAGATAAAACAGACAACTAAATGGGAGATGATATTTTCAAACAACAGCTCAGATAAGGGGCTAATATCCAAAATATATAAAGAACTCACAAAACTCAGCAACAAATAAGCAAACAATCCAATAAAAAAAAATGGGAAGAGGACACGAACAGACACTTCTCCCAAGAAAAAATACAAATGGCCAACAGATATATGAAAAGATGCTCATCTTCACTAGCTATCAGAGGAATGCAAATCAAAACTACAATGACAGATACCACCTCACACCTGTTAGATTAGCTATTATCAACAAGACAGGTAATAACAAGTGCTGGAGAGGCTGTGGAGAAAGAGGAACCCTTATTATAACACTGTTGGTGGGAATGTAAAGTAATACAACCATTATGGAAGAAAGTATTGTGGTTCCTCAAAAAATTAAAAATAGAACTACCTTATGACCCAGCAATCCCTCTACTGGGTATATACCCCCAAAACTCAATCTTTGATACATAAAGACACATGCACCTCCATGTTAATTGCAGCATTGTTCACAGTGGCCAAGACATGGAAACAACTGAAATGCCCTTCAATAGATGACTGGATAAAGAAGATGTGGTACATATATACAACGGAATACTACTCAGACAAAAGAAATTATGACATCGGATCATTTACAACAAAATGGTTGGATCTTGATAACATTATATGGAGTGAAATAAGTAAATCAGAAAAAACTAAGAACTGCATAATTTCATACATAGGTGGGACATAAAAACAAGACTAAGAGACATGGACAAGAGTGTGGTGGTTGGGGGGGAGGAAGGGAGAGGGGAAGGTGAGGGGGAGGGGCACAAAGAAAACTAGATAGAAGGTGATGGAGGACAATCTGACTTTGGGTGATGGGTATGCAACATAATTGAATGACAAGATAACCTGGACATGTTTTCTTTGAACATATGTACCCTGATTTATTGATGTCACCCCATTAAAATTAACAAAAATTTATATAAAAAAAAGAATATTAACAGTTTAAAAAGCGGTAGGTCCACCCAACAACAGCAGACTACGCGTTCTCTTCAAGTGCACATGAAATAGTCACTAATATAGATCATATTTTGGGTCATGAAACAAATTTTACTAAACTGAAGTTAAATAAAGTGTGTTCTCTGGCCATGATGAAACTAGACTAAAAATCTATAAACTAGAGAGATAATAAGAAAATCTTCAAATGCTTGAAAATTAAACCACACACATCTAAATAATCCATGTATCAAAGAAGTTTCAGAAAAGGTTAAAAATATTTGGGACTCAATGAAAACGTGCATCACATATCAAAATATACAGGATATAGCTCAGAAGAAGGAATAGAATGAGAAGATGATAGAGGAGGAAACCTCCTAGGAGCAAGGTTTTCTAAGGCTGAGGAAAACAATTTAACCTGTCACTTCCTTTCTAAATTGTTTTGTGGGGGATTGCCCATCAGCTGTTTTGATTTAGTTGAATAAATAAGTAGCTTGTTATCCCTGTCTCACTTGAAGGTGGAGCTAAGGATTGCAAAACAGACATGATAAATCAATAGATTGCTTTTGTTTCTGTCTTACTTTGATTTACTTAGGAAAAGAAAACTAGAATTTATATAAATTTACTAAACAAGTTTTGCTAAAGAAAACCAAAATAAATTGTTATGTTTCTGTATACAACCTCAACTGCATTACATAAATAACTATCCATAACACTAAAGTAACTTTTTTTTTCTTTTAGGGACCCAGAGGAGAAAAAGGCTTGAGAGGTGAAGCTGTAAGTTTAACTAAATTTGTGGTTATGATATCACTTGTCACTAGGCTATAAGCTTCATGAAAGCAAAGACCTTGTTTGATTTGTTCATTATTATGTATCTGGTATTTGTGGAATATAAATAAAATTATAATTTTCAGGGAGTAGAATAACCTGTGATATATAGCAATGAAACCTGGTAAAGTCTAAACATGTTTAAGAACCTGCCTGTCATCTTCCCAGACCCCTGTGTGAAATGGAATATCTGCCTTATCAGGCATCAGGAGAAGAGGCATGAACCTGCTTCTCAAGTGTTGCAAAAGCCCGCCAAGTCCCATTAGGTACATATACCCACTGTGTCCAGTCAGCACCCAGGAGGGCTGCAAAGCAGAAGTAAATCATTAGTTGTATATTTCAGCCAATTAGAAAAAACAGTGAATGGTTGGGCAAAAAGATAGTACTTTTGGAACCTAAATGACTCTTACTGGTGCTTTTTTCTACTTTTCTGGAATGTACATTCTTCTGAGTCAAAGAAGACATTCTGTGAACGGACCACTTTCCCAGAAGAGATCTGTTGAACATTTTAAATCAGCAGCTACAAACAGGACAAGCCATGGAGTGAAATGGGGTTGGGGACGGGGTTGAAACCAAGAACAGAAGGCGTACAAGAATAAACTTAAAGGCAGTGGTAAAGTCTCAATTAAAATGTAGTAAGATTACATAGTAACACTTGAGATTTTTGCTTTTCACCATGGGTTATGCCTGGGCTGCAGAAAAAAAAAAAAAAAAAGTTACCGTTATATTAATTAGCAGAGGAATGGATATTTTGTGATTTCAGACAGCCTAAAAATCCCCAAAGAGCACTAAAATAGATGTGTTTAATTTGCAGCAGGGTGGCCCTCCCAGTTTCTCAGCATACTTGCTAGAGTAGGAAGCAAGAATGTATGCACACAATGAAGCCATATGCCCCAGAGGAGGGCAAGGGGAAGTGAAAAGGAGGGAGGTTTAGAATTAACCCATTTCCCAAACCTGTCTTCCCCAGCTGCCTCCCAGGCCCACCCTCCCTAAGTACTCTGGCTGGAACATAAGCTTCCATCAGGACTAGGAAACCTCAAGTACATATGACAATGTCACAGCATTTCATGTGGGGGGAAAAAAATTCAGTAGTTCTAATGGATTATAAATACAGTGGATTATTCCTGCAATCTTACTTTGCACTGATAGAAATAAGGCATCCATAATAAAACGGGTAGTGGCAGCAGGCAGGCCATCCCTAGATGGGGACATGGACAAAATTAAAGTACATTCAGAGGTGGGCTCTCTTGGATTAATGGTGTATTGGTTACCTAAAAAATCCAATTGAAATATCTGGGATATTTTATCATTGCCAGACTGCGGCCTGATCATCCCTCTCCTTATTCTCTTTGTTCTCTCTTTACTGCCTGGTTTCTATACAGGTACTTGCTTTTTCTTACCCATACCATTTATCCCTGTGGTTCCTACTTACCTGGAGGTTTCAATGTAAAGATAATTTGCTGATGTTTTAGCCTCACCTCACCGCCACCTGTTGACATAATACCTAGTACGTTGGACCAAGTACAATGCCTAGCAACTGTTTTTCACTTCCTTACTTAAATGTCCCCTTGTCAGAGAGGCTTTTCCTTAATAGTCAATGTCAAATAACAGTACTCCCACCTGCCTGAGATTCCCTATTTTTCCTTAATCTGTTTCCATACCACTTGACATGCTACATATTTATTAGGTTTTATTGTTTATTATATCTCCCCTCCCTAGAATGTAGGCTCCATGACACAGACATTTTATCTGCTTATTTTTTATTTTTATTTTTTTAATTTTTTCCGAAGCCAGAAACAGGGAGGCAGTCAGACAGACTCCCGCATGCGCCCGACCAGGATCCACCAGGCATGCCCACCAGGAGGCAATGCTCTGCCCATCTGGGGCGTCGCTCTTTTGTGACCAGAGCCATTCTAGCACCTGAGGCAGAGGCCACAGAGCCATCCTCAGCGCCCGGGCCAACTTTGCTCCAATGGAGCCTTGGCGGCAGGAGGGGAAGAGAGAGACAGAGAGGAAGGAGAGGGGGAGGGGTGGAGAAGCAGATGGGTGCTTCTCCTGGGTGCCCTGGCTGGAATCGAACCCAGGACTCCTGGATGTTAGGCCGACACTGTACCACTGAGCCAACCGGCCAGGGTCTTATCTGCTAATTTTAATGCTGTGTCCCCAACACCTAAGACAGTGCTTGTCTTAGAGTGAGTATTCAGTAAATATTTAATACATTGTTAGTAAAAGAATTAGAGAAGGCTTGGGATGTTGGGACATGATAGTTGTCTTCAAATATTTGAAAGGGTGTATAAAGGAAGACAAAATTCTAGAAAATTTAAATGATTTTTATTGCATTGAATTTTCAGTTTCTTTCTTAGCTCCCTGAAAGGTGGTGAGTTTCACGATACCAGGTAATTCCCAGTCTATCATAGTACCTGTCACATAATTATCACAAAGTAGATACTTATTGGCTATAAATGTAAAGAATGCTGAATCTATTTCAACATTATAATGAGCTGTCTAATATAACAATGAACTGCTTTAAAACAAGATAGTTTTGTGAGAAGTAAATATCTTGTCAGTAGAAGCCTACTGACTATCTCTGAGCTACCGGACTGATTCTTGTACTGGATAGGGACTTAGAATATACTTTTATAGTCCTTTCCAGCTGTAAGAGTCTGTGATTCTACATAAAAGAAAAATAAATAAGCCCTTCGTAAAAGAACAAACAAAGCCCTAGAACAGGCATCCCCAAACATTTTACACAGGGGGCCAGTTCACTGTCCCTCAGACCATTGGAGGGCCGAACTATAAAAAAAAAACTATGAACAAATCCCTATACACACTGCACAGATCTTATTTTAAAGTAAAAAAACAAAACGGGAACAAATACAATATTTAAAATAAAGAACAAGTAAATTTAAATCAACAAACTGACCAGTATTTCAATGGGAACTAAAAATAAGACAGCCCCTGTCTTTTGGGGGTAAAATTAATATAAGACAGGGTCTTATAATAGGGGAAACATGGTGTGTAGTAATGTGGGGGGAGACTTTTGGGCAAAGGGAGGTTATAGGGGCCATTATGTTGTTGTACATTTGGGGGAGTATGGGGGCCATTGTACTGTGTAGTAATGGTTATAGTGCTTTGCCTTTCTTCCTACTTCTGCTGTTATTTCACACTGCTTCCGGTGATGTGGGGTGCCACAGCTGCAGACCGGATGTGCATCAGGTGATGCGCTTCCGGAGCCGTGATGCGTGCATCCCGCATCACCGGAAGTAGTACTGTACGTGAGCAATGCCGCACTTTGCGTCGCCCCCACATACAGTGCTCCTCTCACTGACCACCAATGAAAGAGATGCCCCTTCTGGAAGTGAGGTGGTGGCCGGATAAATGGCCTCAGGGGGTCGCATGTGGCCCACAGGCTGTAGTTTGGGGACCCCTGCCCTAGGAACATAAATAAATAACAGTTATTTAAAGTAGAAGTTAGTTCTCATCAGCTTCAATTATTATTCTGAATCCATCCACTTCCCTCATTCTTCGTCCCTGGCACTCTTGGCTAGATTGCCATGGTGTCTCCCTTGCACTCCAGTCTTCATTACGTTCCTTCCACTTTTCTCCACTACAATCCAGTCCCTACGTAGCAATTAGAGTAATATTGCAAAAGCGTAAGTCAGATTATATCACTCCCCTCTTTAAAACCTCGCTATTGCACTCAGGCTAAAATCTAAATTCTTTACTCCGTCTACAGTGCCCTACTCAAACTAGCCCGTTTGTTTCTCAGTCTCATGATGTACCACTTTCCCTTTGCCAATGAATGTCTATTCTGTGGAACATGCTTTCCTTTTGCCTAGAAAATTATTTCCTTTCCTTTTCAAATGACTTGTTTTTATGTCATTAATCAGGTCTCTCTTCAAATATCATCTTAGAGAAGCCTTCCATGACCACCCCGTCTTGTTGTTCCTGGTCATTCTCTTTCCCAATATCCAGTTTTGTTTTCTTCATGGCAGTTAGCATTAACTGAGATTATTATTTTTTCTGTCTCCTATGCTAGAATTCAAACTTCATGAGAGCAGAGAGCTTTGATACACTGCTATCAGTGTCCAGAGCAGAATCTGGCATGTAATAGGCAATATTTGAGAAGTAAATTGATTAATAAATGCATACTATTACCTAAAATTAAAAAATCAACATCAATTTCCTGTTATAGCTAGTAAAGTAGTACTTCCTGAGTTAATGTACTTATAAGTCTTGTTCTCTGAGTTACCATCGTTCTCTTCATAATTAAGGTAAAAACTGGTACAGAAGGAAGAGGGACACAAAGGCAATTAGTGTAGAAAATAAAATTCATTGCCAAAAAAAGGACTAATTGGCACATTAGAATTATGATTATTCTGTTTTTATTGTTAAATAACTGGCATTAAATATCTTTTATCCACTCTTTTGATTTTATTAGAGTATAAAGGGCTTTATAAAAATAATCTTTTAATTCTTAAAGATCATCAGCAGTTAGTGTAATCCATAAAATTTGCAAGTGAACCTTTCTGCTTTTATTTTATGGAAAAGGTGAATGACATTTTTTTATACTCCATTGGGACGTTTTCTGTATTTTCAGGTTTGTTTTCTTTAAGGGGATGTTTTAAGTAATTGACTGTCTAAATATTCCTAAGTAGGTATTATGTTTCAGAATATAATATTTTCAAAGGAGTCAGTCTCAAATAAAATCAGTATATTGGAAGTTTTTGGAATGAATTTTACTAGCCAAAATCTATTGTATTGAGACAAATAAGACAATTCACTCTTTATACAAAGGTCAGAATCACAACCACCTATCAAACTGGCTTTATAAATCTTATTTCAAAATTTTCCATGAAGCTGGTGTCAGAATTTAGGAAGCTATGCTGTTTTTACTAAGTTTTATACCAATACCAAATCATGATTCAGTGCCTTAAAAGAAGAAGAATAAGAAGAAGATAAAGAAGGTCAAATCTCATTAAACAACACATGAAAAGTATTCCCTTTAGTATAAGTTTGGGTTTCTTGGTTGAGAAGATTCATGTGTTCTACAATTTTATATTATCAACTCTAGTGTTGATCTTGGATAAGTCCTCCCCACCCCTGAAAGAGCTGTTTCTGTATTGCCAAATAGGAAAGAGTTTCTTTCTATTCTGTACCTATTTTATGTTGGCCTGACTATGTGGTATTTTAAAAATTAAGTCTGTGGATTCATTTATATATACTCTAAATTGAGCCCAAGTCTTGTGATATTCTAAGAAAACATCCTAGGAGATAGCATGTAGAATTTTCTACTCTCCTTCTATTTCAAAATTGTGTGAATGGCAAATTTGAAAAGTTACAAAAATCTCCTGGTTTACGTTAGGCCCCAAATATTTTTAGAACATGTTTAAGTTTTGAAGTAAGTAATGCAAAGAGGATGTTCCTAATTCACTAATTCCATCCTAATTATATTACTAATAAATCTTATTTAATATTACTAAATTTTCAAACCCTCTTAATCAGTGGTTCTCAACCAAAAGTCATTTTGTCCCCAACCCCCAGGAGACACTGGAAATATTTGGAGATGTTTTTGGTTGTCATAGCTGGGGAAAGGGAGAGAGAGCTGTTAGTGGAATCTAGTAGGTAGAGACCAGGGGTGCTGCTAAACATACTATAATGTAAGCTTCTTGATTTGTAAAGTAGAAAAGAAAAGCTCTCTTTAGCTAGGCCAGCTTAAAGATTGTGAAGCTAAATTGTCATTGTATGTACATTAACGCACAGTCTAAATACTCAGATTCAAGGACATGTACTTAACATTATTTTCAAGGTCTAATGATAAAATACGTTATTTTTGAAGGATCATCAGTAAATTCTGAAATTAAATTGAGAGTCTGTTTTCAAAGGTAGTGCTTTCACTATAGCCAAAAAAACACCGCAACCATTTAATTTGGTTCCCTTTATGAAATTAACATAGACAATCACAGTTTTATTATAAACTGCTTTATATAGTTTCTAGAGAGAGTAAATTACTTTTCCTTAATGGTGCGTTTACAAGAGGAATAAAAAAGAACTAATAAATGTTAAATTGTTGGAACAATATTCTGTTTTACTTGTCTAATTGCTCTGTCCTATGCAGTTGTTTCATTGGGGCTGTTCTTCCCTGTCTTGTTAGATTTAAAGTATTTTGTTTGGGCGTATTTGTAATGATCTGACTTATTCTGGGAAAGAAGCTGAAATGAACTCAATAAAATCACCAGAAGAGAAGTAGTTTCCTTTCTCTATGATAAATTTCTCTTTCAAAGTCAAAAAGAAAATATATATTTTGTGCTGAACCATCAATGAGATTTTTGCAAATATCATAAATATGCTAAGTAGGATGAAATGTCAACTATTTATTTGTACCATGTTGATTCAGAATGGAGAAACACATGCAGCCAATCTACTCCAAGCCTCTATATATTTAAAAGGCTATTTCCAAGATAATATGTCTATAACTTATCATACAGCTTCTAAGGTACATGTCTCTACTTTAAATTATATTCACATATTATGCAAACTAAGAAATGTCCAGCAGGCATGGTGTTGGAGTACTCCACTCTTTTTAAGTCACTCTGGGTTTTTTTTTCCTGATTGTCATAATATATTAAGAATCAAGAGCTTCAGCAGTAAAACATGCTTAATACAAGTGGAACAGCATCATTATTCAAAACTCAGAGTGGAAGATAAACTTTGCTTTTTATCTTTTAACCAATAATCTGAACATCAAGCAAATCAAATTTTGAGTGGACATTTTTCTTTTATTTTATTGAGGTAACATTGGGTAATCACATTATAAAAATTTTCGGTGTCCAGTATTATAATTTGATGTCTGTATACTCTATTGCATGCTCACCCCAAAAAGTCTGATTTCCATATGGTACCATATATTTGAACTCATTTACCCACTTTGCCCTCCTCTCATACCCATTCTCTTCTGATAACCACCATTCTATTTGATTACTGTTGTTTTTATTTTAGAAAATGTCAACATAACGTTTCACATTTTAATATACATATTTTAACTGTTCTAATTTTTAAATTAATACTAGTTAATTTTAATATTATTCATTCATTCATTCAATAACAATTTTTGAACACTTATTGTGTATTAAGCAGTATTCTTGTTCGAGAAAATGAAAAGATGACTAACTCACTTTCAAGGGTACCTAGGGACTTTCCAATGTGTTATGTATTGTGGAATGCAGAAGTGGTTAGTTGAGTAAGGGGAAGGTGACATAGGTATAAGGCAGTGGGTATAGTGTTTAAAGAAGTATTGGAAGAAGACTGAGATAAAACAAGAATAGATAAACAGAAAATGTAAGGAGGAAAACTTCTAGTCCAGAAATAACACATGCAAGGGTATATATATATGTGAGCACTTGGAAGATTGGGAGGTCTAAAAATAGTTGGTTATAGATGGAGTGTCAGATGTGTTGGGGGCCCAGAGCCTCGAAGAGAGGCTGTGGTGCACATTAACTAAAAACATATATCTTTGTATCCAGTTGACTTGAATATTAATCCTAGCTGCCCCTTATTTGTGCTTACTAAACCACTCTCTTTTCTTGACTGTAAAACGAAAATAGAACACACTACTTGGCATACAGAGAGTTATCCATAAATAAGTACACAATTTGTCATATAGAGAGTTCTCAATAAATGGTAGTGTCACTAATAAAAAGTTTTTACTTTATCATCTAAGCAATCAAGAACCATTGAATGAAAACAATTACACTATTAGTTTTCCATTTTATAAGTAGAAGGTAGTTAGCATTGCAGAGAGAATAAAGTCAGGCAGGAAGTCAGACTACCAGTCCAGGCAAAACATGATGTCTTGGTCAGCTATGGCTGCTTTAACAAATTGCCATCAGTTGAATGGCTTAAACAGCAAATATTTCTTTCTCACTGCTCTGGAGGCTGGGAAGTCCAAAATCAAAGGGCTAGCATCTTTGACATCTGATGAGGGTTCTCTTCCTGGTTTTCAGAAGGCCATCTTCTTGCTAGATCCTTACATGGAAGAAAGTGAGAGATCATCTCTCTCATGTCTCTTCTTATAAGGGGCTCCACATGACCTAATGACCTCACACAGGCCCCTGCCTCCAAATGCTATCACATGGCAGATTAGGGATTCGGTGTATGAATTTGAGGAAAACATTCAGTTCACAGAACATCATCACAATTAAACTAAGACAATTGCTGTGAGGACGGAGAAGTAATTTTGGAGAGATTTGGAGGTGAAATCAGGAATAGGTGATAACCAATTTATAGGTGGATATTGAAGGAAAAAGAAATTATCTAAGAATACCGTAGTTTTCATCTTTGACAATCAGATGAATGGTAGATCGAAGTAACAGGAAAAACATACTTAGACAGTATTAAAATTTTTAAATATATTTATAATGGTTTATTAAAGTGAATAAATTTAGTTTCTAATGTGAATATATATGAAAATAAATATCCAGCTTGTTGAATGTGGGTGATAGCGCAATGCAAGAGCATGTAACTTCAAAATACTAAAGCAGCTTTGTATCTAAGACTTGCTTCACATAAAAAAGCAATGATAGAGGTTGAATCTAAGTTGTCTTGTTTATACCAAACCAAAAGCATACTTTGTACATATTGTGCTCTGCCTCCATTTTTTCTAGGGTCCACAAGGACCAAGAGGTCAACCAGGACCTCCCGTGAGTTTATTTATACCTATATTTGTTTATCATTGATGCTTATATGCTTGCCTGGCTTGAGATAGAGACTAAATAAAAACTCTTTAAAATTTGTTATGTTATAGGGTCCACCTGGAGCACCAGGCCCAAGAGTAAGTTTTCTTGGTTTACTTTATTTTATCTTAGTATGTGTTATTAATTTTTTTAAAGCTTCCATTAACTTCCTAGGTGCTCCTCCTGCCTACCTCTGTTCTTTTTGCTAAGCTGATATAGAACCTTCCCAGCTATAACTGGGAAGTCCAAGCTTCAAATTTCTTGTCTATAAAATGGAGATGGAGATGGTATTAAATAAGCAGTAAAGCACTCAGTACAGTGCCTGACAAAACAATTGGTAAAAAATAGTAATTCCCTCCATTTCTTCCTACTTCTGGATCCTAGCTCTCCTTTTTAAAATGTCTTGTTTTTGCCAACTAGTTATCTACCTCTTAAGCTTTATGTGAATCTTTCTCAGTTGCTGGTGGCTATAGAAGCCCTCAGAGTTCTTATGTATTTGCTGTTATCTCCTACAACGGCAAACTTGCTATCCTTATCTTTGAGGCAATGCTTCTGCTGCCTTATTATCAGCTATTATCTCCTGGCCTCTAATGTTCCAAGCTTGGTTTCCCTTATACTTTGTATTCACTTTATCTTCTTGCTTTCTATAAGAGATCTTCAGTCCTGGCTGGTTGCCTCACTCTGGCATGCAGACATCCAGGGTTCGATCCCTGGTCAGGGCTCACATGAGAAGTGACCATCTGCTTCTTGTCCCACCCTTCTCCCCCTTCTCTCTCTCTGCCTCTCTCAAAGCCTGTGGCTTGACTGGTTCTAGCATCGTCCCTGGGCATTGAGGATAGCTCAGTAGGTCCAAGTGTTGGTCTCAGGCGCTAAGGATAGCTCAGCTGATTTGAGCATTGGAGGTTGACTGGATGGATCCCGGTCAGGATGTATGCAGAGTCTGTCTCTACCTCCCCTTCTCTCATTTTAAAAAAGAGAGAGAGAGATCTTCTATCCCCAACCTTATCCCACCCCACTCCTTACAGCACCCTGGTCAAATACAATGTTCCTTGATTTGATTTCCTGTGTAAATGGGATTCATTGTTGGCTACAGTGTCCCAAACAGTGGCCCTATGCCTTCCAAGCCTTACTTATTTCTACATGCTACTCTAGTGTCATTTGGATCTCTGGCAGTTCTAGTTGGTGGATCACTAGGGCCTACTCTCAGAAGGTCAGGAACTCTTCATTCGTCTCGGCTTTTCATTGGGGAAGGACAAGCAAAGTACCACATGGAATATGGAAATGCGAGATTCAGTTCTCTATGATTTTTAAAAACTACCCTTTCTGTCCATCTAACTAATGGAGATTGAAACCTTCCCTGGCCTGAACATCAATGCAGACATCTTTCTTTAAATCTTCAAATTACTGTCAACTTCTCTGTTCTTCCTTTCACCTAACCCTACAATACATGGGTTACTCATCAAAGTTCTTTCCACCTTAGGATGACTTTGATATATCATAGCTGCCTTCTATAAAAGAACCTTTTTTTTTTTTTTGTATTTTTCTGAAGCTAGAAACGGGGAGAGACAGTCAGACAGACTCCCACATGCGCCTGACCAGGATCCACCTGGCACGCCCACCAGGGGGCGACGCTCTGCCCACCAGGGGGCGATGCTCTGCCCCTCCGGGTCATCGCTCTGTTGCGACCAGAGCCACTCTAGCGCCTGGGACAGAGGCTGAGGAGCCATCCCCAGCGCCCTCCAATGGAGCCTCGGCTGCGGGAGGAAAAGAGAGAGACAGAGAGGAAGGAGAGGGGGATGGGTGGAGAAGCAGATGGGCGCTTCTCCTGTGTGCCCTGGCCGGGAATCGAACCCGGGACTTCTGCACGCCAGGCCGACGCTCTACCACTGGGCCAACCAGCCAGGGCTGAAAGAACCAGTTTTAAAAGTCATACATCATTAGCAAGTTAGAAGGCTTTAGTGAAAATTTTCAAAAATTACATGCCAAACTTTGGGGTGATGTATTTCTGTCTCACTTAGAAAGTGTTTGCATGTGTACAGCAAATGAAATAGGACAGATGAAGATTTTTTGCTCCAAATACAATGTGGATAAGAATACATACTTTAAGGAATTATGAGAAGGATTAAATAAGAAAATATATGTGCTTAACAGATTATAGTTACTTAATTAACGTTAGTTTTGATGTTTCCTTCTTCTCTTTCTCTCTGTCTTCCTTCTCTGGGCCAGTATGATACCCGGTTTCCTTACCCTGTCTTCTTGAGACTTGTAGAGTTCATTGCAGGAAAGTGCCAGTGTAGCCTTTAGAAAACGTCTTCTAGAGCAGAAGTTTAAAGGACAATGAAAATATATCTACATACTATTTCTGAACTCAACTTATGATCCTATCTTCTGTGAAACTCTTCTTAATTTTGACATTTATCACATTGCCCCATAGAACTGATCACTTCCCTTCTTCATTCATACTCATTTATTTTTATGCCAGTTAGATCGTGAACTCTCTGACGGTAAGAAACTATTTTTATAAATTGCTTTTCTATTCAAGCTCTTAGTAACTATCTATTGAATAAATAAATAACTGCAAAAAAAAAGAAAAAAAAAGAAAAGCAAGCCTCATCTCTTACAAAATTTCAGTGCAGATCCTCCAAAGTAGAAGACATGCTTGGAGCAAAACAATGTCTAGACTGGAATAGGATTGTAGAATTAGAGATAGAAGTTCTCTTAATAATTACTTAATAATTACTTCAGCCTATTAGTTGTGACTTATTAGTCAGTGAATCATGAGACCAATTTAATGATATCATTTAGTATCTTTTAAAAAATTAAATAGAATTTAAAAAATATTGGGATTGACTTTAATATGTACAAGGTTTCTTGATAAGGATGTTCTGAAATTAAAAAGTGATAACGTTTGAATAGCATAGTGATCTACAAAAAGCAACTGAATTTGGATACTTTAAAATGTCCAAACTGGTAAACTTTATGTTATATAAATTTTACCTCAATAAAAACTAAGAAATAAAACAAAACTCAGTATACTGTATAACTACTCATAAGAATAAATATCATGCCTGACCAGGTGGTGGCGCAGTGGATAGAGTGTTGGACTGGGATGTGGAGGACCCAGGTTCGAGACCCTGAGGTCGCCAGCTTGAGCGTGGGTTCATCTAGTTTGAGCAAAGTTCACCAACTTGGACCCAAGGTCGCTGGCTCGAGCAAGGGGTTACTCAGTCTGCTGAAGGCCCACGGTCAAGGCACATATGAGAAAGCAATCAATGAATAACTAAGGTGTCGCAACAAAAAACTGATGATTGATGCTTCTCATCTCTCTCCCTTCCTGTCTGTCTGTCCCTAACTATCCCTCTCTCTGACTCTCAATCTGTCTCTGTAGAAAAAAAAAATCATTTTGTAAAACTTGTCAGCTAAATATAAATATGTTTTTTGTATGAACCTTGTCATGATATAAACTATATTTCTTATCATGGGTCAAGATGAGAAAAGTTTGAAAATTTCTAACCTCATTCATCCCCCTTTAACAGTAAAGTAAGTTACTCCAGTTCCTAAAGTAGAATAGCTAGAGAGAAAAGTTTCAAGAAAAGGGATATTATTGATGGCGCTTTTGAATTATCAGGGTGATGACCAAATTTCAGTGCACATGGTAAGATACTTAAAACTAGGAAAGAAATCAACAACAGAATGTCAAACTTAACCAAAAATGATCTGTGGGGTAAAGAGAAGAATAAGATGAGTATGTGTGTCAGTGCTGATGTGGCGATAGACAGTAATCATTTAAAAACATTAAATGTGATAAGGAATTTTTTAAACTTAATTATTTTAATTAGTGGATCGACTTTGAAATCTAGATTGGTGAATTGAGAGGTTACAGCTGCTGGTATCATCCTGGTCCCCTAGGAAAGGTAATTCCTTCCACCATGGAGAGGTGCATGACCTGAAATCTGTTCCTATCCCATCCATGTTTTCACCATCCAGTGTAAGATTTCAGATGCCTGGAAAAGAACACTTCTCAAAATACTAGAGTGCCCAGGTCAGGTCTATGGTTCAGTCAAATGAGTTTGAGAGAACTGTGACAATTCCTTCAAAGTATAATGAAGCCTCCTCATTTCTCTGTGAGTCTCACCAATCTGATAGCTCCTTATTCTCTGTATCCCATTTTATGTCACGTTTCTATAAACCATACGTGATCTTCATGTAATATGTTCTCTCTAATTAGAATAAATTGAGGAAGCTATTTATTTTTGATTCCCTCACTGTACCTAATGAAAGTTTTATATTCGGATGTGTGCACTTAAATGTTGAATAACCTCTAAGGCAAATCATCTCAATGCAGTCTCACTGGACTGCCCTCCCTAAAACCTACCCTTAAGAAGAATTAACAAATTCAACAAATGAAATGCCTACTATGTGCCAGGCATGAAGTAGGCTTTGTAAATACACTGGGAATTATATAAATATGGATACTGCCCAGAAAATTCATGAGTGCCCAAGTGTTATGACATTTTTTCCTTTCCAACTGCCTTTTCATTGAGTTGACATTTGTACTGATGGTGGTTAAATTTCTGGTACCTTAGCATGAATCCAGTACCAAACTCTACTCATCTACTGAATATTACTATATATTTACTTCCACATACTCACAAAATAAAACACACTTTTTACTTTAAAATATTGTACAGTTTACTTATCCATCCATTCCTTTGTTATTGGGTATCTAAGCTGTTCCCAATTTTTTCCTAATTCAAACAGTACTGTCTTTTCCATGTACATATCAGTCTGCAGAATATTTATAGGAAGTTCCCAGAAGTGAGACAGTTGGGTATAAGGGATAATGAGCGTACTTATTTTTTTAATTGTGGTAAAATATATATAACATAAAATATATTATTTTGACAATTTTTAAGTGTACAGTTCAATGGCATTAAGTACATTCATATTGCTGTGCAACCATCACTGAGCATCCCTAGAACTTTTCCATCTTCCAGAACTGAAACTCTGTATTCAATAAATAATAATTCTCTAGCCCCTGGCATTCACCATTCTACTTTATATCTTTATTAATCTGACTACTCTAGGTACTTCATATAAGTGATGTCATACAGTATTTGTCTTTTTGGACTGGCTTATTTCACTTAACACAATGTCTTCGGGATTTATCCACCTTGTAGCTTGTGTCAGGATTGCTTTCCTTTTGATGCTGAATATCATCATTGTGTGCATATATGAAGCTGTTTATCCAAATGGATATTTGGGTTGTTTTCACATTTTTGCTATTGTGAATAATGCTGCTGTGAAAATAGGTGTACAAATACCTGTTAGAGTCCTTGCTTTTGATTCTTTTCAGTGTAGTGGAATTGCTGGGTCATATGGTAATTCTATGTTTAACCTTTTATAAAAACTGCTATATTATTTTCCATAGCAGATGCACCATTTCACATTCCCACCAGCAATATGCAGGGTTATAGTTTCTCCACATCTTGCCAATACCTCTTATAGTCTATTTGTTTTTATAACAGCCATCCTAATATGATATCTAACTGTGGTTTTGATTTGCATTTCCCTAATGATTAGTGATGTTAATCTTCTTATGTGCTTCTTGGTTAATACACTTTCTTTGAAAAAAAAAATCTATTCAAATATCTTCTTTGGAAAAATTGGCTTATTTATCTTCTTTGAAAAAAATGTTTTTGCCTATTTTTAATTGGGTTGCTTGTTTTTGCTTTGCTGCTGTTGTTGAATTGTAGGGTTCTTTGTGTGTTCTGGCTATTAATGATTTATCAGATCTATGCTTTGCAAATGTTTTCTCTTGTTCCACAAGCTGCTTTCCACTCTGTTGATAGTGTTCTTTGCACAGAAGTCTTTAATTTTTATTTGTGCAGTTTATCTATTTTTTTCTCTAGTTGGTTTTTTGTGTCATATCCAAGAAATCGTTGCTATATCCAATGTTATGAATCGTTGCTATATCCAATTCCTCCTATATTTACTTCCAAAAGTTTTATAGTTTTAGCTCTTACATTTAAGTCTTTGATCTATTTTGAGTTAATTCCTGTTTCTGCTTAGCATCCTTTGTTTTCATCCTGAAAGACTCCTTTATTATTCTTCTAGGAAAGGTTTGCTAGTGATGAATACCCTCTGCTTTTGTCTATCTGAGACTGTCTTAATTTTTCCTAATTTTTGAAGGATAGTTTTACTGGATATAAAATTCTTGTTTGGCCTGATCAGGCAGTGGTGCAGTGGATAAAGCATTGACCTGGGATGCTGAAGACACAGGTTCAAAACCCCATGGTCACTAGCTTGAGCCCAAAGGCCTCTGACTTGAAGTTCAAGGTGGCTGGCTTGAGCCCAGGGTTACTGGCTTGAGCAAGGGGTCACCGGCTCAGCTGAAGCCTCCCCCTCCCCGCCCCCAGTCAAGGCACATATGAGAAAGCAATCAATGAACAACTAAAGAGCTATAGCAACAAGTTGATGCTTCACATCTTTCTCCCTTCCTGTCTGTCCCTGCCTTTCCCTCTATCTCTCTCAGTTTAAAAAAAAAAAATCTTGTTTGACAGTCATTTTCTTTCAGCACTCTGAATATGTAATCCTACTGCCTTCTTATCTTTATGGTTTTGATGAAAAATCAGCTGCTGTCTAACCTGCAGGAGCACAGTGGATAGAGTCTCAATCTGGAACACTGAGGTCACTGGTTCAAAACCCCGGGCTTGCCTGATCATGACACATATGTGAAGCAACTACAACAAGTTGATGCTTCCTGCTCCTCTCACCCTTCTCTTTCTCTCTCTCTCTCTTTCTCTCTCTTTCAATCTCTTTCTCCTCTCGCTGAAATCAATAAAAAAATCTTAAAACATCAGCTGCTGCCCGACCAGGTTGTGGCACAGTGGATAGAGCATCCAGCTTGGATGCGGAAGGACCCAGGTTCGAGACCCCGAGGTCACCAGCTTGAGCGTGGGCTCATCTGGCTTGAGCAAAAAGCTCAGCAGCTTGGACCCAAGGTCGCTGGCTCCAGCAAGGGGTTACTCGTTCTGCTGAAGGCCCGCGGTCAAGGCACATATGAGAAAGCAATCAATGAACAACTAAGAAGTTGCAATGCGCAACAAAAAACTAATGATTGATGCTTCTCATCTCTTCGTTCCTGTCTGTCTGTCCCTGTCTATCCCTCTCTCTGACTCTCTCTCTGTCTCTGTAAAAAAAAACAACAACAAACAAACAAAAAAAAAACATCAGCTGCTAATATTATTGAAGGTCCTTTGGATATGATAAATTGCCCCTCTCTTTCTGCTTTCAAGAGTCTTTGTTTTAGCTTTCAACACTTTGATTATGATGTCAGAGAGTTAAGTAAGCTTCTTGGACCTGTATATTAATGTTTTTCATAAATTTTGAAGCACTTTAAGTCACTATTCTTAAAATATTTTTCCTGCCCATTTTTATCTCTTTTTCTCTTTGAAGCTATTATTATGCATACGTTAACATGTTTTAAGTTGTTCCATAGGTCTCTGAGTCTCTGTTCACATTTTTCATTGTTTTTCATTACACTCCTTTGGTTGGATAATCTCAATAAATCTATCTTTAAGTTTACTGATTCTTTTTTCTGTCTACTGCAATCTACTATTGAGCGTCTAGTAAATTTTTATTTCAATTATTGTACTTTTCAACTACAGAACTTAGTCCTTTAATTTCTATCTTTTTATTGATATTGAAACTTTATTGAAACTACCACTTGTCAAGTTTGGATATAGTATCAAAGAAGAATATTCACAATTATCTGAAAAGACTTCTAAAATAATCCTTCTTCCAACTGCATATCTCTGTAAGACCAGATTTTCTTCATGTATTTTAAGTAAAATAACATATAACAGATTGAATACAGAAGAAAATAAGAGACTTTAGCTATCTTCTATTAATCCAGACATTAAAGAGATGTACAAAGTGTAAAACAATACCACTCTTACCACACTAATTTTGTTTGTTTGTTTTGGAAAATGCAATTACTCCTCAATAAAAAATAGTTTATATTTACATATAATGGATTTATTGTTTTAAAGTAATTAATATAAGTAATTTTAAATTTTGTTTTAATTTCTACTATGATAAATATAAAAGATTATAATTCAAATAAATGAAAGTTGCTTACAACTTTAAAAGTGCAAAAGGATCCTGAGTCTGAAGAGTCTGAGAACTTCTGTATTAGGTTTTGTAAGATTAAAGCCCTAATCACAAACCAACTGGAAAATATGAAGGAGACTATTATTTAGTACTTAATTCAGTTTCCCATGGTTAGTGCCAGTATTTTTGTGTGATTCCTGTCCAATATCTGCCCATTCATAAGGCACGGTGGTCAGTCAGAATTATTTAATCTACACGGAACTGTTTAAGCTAACCCTCTCTGCTTCTTGAATAGGCCATGCTTCTCTGTCTCATGGCCTTTGTGCAAGATTGTTACCTTTGCCTGGAAAGTGTCCCCACCACTTCTTCTAATAGTTCGTGTTTATCCTTCATATCTCAGCTCAGATATTACAACCTCAGGGAAACTTCCCTTGATCTATCCCTTCCAAAGCTCCTATATCTTCCAGAGTTGATTTAGACCCCTAATTCTTCTCACAACTTTTCATTATATATTTTTGATTGACATGGTTTGATTAATGCCTTTCTCCCTTTTTAAACTTCAGCTCCACAAGAACAAGTTTCTTTTTTGCTTACCATTTTATCCTCAATTTGTATCACAGTGTTTGGCAGTATATAAATACAGAATGAGTCAATTATTTTCCAATATGAAAACCACATGTTGAGGCAAGGAAGAGTACATTTTATTGATTGTCCCATCATTTTAAATAGTTTTTCAAATTACCAACCATAAGCTCTGAAAGATCTGATGAAAACAGTTTCTATTATATGGACTTACAAATAAAAAGATACCTTAGCAGTACAATCATTCTGAAAGAAATTATATTGCTTGATTTGCTTACACAGATGCCTTTTCTCAGAACTTTCTCCCAACTCAACTCATGCTTCTTAGTTTCCAAGCTTTTTAAAAACCAAAATACAGAATGACTTTTACTAATGGTTATGCTGAGTCTTTCTCTAAAAATATCTCTTACTAAATACAGGAGGAGATTGGATTTATGCTCTATTATTTCTTTTGGGACTAATGGTACATTTTCCAACTTTAGAAATTGTTTTTAAGACCACAGAAGTATCAGATTAAACTAATGTGACCACCTCAAGACAGTAGTATTTTATTCTATTTTTCTTCCAGGAATGCAACTTTAAAATTACTACAGTTATTTATTCTTCACTTTATAATTTATTAACTGAGGGGGTCATATTTCATTCTTCTCCCATTTGAGTAACTTTTGTGTGTGTTTTCATGCAGCAGAGACAAATATTTTTTTCATTTGAGTGCTCTAGACTTTGGCCCTATTTTAATTAGGAGACTTTTAAAATTTGGATGAAGGCAGCATATTGTCCTTTCAGATAGCCAGGCAAGAGTTGCAAGATCTGTCTAACTATAGAGGTACAAACCCCTTTCAGATAATGAGTCTAGTATACTTTTAACAGCAGTGCTTTCAGAATTTACAGCCTTTACTTTAGAGCATTCAGTGTTGATCTTATTGCTGATCTCAAATGGTTTTGTTTTACACAGAAACAAATGGATATCAATGCTGCTATTCAAGCCTTGATTGAATCACATACTGCCCTACAGATGGAGGTAATATATCTGGCTTTATTTACATTGGCAGTCTCAATATACAAATTAAACAAATTTTTGGGAAACCAAAATGAGGCTTTATCTCAAATATTATATTTAAAACAGATTTAAAATAATGAAACCATTTTGAGGACAAAGTAAGTGAGTTTAATAAAGAGAAATATATATACATAGAATTTTTAAAGAATACATTTAAAATAAAAATGTAATATTGTTAAAGGATCTTTTAATAAGGAATTAGGCATTATAAAAAAAATAATTGAATGAAGTTGGCCATTTCTTAGACTGAGACCTATCATCACTAACTTGTTTTTCTTGTTTAAACTCTAATTATTCAATGTATAATTCTCTTAAAAACATTAAGTAGGCATAGTAATTGTTAAGTTTTATGCCAGCTTGAAACCTAGACTTTTGAGTGTGAATTTAATCTCTACTTAGGATCAAAATTAATGAAGCATATACATATTCTTATATTTAAATACAAACCATTTTTTGCATCCCACTCCTAAATCATTGCACACAATAGGAATATTTTTTTTTCTGCCTTGATCCATCCATGTTGATTATTAGAGTTACCTATTGTTCATGGCTACTCTATGCTTTTTTCCTAATATCATTTTTATGATAACTTGGCAGAGCTACCAGAATACTGAAGTGACTTTAATTGACTACAGTGCAGAGATATTCAAAACCCTGAACTACCTTAGCAAGTTACTGCACAGCATCAAGAACCCTCTTGGCACACAAGATAACCCAGCACGTATCTGCAAAGATTTGCTTAACTGTGAACACAAAGTATCAGATGGTAAGTCCTTGGTTTCCTCAACTCAGATGTGTAATTTCCTTTCATCATTTCAATGTGTTTGAAATTTGCACGGCATTCATTCCGTATATTAAATATATTTATAAAGCCCTGGAAGAGGCATTTTAATGTTATGAAGAACGAAATATTCTTTGAGAAAGACACATTTCTGATTTCTGAGTATCCTTTTCTCAGGGATTACATTAGAAATTCTTTTACTACACATTATTATTGATCTCTGACTTTTCCCGCTCCAGCCCTTGCTATATCACTTGCTTATACATTGTTCTTGGAATGTATCACATTCATGTTAAAATTAAAATAGGAAGGGAGGACTTTTGGGTTAATTAGATTACCTATCAGGACCACTAAAGTTGGCAATATAAAGAAAGATATCATAGAACCCCCTTTCACATTACTTCCTGAAATTATAGTTTTTGCACAAAATTGAATTTAAATGCCTCATTTCATAATCAATGACTATGGAAATGGAGTGATTTTTTTTCTTGGAATTTTCTCATCTCTACATGGGGACCCCAATGTCTAGCAACTAGACATGCAAAAAATAGATTTAGAATAGAACCATCAAGGAAAAGGTTTAAAGCAAGTAGAGTTGTCATTATTATCTGATAAGCAGGGAAAATTCAGTCTGCTACAATGTCATCTAATTTTAATTTTTATTGGTCAGCTGTACAGTCAATATTAGTAGTTAACATTTTTTGTTAAAAACTCTAGTCCCGAGAAATGAGAAGGGGGTTTCTGTGAAATGGCTTGAGTGCCACAAGACCTTGAAAAAAGAAAAGTGAAAGGATCGTGCTGGCAAATTTCAGCCTGAGATTCTCAAGACTGGGAAGTGATTGAAACTCAGCCAGGATTTGAAATGAGGAAAAGATGGATTTTTGTTGTTATTGACAGTGATGCCAGCTTGCCAGATGGATGTAAAAATTTAAAGACTCTGAGAATCATCTTATTGAGTTTAAAACCTCCAAAACACCTTATATTACTTTTATCGCGTCACTCATTTATACAGAGGTGCCAGCAGAAAGATCCCCTCACAGATGGAGTATCTCAGGGACCAGTACATCAAAGAAGCCCAAGTCCGTGGACACTGCATATATCTCACCTTTCAAAATACCAAGTGAAGAAAATAGCAGCAAAGATTTCCTGGAGGAGACTTATTTAAACTGAGACCTAAAGGCCCAGCTCTATCCTGGCAGTGAAAATAACATGTACAATGCAATAGGTGAAGACAAGCTTGACAGTTGTAAGAACAGATCAAAGGTTTTGTTTTCTACACATAGTGGGTGTAAGTTTGGAGAGGTAGATTGCAGCCAGATCTTAAGGCCTCTTGAGGTTTATGGCAAGCATTTATTTGCATTTAATTCTGAATATAGTGGCAATCATTGGAGAATTGAAATCCACAAGGGCTGTAACTCTTTGATTTCCCAAATTATGAGACAGTAGGCTGCAGTTAATTCTCAAAAAGGTATTTATTTTTCTTTTATTCACAATCTAAAGTTCTTATGTGTATATCTTGGTTTCAAGATACTTTTCGTTAGTTTTTTTCAAAGTCCAATGAATAAACTTTTGAAGAAAAAAAAACAAAACTCTAGTCCCAACATAATGACACATAGCTGATTTGAAAAAAAAACTATGTTATGTCATTTTGTAGGGTAAATAGTAATCCATATTTTATTTATTTTCATTTATATATACATACATACCATGTGCACACACACATATATTGTCAGAAAACATCTACTTCCATTCTAAAAGTACAATAAAAATATTAATTTTATTAATATTAATAAAGTGCTTAATTTCTATATATTTTATACCCTAGATTACCATAAAATACCAAAATAATATTTACAGTTATAGCTCTGTATAGTATTTCTAAGTTTGATTCTTCCCAAATTTAAGAGCTTAAAAAGGCAAGTCTATAGAATTAAAAGGAATAAAGACATTGTAAGGTATACAGATCAATGAAATCTAATTCAAGGTCTGCCTTCCTTGTAGGAGATACAGCTAAGTGGTGTGGATTGCAAGGCGTAAGAAAAGTTTTTTATGCCCAAAAATACTTTTATCAGTAGGAGGCAGTAAATGCTGTAGAGAAACACAAAACATCAGGGAAGAGGGATATAATAGAAAGTGGAATGGGATTGAAATTTTAAAGAGAGTACGTAATTAGATAAGGTCTCTGAGAAGTGACATTTGAGCAAAATCAAGAGGAAGTATGGGAACAAGCTACAGGAAATCTAGCCAAAAAGAAGGGGGGGGGGGGGGTTGCTGGGCTTCTGGGCAGAAAGAAGAAATGCAAAAGCCTAGGGCCTGAGAGTGTGTTAGCATGTTCTATAATTCGGAAGAAGGCCAGTGTGACTGGAAGAGAGTGCATAAAGGGGAAAATGGTAGGAAATGAAGTCTGAAAGATATCAAGCAACCACATTATATAGAATTTAATTGACTGCTTCAGAACTCCAGCTCTTACTCTGAATAAGATGAGAAGCCATTGGATGTTATTGAGTAAAGGAATGACATGATTTGACTTAGATTTCAAAAATATTGCTGAAGCTGATGTATTACAAATATACTGAAAACAAGGGTAGAAGAAGCCACTGAGAGGCTTTTGAAATAATTCAGGTAAAAAATGATGATGAGTGGACTAGAATTAGCAGCAGGGGAAGTAATAAGACATTGTCAAATCTTTATATATACTTTAGGGTAGAGCTAGCAGTTTTTTGTTGATAATTTAGATGTAGATTGTTAAACTAAAGATAAAAGACCAAAGTGAAAGGCAGCAAGTGTTTATCTGAGATCCAATAAAATAGCTGTTCGGAAAGCACTGATTCAGACTGAAACTCAAATAGTGTTCCAATGAGTGGTGAAGGCAAGGGATTTTTATAAGAAAAGGAAGGAGAATAATTACATGAATAGAAGGAAAGAATTTCTATGGTGTTAATGAGTCAAGGAAGGACTTTATATTAGATGCAAATAAGCTAAATTATTCTTAACTCTACCTGGTGGTGCTAAGTCTAAAGAATGTCTCGAATTTTCAGTTTGGTGGTCAGAATTCTGCTTTCCTGTTAGCTTTGTAAAGAGCTGTTTATAATACAGTGTTGGTTTGTCCAAGCTCAAGGTTATTTTGCCCATTTAAACATCCTGAAAGTTTGAGGAGTAAGCCATGCAAAGCAATTCCTCTGGGATGGCAGCTTTAACTCCATTTTGAAGTGACTCCATTGATATTATTTCTCACGTGGTTTGAGAGAAATAGAATGAGAAAAGATGACTAAAGATTTTGATTAAGGGACTAGAAGAAGAGTGGGGCCGTTGTTAATAGAAATGAGGAAGGAGGTTTGAAGAAAGATCAGGAGTTCGGTTTTGGATATATTTAGTTTGAGATGTCTGTTAAGCATTCAAGTAAGAATGTTAATAGGTAGTTAAATATTCAAGAGAGAGATAAAGAGAGAAATGGCTAGAGGTAAAAATTTTTACCAGGGTGAAGGCAGAAATTATGAAGTAATTTACACAGAAATAGTATCTAACCCCCCAAGACTTCTTAAGACTACCTAAAGAGTAGATAAAGAAAAAAAAGAAAGAAAGAAAGAACAAGTCTACGTATAAGTGTTTGGAGATCTGGAAGCTAAAGGGAAACTAAGAATCAGTCCCTGACATGGGAGGAAAACTAGATGAATGTGGAGGGATGAAAATGTTTGCCTGTTGAGGAAGGAGTCCACTTGGTCAATGTCAAATGAGGTGAAGACTGAGAAAGCTAATGTCTTTAACAATGGGAAGACTTTTGATGACCTTCATAAGAGCAGTTTAGAGGAATGGTAGTGGTTAAAACCTTATTAGATTTTAAGATACAGCAGTACCTGGAGAGTTTCCACTCCCAATAATAAAGCAGGTAATTCAAATTGCCTGGCTGATGACTCAAGTCTAATCAGAAGCAAATGCATTTAAACCCAAATTGAGAAGCATTCTACAAAATACCTGAATAGTACTCTTCAAAAGGGTCAAAAGCACAGAAAATTATAAAAGAGTAAGAAACTGTCACATATTGGAAAAGACTAAGGAAATATGGTAAGTAATGCATTGTGATATTATCCCAGATTGGACACTGGAGCAGAAAAGAACATTGGTGGAAAACTGGTAAAGTTTGAATAGAGTATTCAGTTTATTTAAGAGTAGAGTCTCAAGGTCAATTTCTCAGTTTTGACAAATATGTAACTATTAGTGGAAGATGGATTAGGAGTATAAGAAAAACTATATTATTTTTGCAACTTTTATGTGAATCTAAAATTATTTTTAAATGTTTATCACAAAACAAAAATAAAATTATTTTGGAAGGCAAAAAAAATTGCCTGATCAATTTAAAAAATAAATTAATTAATTAAGTTAACTTCCTGGGTGGCTCAGTGGATAAAGTGTCATCCTCACACGTAGGAGAAGCAATCAACGAGTACACAACTAAATGGAACAACTAAGTGGAATGAGTTGATACTCTCTCTCTCCTCCCCCCTCTTAGCCCCTCTTTCTCCCTTCCTCTCCCTTTCTTTCTCTCAAATCAATGGGAAAAAATTTTTGATTAAGTTAAAAGCATTAAATAGTTAACAAAGTACCAAAGGACTTTCAAGCCAAGATTTAAAAATATATTTTATTAAATTTATTGGGATGACATTGGTTAATAAAATTATATAGGTTTGGAGTGTACAACTCTATAATACATCATCTATATATTACATTGTGTGCTCACCATCCCAAGTCAAATCTCCTGTTACCACATATACTGCTCAGAAAATTAGGGGATATTTTATTGCTTCATATTCATTTTGAAATATCTTCTAATTTTTGTGAGCAGTATATTTGCTCCCCTTTACTATATCCCCCTATTGACCTCCCATTCCTTCTGGTGACCACCATATCATCCTCTGTGTCCATGAGTTAGTTTGTCTTGTTTATTTATTTGTTGTTTTCAGTTTCATATATCACTTATGAATTATATAGCATATGTTTCTTGACTTTTTTCATCTGACTTATTTTGTTTAGCATCATATTCTCAAGATCCATCAATGTTGTCACAGATGATAATATTTCGTCTTTTGTTATAGCTGAGTAGTGTTCCACTGTGTATATGATATATCCACAACTTCTTTATCTAATCATCAAAGACACTTTGATAGTTTCTATGTCTTGACAAGCAAAGATTTTGAGAGGTGAGCACAATAGTTAGAGCTACTTTTTCCCTGGGAGTGTTCAGAAACTGAAAAATACTTTTGGTGGCTTCATAAGACTAGGAGTCAAAAGTAGGAATCTGGGGCCCACCAAGGGTAGGACTTAGGCTTTCAAAGGATCCCACTGTAGGTAGGAAAAAGGCATTTATATAAATTGTAGCTGAATTTTACATCATTGAGATAGCTTAGAAAATGTCAAACTTTGAATTTGGACTAAAATATCTCCAGACTGCTTATACCCCCACACACATAATAGAAACAAAAATCTTCTATTAAGGATAACATCATCATAGAGCTCAAATTATTTACACAAATAACTTTTCAAATATATTGCCCAGCACACAATCAGTGATAACCAGACATACAATTTGACAAGTCACCATGAATGAGAACTAGCAGAAACACCAGACAATAGAAGCAGACTCCAAAGAAAAAAATTAGAAGATTTGAAACTAATGCTGCAATTGACAAGATAAACCTTATATAACGGCACAGTTTATTCACAGTAGTAAGAGCAAAGGCAGAATATGTCAGTGCAAGTACAGGTAGGTGGGTAGATGTAAGATTGGGAGTTTATGTAAGTTTTCTTCAGATTGCTTCAGTTAGCTCAGAGAACTTGAAGGTTATCTGTCAAATAAGGATGAAGGAATGGGTAGAATCAATTTGAGGGAGAAGGAAAGGTTGCAAGTAGTGAACTGGGAAAGTGACAGAGGGAGTGAGCTAGTGAAACAGTATTATTGTCTGGCAGCCTTACAAACATTTGAATTTAAAGTGAGGCCAGTTGGCATATTGGGTGTTTCTCCAGCCATATTTACTCACACTTACAGTTTAGGCACAAAATTGGACTTATATAAAGTTGGGGATTTATAAGGCAAGTACAATGAAGGGAGGCAGGGCAAGGGTGTTAAAGAAGTCTCTAAAGGAAGTATTATGGCGAAGGACTGTGGGTTTTAAGCTGGGTAGAAAGGGAAGTGAGCTAGGAGGGACAATTAAATGAATAGTAAGCCACAATGGAGTCAAAGGATTATTGGAGTCCTTACGCTAGGGAGAATGAGCTGGAAAGACAGGAGAGGTGAAATTATAGAGAAATTCTAGCTGTAGGTAACAACAAAAGCCCTAGTATGACCTTAGAAGTTAATGATTAAAGTAAATGGAGGAGGTGGAAGAGTTCAAGTAGCAAAAGGCCAGAGTATTGAAAGTGTCATTCATGTGGGCTTAAAATCACCAAGAAATAGGTCATAAATAGACTTTCTGAAAGTGAAGCCATCTAAAGCTGAAATATTTAAAGAAAGAAAGTTGATGATTGTAGCAGGAAGAGGTAACAAATGACATAATGTGATGACAGTAATTTTACCATGGAGCATCTCTAGGGAAAAAATGGGTAGAATGGTCAGAAAGTGGCAAAGAGGAACAGAAAGATACCTTCCCAATTCCAGACACAATGCTATCTGGCTGTGACAGAACTTGAAGGGTTGCAAGGACCACGGTGTCCTCCAAGAGCCAGTTTTGAGTTAGAACACTTAGGCCTACAAAAGATATATATTGTGGTACAGTGCTTTATTCATAGTTCAGACTATCTAGAAAAAATTATGAAGACCCTACAAGTTCATCACTGTACAATACAGTGCCTGAATCCAAAGCATTCCATTCTGCATATCATTGAGAGCTTGCTTGATGGAAAACTTCTTTAGGAGTAATTTATTGGCTCACATATTAGTAGGAAACTATCTCTTATAAGAGAAAAATTTGTGAGTGAAGATACATGTTTACCCCAGTAGATAAGACTGGAAGTCTGAATCAGATCCTGGAAAAAATCCATCTTAAATTCCTACAAACTTTATAAAATTTTCAAAATTCTAAGGAAATGGGGGTAGGACCACTTTCACCCCTTTATTCCATCTTTCAGTAGATCAGAAGTTCTCCAAATGTGGAAACACAATTAGATTTTGTTGAAATGAAGATTCTCAAGCCCTACCTTACACAACAACTCAGGGGGTAAGGTCCAGATATCTGTATTTTGGCCCTGGCCGGTTGGCTCAGTGGTAGAGCATCAGCCTGGCATGCAGGAGTCCCAGGTTCGATTCCTGGCCAGGGCACACAGGAGAAGCGCCCATCTGCTTCTCCACCCCTCCCCCTCTCCTTCCTCTCTGTCTCTCTCTTCCCCTCCCGCAGCCAAGGTTCCATTGGAGCAAAGTTGGCCCAGGCGCTGAGGATGGCTCCATGGCCTCTGCCTCAGGCGCTAGAATGGCTTTGGTTGCAACAGAGCGACGCCCCTGATGGGCAGAGCATCACCCCCGGTGGGCATGCCGGGTGGATCCCGGTCAGGCGCATGCGGGAGTCTGTCTGACTGCCTCCCCATTTCCAACTTCGGAAAAATACAAACAAACAAACAGATATCTGTGTTTTAACAGATGGTTCTAATGCCACTAAAGTTTGAAAACCTCTTCAGTAGAGCACAGTCTCCTACTCATGGAGCTACCAGTTCAGCAAGTATTCATTTCAAAGATTAGTAAAATAGTAGAGGGGAGAATAGTCAAGAATGTTTTGGAAATCTAAAATGGTGGACCAAAGGAAGACCAGTACAAGATACAGGAATCTTTGCTGTGGGGCAAAAATGGAACAGACAAAGATTTCCACCTATTGTAGAAAATGACATTTGACAAATACTATTTGATTATCTTGCCTTTTAATGGAAGAAAGCAAGGCTACTTCATTCAAGATTATCTGCCCATTACATTTGGAATAAGGAGAAGTTTTAATACTCTACGCCTATTATTCTGCAATTAAGATATTAGCTCAATACTTTTTCAGCATTAGTATTTTATGCAGGCTAACTTCAGGCCCTATTTGATTCTCCTGGGCCCTCCATGGAGGCAAAATTTGGTAGGCTTGCATTGGCTGTAGGATTTCAGTTTGTTCTACTTACAATTGGCTGAAGAAAGCAAAAAATGAGAGCCATTTTACTGTATATTTTCTTTCTTAAAAAAATGTGTTATAATTTTTTTTTTTTTTTTTTTTTTTTTTTTTTTTTTTTTACAGAGACAGCGAGAAAGTCAGAGCAAGGGATAGATAGGGACAGACAGACAGGAATGGAAAGAGATGAGAAGCATCAATCATTAGTTTTTCATTGCGACACCTTAGTTGTTCATTGATTGCTTTCTCATATATGCCTTGACTGCGGACCTTCAGCAGACAGAGTAACCCCTTGCTCAAGCCCACGACCTTGGGTCCAAGCTGGTGAGCTTTGCTCAAACCAGATGAGCCAGTGCTCAAGCTGGGGACCTCGGGGTCTCGAACCTGGGTCCTCTGCATTCCAGTCCGATGCTCTATCCACTGCACCACCGCCTGGTCAGGCATTTTTATTTTAATTATAATACACATTTTACATCCAGGAGATTGCCAAAGTTGCTTCTGTATTTAAAAGAATATATTCATTTTAAATACATAGAACAGAAATATACACATATACCACATTTAGTCCAAATTTTCTATTAACTGTGTAACGTTAAACAATTCACTTTAAGGTGCTCAGTTCATCTTATCTGTAAAATGAAACAATAAATTCAGCCACTCTATCATTTTTATTAAAATTATAAAATGCCCTTAGATTGATGGGTATGTGAAAAATATGGTATTTTCAGTATATAAAATTATTAATTTTATATAATGTTTGCTTCCATTTATTCACTAAATGTAAATATTTCTATAAGCTGTTACTTTTTTACATGTAAGACAAAATATATATCTAATATATAATTTGTAAGGATGTTTCAAATATATTTTAATATAGTATTTAAATATATTTATGGTTTACAATAAATTAATAGGGAAATACTGGATTGATCCAAATCTTGGATGCCCTTCAGATGCCATTGAGGTTTTCTGCAATTTCAGTGCTGGCGGTCAGACATGTTTATCTCCTGCTCCTATGACAAAGGTACGTATTGGATTTCAGAATCTTTGGCAGTACCTGCCCAGTATCAGTGAACAATGATTTTAAAAATTCTGTCACTTTAAATAATTATAAAGTTTATGTATGAAAGCAAAGTATTACTCTCTACCATATGTAAGAACATTTTCTGTTTTTAAAAAATAATCCTAGGATATCAGGACATTTTGATTGTGTATTTTTATGATTGGTTTATCTTGGCTTACTCTACTGATTATGCTTTTTAAATTTCTTTTTAAAATATGAAGCATATGTTTTATACACGCACATGTTAGAAAATCCCTAAGCAGCTGCAAGGTTTCTGATCAGTAATTAGTTACCTAAAATTTTACTGAAAATAGTGTTATCATTAAAAGAGAAATTTTGCCACAAAACTTGCCTTTTTTTGGTGATTAAGCTCAAAATAACCTCCCTTAGACATTTATTGACTATTATCTAAAACTCCTTTCAAGTATAAGCCTATAAACCAAATGTTTAGAATGAATGCAAGTTAGCTTGGTATAACACTGGGTATTGTAACAAGCATTTATGAAACCTAAAGCTTACTTTTTTATGGTTAAACTAGCTTGGTATTACCAAAAACTTATTTTTCACTGATGAAGAACTGATACATGTGCCTATTTTGTTTTGTTCATGATAACAATAAATAGAATAAAATAAAAAGCAGTAGCAAAAATGTAGTCTGTTAGTCTTTTTAACTGCTTATTGTTAGACTGCTCTCTCCTCCTAAAATAATCCCCCTTTCATTAACCAGGGTGTTTCACCAGTTCGTCTCAATAGTTGTTCATCATTATTGCCCCCAAAGCAGAAGAAGGAAGGATTCTTCCATTGTTAGGGAATCTGTATACCTCTAATGATGAATCACAGGGTAGTCCTTCTTCCCAAATATTCACATTATCATCTGCACCCCCCTGGATTTGGCCCAGGATTTTATTTGGACTGTCATAGAAGAAAGGGTGGTGGCATGCAAAGGAGGTCAGAGCAGGAAAGGGCTGCACTTTCATTCTTTCCTTCACTGAATCAGTCTTCTCATCCCTCCTATCCATAAACTGAACCTGAGAAAAACTTGGCAGGTAGCAGAAGGAAAGGTAGACATGGCATTAGGGACCTGGATTCTAGTTTCTATTCTGCTGCAAGCTAGGAAATGATACTGTGACCCACCAGAGAGCCTGCTCTGGGCCACAATCTGTCCCAGGTCAGAGACAGTTGGCACATCAATCCTCATAACAATCCTGTCATGTCCATATCATACCCAGCTTGACTGACAAGGAGAGCAAAGCTCGGAAAGTTTACATATTTTACAATTATGATTCTCATCTGTTCAATGAAAGCACTTGAACTACACAGACTCTCATGTTTCTTATAATGATCATTCCATGTTTTCATCTTTTGCCCTTCATTTCTTTTCCTAGGGCTTTACTTTTATGTTGTTTTATTTTTTTTCTTCTCTGTTAACCTCCTAACAGATATTTTTTTTAATTTTATGTTTGAAATTTCATATGATTCCTCAATAGGAACCATTTCTATTCACTTATATTATGATCACATCTCTGCATTAACAATGCTAAAAAAAATAATAATAGTAATAATAATATTTTGTCTAAAGCTCTGGAAATATCTCCTTTTTTGCCTAAGCCTTGAAAATGTGCAATCAGATCTTCTTGCTCCAATTTTTCTCTATCTTGTTCACTTTATTAGTTAATGCGGGTCCATGCATTCATTCACTCAATAAACATTCATGCTATTATGACTCACAATATGACTGAAACTACGTTTGAGCTGGCAGCACAAAGAATAAGATGCTATCCTTACTTTTTTTTTAATTTTTCCATCAATTTGAGAGAGAGAGGAAAAGTGGAGAAGGGAGAGAGAAAGAGAAAAGCATCAATCAACAACTTGTTCCATTTAGTTGTGCACTTGATTGCTTCACACATGTGCCCTGACCAGGGATCAAACCCTCAACCTTGGCACACCAGGATGGTGCTCTGTCCTCAAAGCAACCTGGCCAAAGTCCTGTCCTCATCTTTATTTTTTTAATTTGTATTTTCTTATTTGAATGAGAAGAGGGGAGATAGAGAGACAGACTCCTGCATGAGCCCCAACCAGAATCCACTCAGAGACCACTGTCTGGTGTCAACGCTCTGCCCATCTGGTGCTGAGGCTCACAACTGAGCTATTTTTAGCAGCTGAGGGGAGGCTACACGAAGCCATCCTCAGCAACTGGGGCCAATGCACTCAAATCAATCTAGCTATGGCTGCAGGAGTAGAAGAGAGAGAGAGAGAAGCGAGAGGAGGAGTAGTGGAGAAGCAGATGGGCACTTCTCCTGTGTGCTCTGACAGAGAATCAAACCAGGACATCACACCGGGTCAATGCTCTACTACTGAGCCAACTGCTCAGGGCCTGACTGGCTATTAAATGCCAAGAGAAGTAACTTTCTTGAGGCTATCTTTCAAAGACTTTCCTCAAGTTTTACCAAGTTATAAGTTTCTCAATTGCCACATCTTATAACCTGCATATTGTTTCTGTAACATTAGTTGGAGTTTGGGGTTGGAAAAGTCCAGATGAATTTTCTTCATTTACTGAGCTCAGAAGTCACCCAAGTCATCACCATTCACTGTCTAAACACTCCATTGTGGACAAGTGGCTCAGGATTGCCTATTGGTTTCAAAGGATGGAATGGCCAAATTTTTGAAGAAAACACTCTACTTGAACCTAAAGTAATTTCAGATGAATGCAAGGTAAGGGAATGGCACCTTTAGAATTATTCAATATAACTAACTTAAAATTGATTTTTTTTAAAAAACTATAAAATTAAAATAAGAATAAGAAGGCTTTTACTGCAACTGTAGATACAGAAGTGTCATAAATTTTAATGTCCTGTTAATTTTTCAAAATCCATCATTTGCTTATATCATGTCTTATCAACTTTAGTCACATCCATTGGTCATCCATGAATTTTATATGCAAAATAGATGTTAATACATAAATTTAATTTTCCCGTATAAAATAATTATATCATAGAAAGATAGATAGAATATATAAATAAATGTCTTTTATATGTTTTCACCACTGTGATTCTACATCTCATTACTTTATGGAAAGCAGGTTATAAAAACAAATCAGTTTTATATCATTTTGTTAGTGTCTATACCTGATATTAAATATGGGCATAATTGCAGATTGACTGGCTCTACCAATCAATATTTTAATTATAGTCCATTTTATTAAAATTAAATAATGAATGTTATTTATTGTTTATTATTAAATCATGAGCTTTTATTATTAATTTTATTATTAAAATTGTATTATTAAAATATATAATCTTAGGTTATTTATTATTAAAATTCTATAATTTTAAAATATTGTGGTATAGGGCAGGCATTGGCAAACTATACAGTCACAGATCAGATCAAGCCCACCATTTGTTTTTATAAGTAGATGTTATTGAATACAGCCACACTCACTTGTTTTGATTCATAGCTGTTGTCATAGTAGGATGGCAGATTTGAGTAAATGTGGTTGAGACCATATGCCCCACAGAACTGACATTTACTATCTAGCCCTTTACAAAAGAGTTTGCCAAGGCCTGTTACAGAGACTAGAATTGTCCACTAGAATTGTCCATACATATTACCAAAGACTTTCAGTGTTCTTGTGTACTATGAAGCCCATGATTTAATATCTGTTACCATTTACAGGGAACTCTATGTTTTCATAACATTTCCAGACAAATAATGCACGAGTATTTGGAAAATCATAGGCAAACAGTCAGAAGTATATGGCTCATTCTGTATAAGAGAAGAAGAGATCAATATTACCAATGAATTCATTTAACGTTTACAGTTTTGTATAGAAATTTTCAGTAACTCATTACTGTCTCTGAGACACAATCCAAACTTGTAAGCTTTTTATTCAGCATTTCAAACAGTCAAGCCCATCCTACTTTTCCAGCCTGGGCTTTCACTGGTTGTCTACCCTAAACCATGGCCAGACTGATCTATTCTTCATCATCATCAACAATGGCAGTTCCTACTACTAATTACTGAGGGCTTATTACGTGGCGGGTACCAAGTATCACATACACTATTTTATTTAGTTATAATAGCTTTGGGAGGAAATTATTAGTCTCATTTTATAGGTAATAAAGTAAAGGCAGAGATCAGGCAGCTAATGTGTGAACTCCAAAGTTTATGCCACACTATACTGCTGGAGACTTTTAACTGAAATCTTATTTAATCCTCACAACCTCATGAGGTAGGTTTTTATTATTCCCATTTTCTATGTGAAAGAAATGGTGGTACCTGGATTTCCATCAAAATTTTTTCCAGGACAAAACCTGTACACTTAAACCCATGTTAGGCTTATTTTTATAACCACCTTCTACTTTTCCAGTGTTTTATTGGGTGTTGTTTTTATTGTTGTGTAGTTTTGTTTTGAATTAGTCATGTCATTCTCTTCCTCTACCTCTCTAACCAAGTGGAAATGTTAGGCATACAAAAAGGTCCATCTTAAATTCTGAATTCTGAATTCATGAAGCTTTCCCTGACCACTCCAGTTGGAAATGAGGAATTTAGCATTCATCATACATTATTTATGTTGCACTTACCATTTAGGTCTTGTACTATGGCTATTTGTTAGTTTTTCTTCCCACCAACAAGATTTATAAGCTGCTAGAATTCAGTAGCCAGAACTAATTTATTTGTCTTTACATTTCCCAAGCACTTTAAGAAAATGAAGGATCACATCTTTTCAACTGTGCCAAATATACTTAGTGTTTGATAGGTATTGCTTAAAAGACTTAATCAGTTAGATCTAACAGTGTCTTACACACAGAACTCTAATTCTAGTTATCACATCAAGCTTATAACTTTAGTAATTTATCTTCAGTGAGCTTCAGTTGTCTTCATTTAAAACAGAATTTATAGCTTAAATTATCTCTAAAGTTCCTTCAAACTTTAAAATTTATACCATGCTTGTTCTGTGAATGAGTGAATAAACTCCTGAATAAAAAGCTTCACTAAATTAGTCAATTTTGTGTCTCCATTTTGTCTTTTTAAATCTTAATTGTAGGCTATTTAATGATAAGACTTTAAGTTTTTGTTCCATAATGGAATTTACCAGAAACAAAAGAGCATACAGTAATAAGAAATGGCCTAGAAGGCCTGACCAGGCTGTGGCACAGTGGAGAGAGCGTCGGACTGGGATGCTGAGGACCCAGGTTCAAGACCCCGAGTTCGCCAGCTTGAGCGCGGGCTCATCTGGTTTGAACAAAAGCTCACCAGCTTAGATCCAAGGTCACTGGCTCAAGCAAGGGGTTACTTGGTCTGCTGAAGGCCCGCAGTCAAGGCACATATGAGAAAGCAATCAATAAACAACTAAGGTGTCACAATGTGCAACGAAAAACTAATGACTGATGCTTCTCATCTCTCCGTTCCTGTCTGTCTGTCCCTGTCTATCCCTCTCTCTGACTCTCTCTGTCTCTGTAAAAAAAAAAAAAAAAAAAAAAAAAAGGCCTAGAAGGAAAAAAGAAACAATATTAATAATAACAATAGAATGGAGAGAAAAAAACAATCTAAAACAGGTGTCCCCAAACTACGGCCCCGCGGGCCGCAATGCGGCTCCCTGAGGCCATTTATCCAGCCCCCACTGCACTCCTGGAAGGGGTACCTCTTTCATTGGTGGTCAGTGAGAGGACCACTGTATTTGGCAGCCCTCCAATGGTCTGAGGGACAGTGAACTGGCCCCTTGTGTAAAAAGTTTGGAGACCCCTGATCTAAAAGATGGTTTAACAGAATTTTAATTTATTCATTTTTAAAATTTTGTATTTATTGATTTGGGGAGAGAGAGAAACATTGATTTGTTGCTTCACTTATTTATGCATTCATTGGTTGATTCTTATATGTGCCCTGACCAGGGATTGAACGTGAAACCTGCAGGTAGGGGGACGACACTCTAACCAACTGAGCAGCCCAGCCAAAGCCTATAATCTACTTCTGCCTGAAGTGACTCTGGTTATTTTCTGCCTAATATACAGAGAGTTTGAGATAACTAATTCCCTTTCATCCAAGAAAAACACCCATCTTAAAGAATCAGTCTCTAATAAAGGAACACAGAACAGAAGGGTATTTATCATATAAGAAATAGTGCAGTCTTCTATTTTGTATCTGGTTTAATGATTCATAGATAACAGAAGCAAAAGTCTAGCCTTATCCTCTGAGGCTGAAAAATCAGAACAGACAATGCAATTTGAGGAAAGGAATAAGTCTGTGTTTTCAATTATTCATAGTAACTGCTACCATTTATTGAGCACTTTGTGCCAGGCATTGTTCTACACACTCTTGTTTATTATCTCTAATTCCTAAAATAAGTCTACATTGTCTGTGAAAAACATTGCTGACAAGGCATGCTAAAGAGACAATTACACACGAAAGCATTTTGTTCTTATTTTACAGATTCAAGATGGCAGCTGGCATAAGGCAAAATTTCTTTTTCACACCCAGAAAACTAATCAACTTCCAGTAATTGAAGTACAAAATCTTCCTCATCTCAAAGCTGAACAAAAGTACTACATTGAAAGCAGTTCTGTATGCTTTTTCTAAAGTCTCTGAATTAGTTATGAATTCATGCTATTGGTCAGGTAATTGCTGCAAAGGGAAAAATACAGACAGAAAGATACTATCATTATGAAATGTATGGAATAAAGCATTGGCTAAATTTTAAAGAATCTCAGGAAGAAAAGACTTCCTCCCAAGATGGAGAAAAGTCATTCTTAAAGGACTATAATTGATAAAGTATTTAATTCTTTTAAAAAGTATATTGATCTGGGCTTTCTTAGAGAATTCCCAAGAACCGAAGATTTGTAAACAAGGAATTCTTCAGGATATCCTATATGTTTTGACTGAGAGCAAAGTACCCATTAGACAGCTGGAGGTGCAGAGCACTACAGAGCAATACTGGCTAATGCTCCCAAATGTGCAATGCTTCTGTCTACAAATTATAAACCACAGTCTAATATGTCTCATTTTCCCAAATACTAAGCTGTATTCAGGTCCCCAGTGGGCATATACATCTTAGCCGGTGGTACACTACCTCTTACGTGTTGCCTTTTTGTGTGCTTGGTGCTCTTTCTATAACATGGTGCTTGTGGCCATCATAGACAATTTTATTTCTTTTTTTGTCTTTGTCATTCTTTATGAGTATATGTACTGGTTACATCAAGACTTGTTTTGGTTTTTAGTACTTATTTTAATTTGTTTGATCACATACTTAATAACAAGTAAAATATTATTTATGTGAACTCTTTGTTCTATTTTAAAATTCTCTTTGTGGATATTGAATTAAAGCCAGTACATTGTTGCATGTGCTTATGAACAAGAGAATTGGGGGTCCTTTTGTTTTTGTTTTATTTTTTTAGTTGTAAAAATTGTTATAGGCCAGCTACATCCAGTAGTAGGTTTGGGTTAGAGTTTAGGGGTTGTGACATACTATTTTTAAAAATCCATGATCATCTGGAATGATACTTTGTATATATATATTTTGTAAAGTTTTAATTCAGCAAATCTTTTGAAATTGCTGCTGTTTTAAATTAAAAAACTTATATTTCTGCTTTATAGAAATCATATGTTTTTGTAGTATTGATTTGATTTTCTTTCACTGTTCTTAAATTTAATGTGTTGGGATATAAAAAGAATTCAGTTTACTAGTCTTTAAAGCAACATCCAGGAGTTTTAAAAAAAACCCAAAACAGTCTTTTGCCATTTAAAATAGGCTCAACCAAGTTAAACTTTCCTTGTTGTCAGAGAAATGTTAGTTCAGTATTAAAAGAAAAGCATTATACCTTTGGTATATAGAAAAGTTTGTACATACATTATAAACACACCTTTAGCCACAACAAACCACACTATCCTATCTATAATAAAAATGTGCTTTAAATCTTTTTTAGTGTTATTTTTCTTCTTTTGTTACTATATCCTTTTATTATGCACGATGGCTGCTTTGGCATAGCCCTTCTCTACTATATATGTTTACATTATTAGAAAGTATCCGGGAAGGGGCCAACCCTTGCGCCTCCCCCTATACCACGGTTCCTCGCAGGCAAGCCCGGAGCAGCATACCACTAAGCGGGTGGATCTAGTATATCCAGCTTTGTGGGCAAGCACAAAGAGGAGAGAGGAGAGGGAGGAATGAGAAGTATCAAGTCATAGTTGCTTCACTTTAGTTGTTCATTGATTGCTTGTTGTATGTGCCTGCAAGCTCAGGGTCTCAAAAGAGCAACCATATTGTTCCAGGTACACAGCATCCATGGATTTTGGTGTCTGTGGGGTGCTGGAACCAATCCCCAGTGGATATCTCAAGGAACGGCAGTACTTTGAATCAACTTCTTCTATTTAGGAGCTCATATATATATATATATAAAATCAACTGCAGCAACTGCTTGTGGAAAAGAGGATAAGTGTCCCAGACTTATGAGATGGTGCAATTCCCCTCAGAGTTCCCCCTTCTGAACATAAGGAAAGTGGCCAATTATATTTCTGTTGAAAATTCTCAGATGCTGAGGGAAACCATTTCTTTATTAAGAATAGCTATCAGTGCCTGACCTGTGGTGGCGCAGTGGATAAAGCATCCACCTGGAACTCTGAGGTCGCCGGTTCAAAACCCTGGGCTTGCCTGGTCAAGGCACATATGGGAGTTGAAGCTTCCTGCTCCTACCCCCCCCTCTTTCTCTCTCTCTCTCCTAAAATGAATAAATAAAAAATAATAATAGTTTAAAAAAAAGAATAGCAATCAGAGATAGATAGGAAAATGGCAACAGAATAGGCAGACGTCAACAGATATATGAAAAGATGCTCATCTTCTTAAGCTATTAGAGAAATGCAAATCAAAACTGCAATGAGATATCACCTCACACCTGTTTGATTAGCTATTATTAGCAAGACAGGTAATAGCAAATGTTGGAGAGGCTGTGGAGAAAAAGGAACCCTCATACACTGTTGGTGGGAATGTAAAGTAGTACAACCATTATGGAAGAAAGTATGGTGGTTCCTCAAAAAACTGAAAAACTACCTTATGACCCAGCAATCCCTCTACTGGGTATATACCCCCAAAACTCAGAAACATTGATACGTAAAGACACATGCAGCCCCATGTTTATTGCAGCATTGTTCACAGTGGCCAGGACATGGAAACAACCAAAAAGCTCGTCATTAGATGACTGGATAAAGAAGATGTGGCACATATACACTATGGAATACTACTCAGCCATAAGAAATGATGACATCGGAACTTTTACAGCAAAATGGTGGGATCTTGATAACATGATACGAAGCGAAATAAGTAAATCAGAAAAAACCAGGAACTGCATTATTCCATACGTAGGTGGGACATAAAAGTGAAACTAAGAGACATTGATAAGAGTGTGGTGGTTACGGGGGGGGGGGGGGGAAGGGAGAGGAAAAGGGGGAGGGGGAGGGGCACAAAGAAAACTAGATAGAAGGTGACAGAGGACAATCTGACTTTGGGTGATGGGTATGCAACATAATTGAATGACAAGATAACTTGGACTTGTTATCTTTGAATATATGTATCCTGATTTATTGATGTCACCCCATTAAAAAAATAAAATTATTAAAAAAAAAAGAATAGGCAGACGTTACAACTCCCACCTCCCAGAATCAAAGTGGATTACAACTTAACTTAGGAACAATCATCTTAAAAAAACAACTTTGGACAAAACTAAGAGGAATCTATAACCAAGTGTAAGAAACCACACTGAGATTGGAGGAAAGGCAGAGATGCGAAAAGGGCTGCCCTGCTCCCAGGAGCGAGAGGCAGCACAAAGGGTCTCTCATGGCGGGTTGAGTTTTGTGAAGAGTTGTGGGTCCTCAGCCACAGGACTAAAACCCCAGCCTGGAGTCCCAGAAACTATAAGAGGCATACAAACAGTATTTAGCTGAAAGAAGAACCAGGTTACTGTTTGCAGGAGGGAGACAACTCTCAGACCCAGGCTCTGTCTTAAAGGGGTCATGCAGAAAAACTCGTTCACAGCCACTTATCCAGGGCTTTAGGAGCAAGGAGCACTGAGAGGACTGGAGTTGCAAGGAGAGTGTAGTCTCAGGGGCACAAAGAGACTGTGGGGGACAGCCACCCTGACCCCTGTGCTGACTCATTCTCCAGATCTAAAGTAGCCATTTTTCCCAGAAGAAATAGCAACAGCAAAGGAAAGCAATTACCCCATCCACTAGAGGCTCTCCTACTCCAGTCAGGGCAAAGTCACTTAGAAGCAGGGGGCACATCAGGGACACAGGTAGTGAGTGCTGTGATCTGGGCTACACAGTCCCCCAACCTCCTAAGCACCCTGCAAAGGGCGAGAGGGCACCTCTGCAGGGAGGCTGCCATGCTTGGCCCACACAGAGGATGTGGACAGAGCCCAGCGAGGCAGCCCCCCCTGCCAGCAGCAGTGGGGAGCAGAATCTGGAGAGGACTCCAGCATGCCCAGGGGGCAGAACCCTGTGGGGTGAGGCATTGGCCCACCGAGGGGGGGGGGGCAGAGCCAGGAGGCCAGTGCAGTGATGGTGGGGGCAGAGCCCAGAAAGGCTTCCCGTGTACCTGTGGGGGGCAAAGCCCAGAGAAGCAGCCCACCCACCCACAAAGGGAGGAGCCCGCAGCCCGTGCTACAAAAGAGAGGGGTAGAGCCCTAAGAGGCATCCCTCATGTCTGCCTGCCAGGGCAGAGCCCAGAGAGGTAGCCTGCACACCTGCATGTGGCAGAGCCCAGGGAGGCAAAGAGTCCCCTATGTGGCGGAACAGCCTGAACTGCGGCCACGAGCCCACATAAGTCCCTGAGTGGCTGAGGAGGTGGCAGCGGTTCAGGGCCAGAGTAAAAACCTCAAGCCAGGAATAGAGAAGCCACACACACTGGCCAAGAGTTGATAAAAGCCAGCCTAGTAATGCAGCTGATAGTTAAAACAGCATCAGGGCCCAACAGAGGCAGACACAAATTCTGGATCACCTGTAGCTCCAAAAAGGTTGCTAAGGGCTAATCAAAAGCAGTGATCCCTACTGGTCTGCATAAGGTTCAGGCCAGGGAGGTCAAGGACTGATACATCTAGAAGACAGAAATAGAGAGCATCAGCTCAGGACCTAACAACCATGGTTAGAGTGGTATCTTAAGGAAAGGCTCCTCACACCTGGCCCAGCTAAGAAATAGAAAACGTTGTCACAAACAGCAAAAAAGAGTAGTAGCAGCAGACAAGTAGCCCACAGCAGATTACAAACAGCTGAAGCCATCCCAAGAAGATGTAAAAATAACACAATTGAAAGCTGGAGGCAGACAACAGCAGCCCTATACTCAGCTAGCTACACAAACAACACATCCAAAGGAGCAGTCTATACAGAGAAAAAATGAGAAGACAGAGAAGTGCAATTCAAATGAATCAACAAGAGAAATCCCCAGAAAAAGAACTGAATGAAATGAAAATAACTAAGATACTGGATGCAGAGTTTCGAATAATGATTGTTAGGGTGCTCAAATATCTTAGAACAACAATAGTTGGACAAAATGAGCACCTAAACAAAGAGATAGCTGGCATTGAAAAGGACATTGAAATCATAAAAAAGAATCAGACAGAAATAACAAACACAATATCAGAAATGAAGACTGCACTAGAAGGAATGAAAAGCGGGCTGGATGAAGCAGAGGATTGAATCAGCAATTTAGAAAAGTGAAAGCTCAGAAGCAGAACAGCAAAAAGAAATGAGGATCAAAAAGTCTGAGGAAATTCTAAGAGAGCTCTATGACAACATGAAGAAATACAACATCCTCATCATAAGGGTTCATAAAGAACAGAAAGAACAAGGGATATAGAACCTGATTGAAAAATCATAGCTGAAAACTTCCCTAAATTGATGAAGGGAAAAGTCACACAAATTCAAGAAGCACAGAGAAACCCATTAAAAAGGAACCCAAAGACATCTACTCCAAGACACATCATAATTAAAATTCCAAAGCTAGAGATAAAGAAAGAATACTAAAAGCTGCAAGAGAAAAAAAGTCAATCACCTACAGAGAAGCCCTCATAAGGATGGCATCCTACTTCTCAACAAAAACAATAGAGGCCAGAAGGGAATGGCAAGAAATATTCAAAGTAATGCAGAACAAGAGCCTACAACCAAGACTTGTTTATCCAGTAAGGCTATCATTTAAAATTGAAGGAAAAATAAAAGGCTTCCCAGACAAAAAAATTCAAGGAATTCATCCAAATTCACATCCAAATCAATGCTGCAAGAAATGATAAGGGGCCTGTTGTAGACAGAACAAAGGGGGGGGGGAATCTAGTAAAATAGAAATGTAGATTTAAAGAATAAAATGGCAATAAACAACTACATATCAATAATAACCTTAAATGTAAATGGATTAAATGCTCCAATCAAAAAACATAGGATAGCTGTGTGGATAAGAAAACAGGACCCGTACATATACTGTCTACAAGAGACACATCTCCAAACAAAAGATACACATAGACTGAAAGTAAAGAGATAGAAATAAATATTTCATGCAAATGGAAATTTAAAAAAAGCTGGGGTAGCAGTAGTTATATATGACAAAATAGACTTTAAAACAAAGGCTATAGTAGAGAATAAAAACGGTCACTACATAATAATAAAAAAGCAATCCAACAGGAAGCTATTACCATTATAAATATTTACGCACAATGTAAGAGTACCAAAATATATAAAGCAGACTTTGATGAACATAATGGGCGAGATAACAATACTATAATAGTAGGGGATTTCAATACCCTACTAACATCACTGGATAGATCCTCAAGAAAGAAAATTAACAAAGAAACAACAGACTTAAAGGACACACTAGATCTGCTCGATTTAATAGATATCTTCAAAATCCTTCACCCTAGAGCAGAATATGCATTCTTTTCAAGTGCTAATGGTAGGTACGTTCTCTAGGATAGAACACGTTAGGACACAAAATGAGTCTAAATAAGTATAAGAAGATTGAAATCATATCAAGCATCTTCTCAGATCACAATGGTATGAAACTAGAAATAAACTACAATAGAAAAACTGAAAAACATTCAAACACTTGGAAACTAAAGAGCATATTATTAAATAAGGAATGGGTTAATAACGAGATCAAGGAAAAAAATCAAAAATTTTCTTGAAACAAATAAAAATGAACATACAACAACTCAAAATCTATTGGACACAGCGAAAGCAGTCCTGAGAGGGAAGTTCATGGCATTACAGGCATACCTTAAGAAGCAAAAGCTCAAATAAGCAACTTAACCCTGCATCTAAAAGAACTAGAATAACACCAGCAAGTAAAGCTCAGAGGAAGTAGAAGGAAGGAAATAATAAAGATCAGACCAGAAATAAATGGCATAGAGGCTAAAAAAAATAAAATAAAATACAGAGGATCAATGAAAACAAGAGCTGGTTCTTTGAAAAGTTAAACAAGATTGATGAACCTTTAACAACACTCACCAAGAAAAAAAAGAGGACTAAAATAAATATAATTAGAAATGAGAGTGGAGAAGTAACAACTGACACAGCAGAAATACAAAGAATTGTAAAAAAAAAATACTATGAAGAACTGTACGCCTAAAATTTAGACAAGCTAGGTGAAATGGACAAATTTCTTGAAACATATAATCCTTCAAAAAGCAATCTGGAAGAATCAGAAAACCTAAACAGACTGATTACAACATGAGATCAAAACAGTTATCCAAAAATTCTCAACAAACAAAAGCCCTGAGCCAGATGGCTTCACAGGCAAATTCTACCAAATATTCAAAGAAGAACTAACTCCTATCCTTCTCAAGCTATCTCAAATAATGCAAGAGGAGGGAAGATTTCCAAATTCCTTTTACAAGGTGAGTATAATTCTGATTCCAAAACTAGGCAATGACAATACAAAAAAAGAAAACTGTAGGCCAATATCCCTGATGAATTTAGATGCTAAACTTCTCAACAAAATATTAGCAAACTGGATCCAGCAATACATGAAAAAAATCATACATCATGATTGAGTGGTATTTATTCTGGGAAGGCAAGGCTGGTACAATATTTGCAAATTAATTAATGTGATTTATCACATAAACAAAAGGAAGGAGAAAATCACATAATTATATCAATAGATGCAGAAAAAGCACTTGATAAAATCCAGCACCCATTTATGATTAAAACTCAGCAAAGTGGCAACACAGGGAACAAACCTCAACATGATAAAGGCATCTATAACAAACCCACAGCCAACATCATACTCAATGGGCAAAAATTAAAAGTAATCCCCTTAAAATCAGGAAAAAGGCAGGGGTGCCCCCTTTTACCACTCTTATTCAACCTAATCCTGGAAGTCCTAGCCACAGCAATCAGAGAAGAAAAAGAAGTAACAGGCATCCAAATTGGAAAAGAAGTAAAACTATCATTATTTGCTGATAATATGATACTATACATAGAAAACCCTAAAGCCCTGTTGGCAAACTGCGGCTCGCAAGCCACATGTGGCTCTTTGGCCCCTTGAGTGTGGCTCTTTCAAAAAATACCACGTGCAGGTGTTACCTCGATAAGGAATGTACCTACCTATATAGTATAAGTTTTAAAAATTTGGCTCTCAAAAAAATTTTCAATCGTTGTACTGTTGATATTTGGCTCTGTTGACTAATGAGTTTGCCAAACACTGCATTAAAGTCTCAGTCAAAAAACTACTGGACCTGATAAATGAATTCAGCAAGGTGGCAGAGTATAAAATGAATATTCAGAAATCAGAGGCATTTTTATACACCAACAATGAACTCTCTGAAAGACAAATTAAGAAAACAATGCCCTTCACTATTACAACAATAAAAAAATAAAGTACCTAGGAGTAAATTTAAACAAGGAGGTTAAAGACTTGTAATCAGAAAATTATAAAACATTGATAAAAGAAATCAAGGAAGATATAAACAAGTGGAAGCATATATCATGTTCATGGATAGGAAGAATAAACATCATTAAAATGCCTATATTACCAAAAGAAATTTATAAATTCAATGCAATACCAATTAAAATACCAATGACACACTTCAAAGATATAGAGCAAATATTCCAAAAATTTATATGGAACCAAAATTTAACACGAATAGCCTGAGCAATCTTGAGAAAGAAAAATAAAGTAGGTGGTATCACACTTCCTGATATCAAGTTATACTATAAGGCCATTGTACTCAAAACAGCTTGGTGGTACTGGCATAAGAACAGATATATAGATCAATGGAACAGAACAGAAAACCCAGAAATAAACCCACATCTTTATGGACCATTAATATTTGACAAAGGTGTTAAGAGTATACAATGGAGTAAAGACAATCTCTTTAACAAATGGTAGTGGGACAATTGTACAGCTACCTGCAAAAAAGTGAAACTAGATCACCAACTTACACCATTCACAAAAATAAACTCAAAATGGATAAAAGACTTAAATGTAACATGAAACCATAAGCATCCTAGAAGAAAACATAGGCAGTAAGCTCTCTGACATCTCTCACAGTGATATATTTGCTGATTTATCTCCACGGGGAAGTGAAATAAAAGACAGGATAAACAAATGGGACTATATCAAACTAAAAAGCTTTTGTACAGCTAAAAACAATATGAACAAAAAATGGCAAACCACACAATGGGAGAATATATTCTACAATATTTCTGATAAGAGGTTAATTACCAAACTTTATAAAGAGCTTGTAAAACTCAACAGCAGGAAGATAATCCAATCAAAAATGGGCAAAAGAAATGATTAGACACTTCTCCAAAGAGAACATACAGATGGCCAATAGGCAGATGAAAAAATGTTCAACATCACTAATCATTAGAGAAATGCAAATTAAAACCACAATGAAATAGCTCCTCACACCAGTCAGAATGATGCTCATTAACAAAACAATACATAATAAGTGCTAGCGAGGATGTGGAGAAAAGAGAACCCTCCTGCACTGCTGGCAGAAATACAGACAGGTGCAGCCACTATGGAAAACAGTACGGAGATTCCTCATAAAATTAAAAGTGGAACTGCCTTTTGACCCAGCCATCCCACTTTTAGGAATATATCCTAAGAACACCACATTACTGATTCAAAAAAAGAAATGCACACCCATGTTTATGGCAGCATTGTTTACAATAGCCAAGATCTGGAAACAGTCCAAGTGTTCATCAGTGGACGAGTGGATTAAAAAGCAGTGGTACATATACACAATGAAATATTATGCAGCCATGAAAGAGAAGGAAATTTTACCTTTTGCGACAACATGAATGAACCTGGAAGCTATTATGTTAAGTGAAATAAGACAGGCAGAGAAAGAATTATATGACCTTACTCATTTGAGGAATCCAATGAACAATGTGAACTGAGGAACAGAAAAGAGACAGAGGCAGGATCAAAGGGACCAGAGGGAAAGCAGACAGAGGGAAAGGGGATGAGAGGATGGGATCAGAGAAGGGAAAGAGATTGGTGAAATTATATATATATATACACATACACACACACACACACACACACACATAACACAGCATTATAGAGAGCAGAAAAGCAAGTCCTGGAGGGAAGGGGGGAGGGCGTTACAGGCAGAGGGGAAGAGGGAAACATGGGGGTGGGTATGATGTATTTGGTGGGACACTTGAATCTATGTAAACACAGTAAATTTAAATCAATTAAAAAAAGTATCTGGCCCTGGTCAGTTGGCTCAGTGGTAGGGCATTGGCCTGGCATGTGGAAGTCCCAGGTTTGATTCCCAGTCAGGTTACACAGGAAAAGCAACCTTCTGCTTCTCTACCCCTCCCCGTACCCCTTCTCTCTCTCCCAAAGCAAAGGTTCGATTGATTCAAGTTCGTTGACCTTGGGCTCTGAAGATGGTTCCATGGAACCTCCACCTCAGGTGCTAAAAATAGCTCAGTTGCAAGCATGGGCCCAGATGGACAGAGCATCCACCCCAGACGGGGGTAACTGGGTGGATCCTGATCAGGGTGCATGCGGGAGGCTGTCTCTCTATATCTCCTCCTCTCGCTTGGAAACAAAGAAAATAAAGAAAGAAACTATCTGTTAAATACCTGTAAAAGGATTATAGGGCCTGTTTCCTATTTGTACAAAATAAGGTTATGGCACAGAAATAAATTTTCCCATATATGGTCAACTGATTTTCAACAAGGCTGCAAAGACCATTCAATGGAAAAAGACCAATTTTCTAAAAAACCAAATGCTGCTGGGAAACTAGATTTCCACATGCAAAAATATGAAGTTAGACCTTTACCTTAAATCATATATAAAAATAACTCAAAAGGATCAAAGTCCTAAATGTAAGAGCTAAAACTATATATATAAAAAAAGAAAACATAAGAAAAAGGCTTTATGACATTGGATTTGTCTGTGACTTTTTAGAGAAGACACCAAAAACACAGACAACAAAAAAATAAAGATAAAACCTTACATATTAAAATGTTTTGTTCATCGCCTGACTAGGCGGTGGCACAGTAGATAGAGCATTGCACTGGGATTCCGAGGACCCAGGTTCGAGACCCCGAGGTCACCAGCTTGAGCGCAGGCTCATCTGGTTTGAGCAAAAGCTCACCAGCTTGGACACAAGGTCACTGGCTCAAGCAAGGGGTTACTCAGTCTGCTGAAGGCCCACGGTCAAGGCACATATGAGAAAGCAACCAATGAACAACTAAGATGTCGCAATGCGCAACAAAAAAACTAATGATTGGGACAGCTACCTGCAAAAAAATGAAACTAGACCACCAACTTACACCATTCACAAAAATAAACTCAAAATGGATAAAAGACTTAAATATAAGTCATGAAACCATAAGCATCTTAGAAGAAAACATAGGCAGTAAGCTCTCCGAAATCTCTTGGAGCAATATATTTGCTGATTTATCTCCACGGGGAAGTGAAATAAAAGACAGGATAAACAAATAGGACTATATCAAACTAAAAAGCCTTTGCACAGCTAAAGACAATAAGAACAGAATAAATAGACAAACTACACAATGGGAGAATATATTTGACAATATGTCTGATTAGGGGTTAATAACCAAAATTTATAAAGAACTTGTAAATCTCAACACCAGGAAGACAAACAATCCAATCAAAAAATGGAAAAAAGAAATGAATAGACACTTCTACAAAGAGGACATACAGATGGCCAATAAGCATATGAAAAAATGCTCTGGTATTGGCAGAAAAATAGACACTCAGACCAATGAAACAGAATAGAAAGTCCAGAAATAAAACCACATATATATTAAATATGGTCAAATAATTTTTGATAAAGGGGCCAACAACACACAATGGAGAAAAGAAAGCCTCTTCAACAAATGGTGCTGGGAAAACTGGAAAGCTACATGCAAAAGAATGAAACTTGACTACAGCTTGTCCCCTTGTACTAAAATTAATTCAAAGTGGATCAAAGACCTAAGTATAAGACCTGAAACAATAAAATACATAGAAGAAGACATAGGTTCTTTTTTTTTTTTTTTTTGTATTTTTCTAAAGCTGGAAACGGGGAGAGACAGTCAGACAGACTCCCACATGCGCCCGACCGGGATCCACCCGGCACGCCCACCAGGGGCGGCGCGACCAGAGCCACTCTAGCGCCTGGGGCAGAGGCCAAGAAGCCATCCCCAGCGCCCGGGCCATCTTTGCTCCAATGGAGCCTTGGCTGCGGGAGGGGAAGAGAGAGACAGAGAGGAAGGGGGGGTGGAGAAGCAAATGGGCTCTTCTCCTATGTGCCCTGGCCGGGAATCGAACCCGGGTCCCCCGCACGCCAGGCCGACGCTCTACCGCTGAACCAACCGGCCAGGGCCAGAAGAAGACATAGGTTCTAAACTCATGGACCTTGGTTTTAAAGAGCATTTTATGAATTTGACTCCAATGGCAAGGGAAGTGAAGACAAAAATAAATGAATGGGACAACATCAGACTAAGAAGTTTTTGCTCAGCAAGAGAAACTGACAACAAAATAAACAGACAGCCAACTAAATGGGAAATTATATTTTCAAACAACAACTCAGATAAGGGCCTAATATCCAAAATATACAAAGAACTCATAAAACTCAACAACAAACAAACAAACAATCCAATAAAAAAATGGGAAGAGGACATGAACAGACACTTCTCCCAGGAAGAAATACAAATGGCCAACAGATATATGAAAAGATGCTCATCTTCATTAGTTATTAGAGAAATGCAAATCAAAACTGCAATGAAATATCACCTCACAACTGTTAGATTAGCTATTATTAACAAGACAGGTAATAGCAAATGTTGGAGAGGCTGTGGAGAAAAGAAACCCTCATTCACTGTTAGTGGGAATGTAAAGTAGTACAACCACTATGGAAGAAAGTATGGTGATTCCTCAAAAAACTGAAAATAGAACTACCTTATGACCCGGCAATCCCTCTACTGGGTATATACCCCAAAAAGTCAGAAACATTGATACGTAAAGACACATGCAGCCCCATGTTTATTGCAGCATTGTTCACAGTGGCCAAGACATGGAAACAACCAAAAAGCCCTTCAATAGAAGACTGGATAAAGAAGATGTGGCACATATACACTATGGAATACTACTCAGCCATAAGAAATGATGACATCGGATCATTTACAACAAAATGGTGGGACCTTGATAACATTATACGGAGTGAAATAAGTAAATCAGAAAAAAAACAAGAACTGCATTATTCCATACGTAGGTGGGACATAAAAACGAGACTAAGAGACATTGACAAGAATGTGGTGATTACAGGGGGGCAGGAGTGAGAGGGAAAGGGGGAGGGGCACAAAAAAACTAGATAGAAGGTGACGGAGGACAATCTGACTTTGGGTGATGAGTATGCAACATAATTGATCGACAAGATAACCTGGAGATGTTTTCTTTGAACATATGTACCCTGATTTATTGATGTCACCCTAGTAAAACTAATAAAAAAATGCTCAACATCACTAATCATTAGAGAAATACAAATTAAAGTCACAATGAGATATCACCTCACACCAGTCAGAATGGCAATTATCAACAAAACAACACAGAATAAATGCTGGCGAGGATGTGGAGAAAAGGGAACCCTTCTGCACTGCTGGTGGGAATGCAGACTAATGCAGCCTCTGTGGAAAACAGTATGGAGATTCCTCAAAAAATTGAAAATCGAACTGCCTTTTGACCCAGCTATCCCACTTTTAGCAATATACCCCAAGAACTCCATAGAACTGCTCCAAAAGGAGAAATGCACCCCCATGTTTGTGGCAGCATTATTCACAATAGGAAAGATCTGGAAACAACCCAAGTGTCCGTCAGAGGATGAGTGGATTAAAAAGCTTTGATACATATATACTATTGAATACTGCTCAGCCATATGAAATGATGACATCGGATCATTTACAACATGGATGGACCTTGATAACATTATACGGAGTGAAATAAGTAAATCAGAAAAAAACTAAGAACTATATGAATCCATACATAGATGGGACATAAAAATTAGACTCAGAGACATGGACAAGAATGTGATGGTAACGGGGGGGGGGGTAGGGCGAGGAAGGAGAGAGAGGGGGTGGGGGAGGAGAGGGGCACAATGAAAACCAGATAGAAGGTGATGGAAGACAATTTGATTTTGGGTGAGGGGTATGCATCATAATCAAATGTCAAGATAATCTGGAGATGTTTTCTCTCAACTTATGTACCCTGATTTATCAATGTAACTGCATTAAATTTAATAATAATAATAATAATAATAAAGAAAAACTAATAATTGATGCTTCTCATCTCTTCGTTCCTCTCTGTTCGTCCCTGTCTATCCCTCTCTCTGTCTCTGTTAAAAAAATTTTTTTTGTTTATCAAAGAACACTATCAAGAGAACAAAAAGACATCCCATGGGTTAGAGAAAATATTTTCAAATCATATATCTGGTAATCTATTAACATTCAGAATATAGAAAGAAATACAACTCATGAAAACAAACAAAAGCAACCCAGTTACAAAATGGGCACTGAAGATGACATTTCTACAAAGAAACACAAAATGCCAGCAAATAAAAAGATGCTCAACTTCGCTAGTTATTAGGAAAATGCAAGTCAAAACCAGTTACATACCACTTTACATAGATTAAGATAGCTGTTATCCAATGGAGGAAGGAAAAGAAGGGGAGAAGGAGGGACAAAGAGAGAGAGAGAAGAAAAGAAAAGAGAGAGAAAAAAGGAAAGAGAGAAAGAGAGAAAAGAAAGAAAGAAAGAAAGAAAGAAAGAAAGAAAGAAAGAAAGAAAGAAAGAAAGAAAAGAAAGAGAGAAAGAGAGAGAGAAAGAAAGAAGAAAGGAAAAGAAAAAAAAGGAAATTATAAGAATTGGTGAAGATGTAAGAAATTGGAATCTTGAACATTACTGGTGGGAATGTAAAATGGTGCAGCCACTGTGGAAAATAATTTGACAGTTCCTCAAAAATTAAACATAGAATTACTATATAATCTAGAAATTCTCCTTCACATATATATACCAAAAAAAAAATGAAAGAAGGAATTCAAACAGGTATTTTTACACCAGTGTTTAAAGAGATATTATTCAGAATAGCCAAAAGGTAAAAAAAACAATTGTGCATCAACAGGTGAACGGATAAACAAATGTGGTATGTACATGCAATGGATATTATTTAGCCTTAAAAAGGAATGTAATTCTGACACATATGACAACATTGGTGTACCTTGAAAACATTATGCTATGTTAAATAAGCCACACAATAAAGGACAAATATTGTATGATTCCACTTATATGAAGTGCCATGGATAAATAAATTTATAGACAGAAAATACAATAGAGGTTACCAGAAACTGGGTGAGGTGGTTTGGGAAATTATTTTTTAATGACTAAAGAGTTTCTGTTTGGAATGATAAAAAGTTCTGGACATAGATGGTAATGATGATTTCACAATAAGAATGTACTTAATGCAACTGAATTATTCACTTTAAATGAGTACAGTGACCAATTTTCTATTGTATATTTTGTCACTTTTTTTTTCAATGAGGCTGTGGCAATGATGTCTGATTTCCTGATGGAGAAACATAGAAATATTTTTAAAACAGAGGAGAGGTTGATTCCAAATGAAAGAAATCATAATTTATACTCTAGTTTCAGTCTACATGCTATACCTTCTGTCCCCCACCATCCCCCGCAAAAAGAAAAATTTTCTTTTGAAGACATAAGTGATTTTCCTAGATATACTTAAGAAATATATATATATACATACATACATGGAAGTACCTTACTTATATTCATGCTTTGTGTTTCTGAAATATTAAATTTAAAGCAGATTTTAATCAACTTAATCATAGGCAGTATAGCATAATAGTTAAGTGCCCTAAGGAGTAGCTGTCTGATTTGGGAGTATATTTTATATTTGTTATTGCCTCAGTCTCTTCATTGTAAAATGGGAATAAAAAAATAAAAGTTCTCTAGAGAAATGGAACCAGTAACTGAGGTGATTAATAGATTAGATAGATGGATAGATGATAGATGATAGATAGATAGATAGATAGATGCAGATATAGGTTTTATAATATAATATGTAAAATATATATAGCAATAATATAGTATATATAGAGTATGGAGATTTATTGTGACAAATTGATCACATGCTTATGGAAGTTAAGAAGTCCCATGATCTGTTTGTTGTCTTCAAGCTGGAGACCCAGGAAAGCCAGTTGCACCTCAGTTAAGTCCAAAGATCTGAGAACCAGGGCAACCAATGAGTTTAAACCCACTCAGGGGCCACAAAAGATCATGTTGCAACCTATTCAAGTAGACAGAAAGCAAAAAGGGGTAAATTATTTCTTGCTCTGCCTTTTGTTCTATTCAGACCCTCAATGGATTGAATGATGAATGATGCCCACCACATGAGGAAGGGCCGTTTACTTTACTAAATTCACTGATTCAAATGCTAATCTTATCCAGAAACACCCTCACCAAAATACCCAAAAATAATTTTTAATCTGGGCACCCTCTGACTAGTTAATATTGACACATGAAATTAACCATCACAGGTAGTAGCATAAAAACAGACACATAGGCCTGGTGAATAGAGCACTGTCCTGGGGAGCTGAAGACCCAGGTTCAAAACCCCAAGATCACCTGCTTGAGTGTGGGCTCATCCTGCTTGAGCACCGGCTCACTAGCTTGCAGTCCAAGGTCGCTGGCTTGAGCCCAAGGTCACTGGCTTGATCCTAAGATCACTGGCTTGAGCGAGGGGTCACTGGCTCAACTGGAGCCACTAGGACAAGGCACATCTGAGAAAGAAATCAATGATCATCTAAGATGCTGCAACTATGAGTTGATGCTTCTCATCTTTCTCCCTTCTTCTCTGTCTCTGTCTCCCTCCCTCTCTTTTTCTCCTTTCTCTTTCACTAAAGAAGGAAGGAAGGAAGGAAGGGAGGAAGGAAGGGAGGGAGGAAGGAAGGAAGGAAGGAAGGAAGGAAGGAAGGAAGGAAGGAAGGAAGGAAGGAAGGAAGGAAGGAAAGAAGGAAGGAAGGAAGGAGGGAGGGAGGGAGGGAAGAACTAGATCACTTTCTTACACCATATACAGGAATAAAGTCAAATGGATTAAAGATTTAGACCATAAAACTAGAAGAAAATATAGGCAGTAAACTATTTGACATTGTTCTTAGTAATATATTTTTGGATTTCTCTCCTCAGGCAAGGGAAACAAAAGAAAAAATAAGCAAATAGGACCTCAATCATCAATATCATCATCATTACCAACCTCATTAAATATTTAATAATTCCATGACAAACTCCATGATAGTTATCACCAAAGGAATTTGTTGTGAATCCCTTAATAAAATTGTTCTAAATCCATGCCATCCCCATATTTTTGTTAATATAGATTTTATATTTTATGATATATATTAAATATAAAGACTTTCTAAAAATAAGGTGCTATTGTAACTATATAATTATAAAATGTGCCTTGTTTTTTTCCCCATTTTTATATATTAATGTAAAAATTAGAGTGGTCATCCTAAGCTAAAGGTAACAGATCTTTCCTTTAGTATAAAACCGTAGCAGAAGGCATATTGAACTTAGAGACAGAAAATTTGAATTCAGTTTTAACCCTCCCACTCATTGGTTTTTTAGTACTTGGTTAAGTCACTAATTATCTGTTTTCTTATCTATATTGGGCAGATATTTTGTCTGCTTGTTCTGTCAGTTATACAAGACTGATGTGTTAAAATCTGTATCTATATATTATGGATATGCCTGTCTCCTCTTTTAGCTCCCCTATTGTTTTGCTTTATACATGTAATTAGTTGCATTCATATTTATAATTGTTATATCCAGTGATGTGCTGGCAAATGTTTAGCTTTCCAAGGGGCAAAAGAAATACAATCCCTAATTTGTAGCATTTGTCAGTTTTCATGGTGTAAATGCTCAGACCATGCCAATTTTAAGCTACCATTCTAATGTTATTGAACATGAAAATGGGCAGAGATGCACATACAGGCTCTTGCAAGATGGTCCAAGCACTAGTTATATTATCCTGTTTGGTTGATTACTTATCATTATGTAGTGTCTTTTATCTCTGATATATTGTTTGTTGCCTTAAGATCTATGTCTATTAGTATAACTATACCAACTTTCTTTTCATTCATTTCTACATGGTATATCTTTGTCCATATTTTTATATTTAACTTTTCTGCATCCTTTTATTTAGGCATATCTCTTATAGTAAACATATGGTTGTGTTTTTGTTTATTTTTAATTCACTTTGAAAAATTTGACTTTTAATTATTTAGTCTTACAGTAAATGTAATTAATGTTATATTTTCATTTAAACATAGTATTTTAGTATTATTTTGTATTTGCCTCATCTCTAACTTGTTTTCTTTGTCCTTTTTTGCATTGGCAAAATAGTTTTTTATTACTTCATTTTGCCTCTTTTAACTTGTTATTTGTATTTTATTTTAGTGGCTATCCTAAAGAGAATAATGAGTATCATTAACTTTGTAGAGGCTCCAAATATTAGTACTTTTCTATTATCCAGACAACTCAAGGATATTACAAAACTTCATTTCCACTTATCTTTCACAAATATTTTGGTATATTATTGTCATGCATTTTAATTCTGCACATATTTAGAATCCTACAGGATATCATTATTTCCTAATATTTTTTTAAATTAATTTTTGTACATGGGAACAAACTACAGTCTGGTTTTAGTGTTTTGTGCTTTTGCATATGACTATCCAATTTTCCCAGCACCATTTTGTGTGTGTGTGTGTGTGTGTGTGTGTGTGTGTGTGAGACAGAGACAGAAAGAGGGACAAGTAGGGACAGACAAACAGGAAGGGAGAGAGACGAGAAGCATCAATTCTTCGTTGTGGCGCTTTAGTTGTTCATTGATTGCCCTCTCATATGTGTCTTGACTCGGGCCTACAGTACACCGAGTGACCCCTTGCTCAAGCCAGCAACCTCTGGCTCAAGCTGGTGAGACTTGCTCAAACCAGATGAGCCGCACTCAAACTGGCAACCTTGGGGTTTTGAACCTGGGTCCTCCACATCCCAGTCCAAAGCTCTATCCACTGTGCCACCGCCTGGTCAGGCTATTTCCTAATATTTTAAACTGACTTTTTTTTTCATTTATTTACACTTGCCTGTGCTTTTCTTTCCTTCCTTTATTGTACTGCTTTCATCTGGGATGATTTTCTTTCTGCTGGAGAACTCCCTTAAGTATTATTTTAACAAATTCTCTTTGTCAAAAACTTTTTTATTTTGTCTGTAGGGCATTTTTACTAGGTAGAAATTCAGATTTTCATTTAGTTACTTTTTAAATATCTTCTATTTTTTTATACTCCCATCATTTTTTGTTGACAAGTCAGCTGTCAGTTTTGGTTTTGCTCATTTGAAGGGTGTTTTTTTTAAGATTTTTTCTGTCTTCGTTTTTTTTGTTTGTTTGTTTTACTGCAATGTGCTTAGAGTATTTTTCTATATAACTATTTGCTTGAGATTTAAATAGCTTATTTTTAATTTTTTATTGAATTTATTGGGGTGATATTGGTTAATAACATTATATAAGCTTCAGGTGTTAAAGTGCTTCTTGAATTTGTGGCTTGATATCCATGATTTGATTTTAAAAACTTTTGGCTAATATCTTTTCAACTATTACTACTGCCCATGCTACTATTCTCACTTTGTGGGACTCAATTACATAATTGTAAACATATTCACTGTGTCACATATATCTCTTATGCTCTTCTTTGTATTTCTTATCTTTTTTCTCTTATGCTTCAGTTTATATATTTTTTCATTGATTTATCAAGTAGTTCACTAACCCCATTTTTACTGTCTAATGTGTTAAACTTACCTTTGAGGTCTTAATTTTAGAAATTGTGTTTTTTTTATTCTATTTCTTTAATTTAATTTTTTATAGATTTCAAATCCTTGGGGAAATCTTTTATCTCTTTATTTATTACTTATTGAGCATGTTAATCACTGTTTACTTAAAATTCACATCTAATTATTGCAATATCTATATATCCTAAAGTTATTTTTATATTATCTATTTTTTCTTTTAGTCTCCAGTCATTTTGTCTTGTCTCCTGACATATAGAACCTTTTTAAATTAAATGTCATACATTATCTTTGAAAATTTTCAGAGGCTCTGAATTATAGTAGCTTCCTCCTAAGAGAATTTAATTTTCTTTTAGCAGGTGGTTAGATCCAATAATGATTGAGATAGTTCAAGACTGGGCTTTGGGCCTTCTGAGAGCTAGTCTATTTCTACTTTCCATTACTTATATGGGTATCTCTTGAGGTATCCTAAATGAAAACCTATAATGAAGGGACCCTATCCTCCTTTGTCAGTTCTGAACTCCAAGTTTCATCTCACTGTCCTCCCCACCCTCCCATTCCATCAGTCTTGAAGACCACCTAACTCTCTAGGACACTGATTTTCTGCTCAGCAACCTCCTCAAAAGGAATAAAATACTGGAAAAGATCCAGTATACTTTCCTTTCTTTTATTTTTTCTTACTTGTCACTTAGCCCTGGCTGTTTTGGATGATTATTGATATTATCAAACATTTATTTTTTTTATTTATCCAGATTTTATAGTTCTTAGCAGTATGTCTGATATGAGCAATTTCATCATAGCTAGATACAGAAGTCTCCTTATCTATGAAAAGGGAGAAAAATTTCTGTCCTTTATTTTTGTTTTGGTAGTTACTCTAGGGACTACAGTATAAACTATAATTTATCACAATCTATTTAGAGCTGATGCTGAATTATTTAAAGTAATATATGAGGACCCTGTGACAATATACTTTCCCTTAATCCCCTCATTTTTGAGATATTGTAGTCATTTCAGGAATCTACATGTATTATTAATTCAACAATATAAGATTATGACCCTGGCCGGTTGGCTCAGTGGTAGAGCATCGGCCTGGCGTGCAGGGGTCCCGGGTTCGATTCCCAGCCAGGGCACACAGGAGAAGCGCCCATCTGCTTCTCCACCCCTCCCCCTCTCTGTCCTCTCTGTCTCTCTCTTCCCCTCCCACAGCCGAGGCTCCACTGGAGCAAAGATGGCCCGGGCGCTGGGGATGGCTCCTCGGCCTCTGCCCCAGGTGCTAGAGTGGCTCTGGTCGCAACAGAGCGACGCCCCGGAGGGGCAGAGCATCGCCCCCTGGTGGGCAGAGCGTCGCCCCCGGTGGGCGTGCCGGGTGGATCCCAGTCAGGCGCATGCGGGAGTCTGTCTGACTGTCTCTCCCGTTTCCGGCTTCAGAAAAAAAAAAAAAAAGAAAAAAAAAAATATATATATATATGATTGTAAATTTTGTTTTAAATATTTATATATTTTTTGAATAATAATAATAAATATATATAACTATTTTTCTGTATAGTTAAATTACTACCGGTGTCATTCCTTTAAATCTGAAGAATTTCCTTTATCATTCTTATACTGTAGGATGGCTGGTGATTAATTCTTTTTTTTCTCCTATTATTTGACCTTCATATTTTAATTTTTTTTCTTTTTTTTTGCATTTTTCCGAAGCTGGAAACGGGGAGAGACAGTCAGACAGACTCCCGCATGCGCCCAACCAGGGGGCAACGCTCTGCCCACCAGGGGGTGATGTTCTGCCCCTCTGGGGCGTCGCTCTGTCGCGACCAGAGCCACTCTAGCGCCTGGGGCAGAGGCCAAGAAGCCATCCCCAGCGCCTGGGCCATCTTTGCTCCAATGGAGCCTCGCTGCGGGAGGGGAAGAGGGAGACAGAGAGGAAGGAGAGGGGGAAGGGTGGAGAAGCAGATGGGCGCTTCTCCTGTGTGTCCTGGCCGGGAATCGAACCCGGGACTTCCACACACCAGGCCGATGCTCTACCACTGAGCCACCCGACCAGGGCCTTCCCAGCAGTTTGGATATGTCAATCTAATATCTCTGGCTTCTACTGTTTGTAATAAGAAGTTAACATTCATATTGTTGTGCCATATATGCGATATATTATTTCTCTTGCCTATTTCAATATTTCTCTTTATCTTTCTTTGGCTTTAACTAATTCATCTATAATATACCTAGGTATTTACTTTACATTTTTACTACTTATACAGTAATTTGTTGAGTTCAGGTCTAAAAGGCTGTATATCATCACAGTGCAACAATTTTCTCCTATATTTTCTTGTTTCATAAAAATTTTCATACAGTAACAATATGAATATCCAAAATAAAAAAATGAAATGTATGCACATGGAAACAGGTAACCATAAGTCAAAATTAAAACCTTTAAATTCACAAATTTTACTGTAAAAATATTTTTCCTATTAGTGAGATAATTTAGCACATTACACTAAGCCTAAAAGGTACAGCAAATTAATTTTAAAATTCAATCATTTTACCTAAAATATACTTTCTGTAGAGGCAGAGTTACTGTGAGGTTAATAAATTCAAGACTTAAAGCCCTGTAGTGGCCTTAAAATGTCTTCACATGGGCATCTGTTTGTAAAGTTTGCGAAAGTACAATTTTTCATTCTGTTTCATAATGAAGACTAGAAATTGTATGAGCCTCAGATCTCACAAAACTTAGATCTATCCCTGATTTTTACCTGGAATGAAACATAAATGTAATTCTTTCAGTAAGAAGCAAAGAGTTTTATTTTTTTCCTTGCATATTTGATGACTTTGCAATAAACAGCGATAACGCTGCTCAGGGGAACAGATGTGACCTGAGCAGTAGGAACATGGTGTTTGGCAGCAGACACATTGGCAGACTTTATTTTCCGGCCACACATGTGAGTTTAGCCTGTCCATACAAGACTAGCAGTTTTTTTCTCCTTTTTGAACATTCTTTTTGGGTTTTATTTATTTTTAATTTATTGTGTTGACATAGTTTCAAGTGTCCAACTCAATATAACACCCTCTACCCACCGCAATGTGCCCCTATACCCCATGCAAGACTAGCAGTTTTTTTCTTATAGTTTCAAAAATAAGCATAAGCACAACATTCAGTGTACAGTGCTCTGCCCTATTAAAGCATAACTTTTTCACCATGACCTACATAGTAGTTGGCTACGATGTTGGTATGATGAAGTTGTCACCTTAGCCTGGATACACAATTATGCAATCTGTGTGCTTTGAATTCAGAGTTCTGGTATAATTCAAAGCCAAATTAGAAAAATGGCACCTCTATAGAGTAGAGCAACTGGTGGGAAATCTGAGCCCCCACACTGGCTGTACCTGGCAGTGGAATTGTAGCATGGCACACAGGTACAAAGAATGACCTCAGTAACAATCCATTACACAGAATTTTATTTTACTAAGTAACTAATTCAGGACAAATGTAGAGTTGAACTTTGAGAAAACTTCTCACTTCTTGAGGTAAATACCAGAAACCCAGTTTCATAAAAAGGACATTCTTCATAAAGGGATAAAAATCTTCATCGACTATTAGAAAATAAAAACATTAAACATTATTGATATTACATTCAAATTTTCTCACTTGAACATTTGTAAAAGAGGTTAAACCATTTAACTCCCAATAAAAAATGCCAAGATACTATATAAAACATTCAGTTAAAATAATTTTTAATTGTTCCCAAATATTTACTACATAATTCAGTATAACACAAAATATTACTACGTATATTTCTTTCAAGTCTTCCTATAATAAAAAAATTAAAAAAAAATTTGTAGAAAACTTAATTAGTAGACACCAAAAAGTTTTTGATTTTATAGTTTGAAATAAGAAAATAATACAATCAGAATTTATTTAGTTTGGTTTTATAACTAAGTATTCTGGCTAAACTTGCTGGTTTCAGTCTTCAGGTATTAAAAAGATATTTTTAAAAACAAATATTTTTCTGAAATCTATTTTATGTACTTCCTGCACAAATAGTGTGTCTTCTGTATAAGATCCTGGATTCCTCTGTTGGATCCTCTAGCAGGGGTCCCCAAACTTTTTACACAGGGGGCCAGTTCACTGTCCCTCAGACCGTTGGAGGGCCACCACATACAGTGCTCCTCTCACTGACCACCAATGAAAGAGTTGCCCCTTCCGGAAGTGTGGCGGGGGGCCGGATAAATGGCCTCAGAGGGCCTCATGCGGCCCGCGGGCCGTAGTTTGGGGATGCCTGCAAGGCTCGTCAATTATGACTGAACCTCCTAAATTATGATTTATTTGTTTACCCTAATCATGATCTGCCAATAATGGATCCAGTCAATTTTTTGGAAACAGTTACTTGTGTTGTATTAGAAACAGACCCTTCCAATTCACAGTATGTCATGCTACCCTGCTAAAGAATAATCATACCCAGCCTTACCAGGCGGTGGTGCAATGGATAGACCGTCAGACTGGGATGCAGAGGACCCAGGTTCGAGACCCCGAGCGCAGGCTCATCTGGCTTGAGCAAAAAGCTCACCAGCTTGGTTGGACTCAAGGTCGCTGGCTCGAGCAAGGGGTTACTCGGTCTGCTGAAGGCCCACAGTCAAGGCACATATGAGAAAGCCATCAATGAACAACTAAGGTGTTGCAATGAAAAACTGATGATTGATGCTTCTCATCTCTCTCCATTCCTGTCTGTCTGTCCCTATCTGTCCCTCTCTCTGACTCTCACTCTGTCCCTGTAAAAAAAAAACAAAAAGAATAATCATACCCAGAACCAACCTTTAGTTTCTTCCCTGACCACTTACTCTGTATCCCAATCTCAGAACTCAAGCTCAGGAAATAAATCTGACTCCTGATCACTGATAGGATCAAGAAATGCAAGCTTCTCTGGAAGGCTTATAAGGCCTTGGTGACCAAGCCTCTGATTACCTGTCAGCCTTCTCTCCTTTCTTTCTCATCAGTCAGTGCACTCCGGCCATTCCTAGCAATACATAATATTCATTCATCTGAATGTACTACACTTTTTTAAACTTCTGTTTAGTCGTCTTCCTTGTCCTCCTGGCCAATTTCTACTCACTCTTCAAGTTAACAACTTGGTAAAACTCTCCCAACTTTCCCCACAAAAGAATGCACGCTGCTTCCTTTTTAGACCACAGAACATATTGTTCACTTTCTTCAATGTTGTTAATGCTCTGTATGTTTGTCTCCCTTTGCTTAACAGTGGCCTCCCTAAAGGCAGAGTATAGATTTTAATGTTTATGATCACAGATAACATCACAGTGCATGGTGCACATAGAGGTGTGCAAGTCTTTCATGTCTTCATGTTTTACTATGTGTTATGAACTAGACACTGCACTCTAAGTTGAAAATTCAAATTGAGCAGAATAGGCAAGGTCCCTGTGCTCAAAGATCTTATTATCTAGGAGAGAAACTGGTGGTAATCTAATGGTGAGACTCATGAATATATAATTACAACTAGAAATAGGTGCTCTGAAAAACATACATACCCACACCTTGACCTGGGCTGGAGCACCAGGAAGGAGGAATGGCTAAGGAATGCTTCCCTAGGGAAGACAAGCTTGCTTGGAATCTGAAGGATGACTAATTATAAATGAGGCCAAAAAGAAGATATTGGTCATAATATACGGGATCTTTGCAAGGCAATAATAAGGGTTTAGTTCTTTATTATAAGAGTAACAATTGGGCGTTGAAGGGTTTTAAGAACTTGACTGACATTACCAGACTTGTGGTTTGTAAAGATGCCCAGACTACAGTTTGGGGAATGAATTGAAGAGACAAATACTTGAGTGAATTAAAAAAGTGAACTAACACACTTAGGTAATATTTTGATTAAAGTATAGGTGACATAAAATATTTTATCACTTTCAGGCGTACAAAATAGTAATTTTACATTTTTGTATGCCTTATGATGTGATCACCATGATAAGTCTAGTAACCATCTATCGCCTTACAAAATTATTGCAATATTATTGACTATATTCCTTGTGTTCTACATTAATCCTCATGACTTACTTATTTTATAACTGGAATTTTCTTCTTTTATTTCCATTCAGTTTTTTCACATCCTTTTTCCCTCCCCTCTCACAACCATCCCTTTGTTTTCTGTATCTATGTCACTTTCTGTTTTATTTGTTTTTGTTTTTTTAGATTCTACATGTAAGTGAAATTATACAGTATTTGTATTTATCTAACTTATTTCACTTATCATAATACCCTCTAGTTCAAAAATGGCAAGATTTTATTCTTTTTTATTGCTGAATAATATTCCATTGTGTCTGTGTGTGTTCTTTATCCATTTATTTATGGATACCATATGGCCAGTAGACGTGGACGTCATGGCCATTCACATGCAGGTTCACATTGAATTTGGACAGATGGTAAAGAAACAATGGAGCCAAAAAATGGTGGGCCATTCCTTTATTAAAGTCTCGCACTGGCCAGCGAACAAACACATAGGGAAAACATTTCCCTTTCACTCATTCAGAGCTACCAAAGCCCTGACACATTCTCCACTTCCACAACCAGGAGAATCTTCTCCAGTTTCTCCTAAAAATCAAAGGCCTTCATCTAGTGGACTCACAAAGCCCCTCACCTCTGATTCCCCGTCTGCACACCTTCTCTCTCCCTGCAAAACATGTCTTCTTCAGCACCCTGCATTCTCTCTGCTCTCACTGCTCCTCTCCCTGCCAACATGGCTTCTTTCTCCTCTTCTCCTTCTTCTCTCCGCTTTTCAAAACTTTCTGGTGCAAAAACTTCTCCTCCAGCAAACATTAGCAAAACAATGGCCCTTCTCAAGCAAGAAGGTAATTTGCAATTTCACAGACCCACATATGCCTGGCACTGCTCAGCGCCATTTTGTAACAATAAAAGTGAGCAAACTCTGGCCCTGGCTGGTTGGCTCAGCGGTAGAGCGTCTGCTTGGCGTGCGGGGGACCCGGGTTCGATTCCCGGCCAGGGCACATAGGAGAAGCGCCCATTTGCTTCTCTACCCCTCCCCCCTCCTTCCTCTCTGTCTCTCTCTTCCCCTCCCGCAGCCAGGGCTCCATTGGAGCAAGGATGGCCCGGGCGCTGGGGATGGCTCCTTGGCCTCTGCCCCAGGCGATAGAGTGGCTCTGGTCTCGGCAGAGCGACGCCCCGGAGGGGCAGAGCATAGCCCCCTGGTGGGCAGAGCGTCGCCCCCTGGTGGGCGTGCCGGGTGGATCCCGGTCGGGCGCATGCGGGAGTCTGTCTGACTGTCTCTCCCGGTTTCCAGCTTCAGAAAAATACAAAAAAAAAATAAAGTGAGCAAACTCAATAAATACAAATCTTTCAAACTCATTTGCACAACAGATACCTAGGTTGTTTCCGTATCTTTGCTATTATAAATAATGCTGCAATGAACATTGAGGGGCATATATATTTTTGAATTAGTGTTTTTGTTTGCTTTGACAAAATGACCAGAAATAGACTTGTTGGATCTATTTTTAATTTTTTGAGAGACCTCTAACCTGTTTCTAAATAGTGGCTGCACCAATTTACAGTCCCACCAACAGTGAATGAAAGTTTTCACTTCACATCCTTGCCAATATTTATTTGTTGACTTTTTTGGTAATAGACATTCTGACAGGTGTGAGGTGCTATCTCATTGTAGTTTTCATTTCCATTTTCCTGAATACTGATGCTGAGTATCTCTTCATAACTGTTGGCCAACTGTTTGCTTCTTTGGGAAAACATCTATGCAAGTCCTCTGCCCATTTTTTAATCAGGTTCTTTGGTTTGGAGGGTGTTTTTTTCTTTGCTGTTGAGTTGGATAGTAACCCTTTATTGGACACATCATTTGGAAAAATCTTCTCTCATTCAGTATGTTCTCTTTTCATTTTGTTAAAGGTTTCCTTCACTATACAAAAATTCTGTTTGATGTACTCCTGTTTATTTATTTTTTCCAAAAGTAGTAAATTTAATTGATATCATTCATTACTCAGGTGATAAAATGGGTGAAATGCCCAGTAGGGCTTGTGAGACAATCCAGAGTTTAGGAACAATAATAAGTCAATACCACCTAGGTCTGGAGGACCCAAAGAACTAATGCTTCCTGGACTTGGAGTCACCAGGCTGAGCTGGAGCCCTGGAGCAGACACAGTCACTACCCAAGATGCTGCCTCAGGCAGAAAGAGGAAAACAAACGCTCACTGATGTCTCCAACATACTACCTCTAACAACCTACAGACACAGAAGTCTGGAAAGCATATACATCTGGAGTTAGCCATCTAAAATAAAAGGGCAAAGGAAGGTACAAGATATGGATCTCACACTCTGGCTGGGTTGCTCAGTTGGTTAGAGTGTCATCCCAACACACCAAGGTTTCAGGCTTGATCCCTGGTCAGAATGCACACAGGATGAACCAATGTATGCACAAAGAAGTGAAACAACAAATTGATGTTTCTCTCTCTCTTCCTTAAAAAAAATAAAAAATAAAAAATAAATGGATCTGAGAGTAAATGGGCCAAATGCCAAAATAAAAAATTCAACAAATTTAACATCATGGCTTACTAAAATGTTTCTTCTACTACAAACTAAAAGGTTCATGAGGGCAAGGACTATGGTTTATCTGATTTGTCATGTTTTCCCTTTCTCTGGCAAAGTAATTGATACTCAAGAAAATTCAATATAAACTAGCTCAATAAATAAATTAATGCAATAGAACACTGAATAATTTGTACTTAGAAGAACAAAAAAAAATAATAAATTTTAAATGAGTAGAAGAAATACCTCCAAAGGGATAAGGGAGAATATTATGAAGCAATAAGCTGAAGATACTGGTTATAAAAAGTATATCAGTTGAAATGAATTTAGTGGATGGGTTGACTAACAGATTAGATACCATTAAATAACATTTTATTTATTTATTTATTTATTTATTTATTTATTTATTTTGTATTTTTCTGAAGTTGGAAACGGGAAGGCAGTTAGACAGACTCCCGCATGCGCCTGACCGGGATCCACCCGGCACGCCCACCAGGGGGCGATGCTCTGCCCATCTGGGGCATCGCTCTGTTGTAACCAGAGCCATTCTAGCGCCTGAGGCAGAGGCCACAGAGCCATCCTCAGCGCCCAGGCCAACTTTGCTCCAATGGAGCCTTGGCTGCAGGAGGGGAAGAGAGAGACAGAGAGGAAGGAGAGGGGGAGGGGTGGAGAAGCAGATGGGCACTTCTCCTGTGTGCCCTGGCCGGGAATCTAACCCGGGACCTCTGCATGCCAGGCCAACGCTCTACCACTGAGCCAACCGGCCAGGGCCATAAATAACATTAATAATATAGAAATATAGAAAAAAAAAGCTCTTAGCATAACTTCATTTAGCTTCTCTTCTATCTTAAACTCCAAGTAACCTCAGAACTTACTTAGGTTTAAAACTCCCTACCCCCAGTCTTGAAGTTTGTTTCACCAAATTGTAGATGTATCAGTGGTGGGTCATAAATCTTAGAATGTTTAAAAACGTTTTTGTTAAGTATGTGAAACATTTATCACTACTGTGTTATTATCCTCAAAGCTTATGGCCTTAGTGTGTAGAAATATTTTTTTTCTTCAAATTGATCCTATAGATAAACATTGTAATATGACAGTAAGATTTAATGAGCTTGTTTGTGAAATTAATGAGTATATTTTATTGCTTTTGTACCATGCTTTACTGGGCTCCCCCTCCTTCCCATACCCAACCAGTATGTGATTTTGTCTTTAAGAGTTAGCCCCAAACTGTGTTCAGGGCCGCACAATTTGAATAACTTAGGTCTCCATGCAGTCACTGGCTTTAAAATAAAGACTCCTTAATTTGGCTACTTAATTGTGGCAAAACATTTGTTTCTTGCTGTTCCGATACAATAATAAAGTAGAAATCAGGGAATTCCCAGAAAGTATCTGGAAACAATAAAGAGATATGAAAAATAAAATTAAAAAGGTATGCAGAGAATCCTGATAGCAAAATCTAACATTACAAGCAAAGAAAGCTATAGACAAATATACTCATAAACATAAATGGAAACTCTTAAGCAAAATATTAGCTAATTGAATCCAATTATATAATATATATAATAAAATAAATAATTTAGTGTGCTTGCAGGATATAAAGTTAATATCAATTGTTTTTCTATATGCTAGCAATAAAAAACCCAAAAATGTAATTAAGTATTTCCTTTCAAAAAATTACATCAACAAAAATAAAATACTTAGGTATACATTTAGCAAAAGAATGCAAAAACTTATATACTGAAAACTACAAAGCATTTTTAAGTTATATTAAAGACAATATAACTCAATGAAGACTGTGGGGCCAGTGGCCACCACCATCGTGGCCATACAGGTTCACATTGGATTTGGGCAGACAGTAAAGAAACAGTGGAGCCAAAAAATGGTGGGCCATTCCTTTATTAAAATCTTTCACTGGCCAACGAACAGACAAGCAGGGAAAACACTTCCCTTTCATTCAGGTCTCCCAAAGCCCTGACACATTCTCTGTTTCCACAACCAGGAGAATCTTCTCCGGTTCTTCCTAGAATCAAAGGCCTCACCAGATCAGTGGAGCTCACAAGGCCTCTCAGCTCTGGTTCTCCATCTGCACATCTTCTCTCTCCCTGCAAAACTGGCTTCTTCTTCAGCACTCTGCTTTCTCTCCACTCTCCCTGCAAAACTGGCTGGGCCCACAAAGATCCCTCCTCCCACAAACATTAGCAAAACAATGGCCTCTCCCAAGCAGGAATGCAATGGGAAATTTGTAATCACTGCTCTGCTCTGAAGGCAAGCACACACGTGGATGCCCAGTGCCATTTTTTAACAATAAAAGTGAGCAAACTCAAAATTACAAAGTTTACAAACTCATTTGCCCAACAAAGACATTCTATTTTCATGGGTTGTAAGACACTATTATTAAGATGCCAATTTTCTCCCAATTGATTTATATGTTCCACAAAATTTCTGTAAAAACCTAGCAAGCTTTTGCATAGAAATTGATAAACTGATTCTAAAGCAGTAGTTCTCAAAGTGTGCATCAGGGCACACTGGTGCACCCTAGAAGATTTCCAGGTGCACCCTGTTGTATTCCAGAGAAATATGTGCCTGTTGGGGACCAAAAAACCAACACGATTTTTGGAGTTTAGATTTTTGGGGGACAGAGGTGTGGGGAATTGGCTGTAAGCTGACAGTCTGCCCAACCCCCCACCACACTTAGGTTGCCTGCTTAGGTTGCAAAAGCCTTTTAAGCTGTGATGTTAGATTGTTTACACTACCCCCCATGTTCCCCAGAAAAACTGGAGGCAAGTTTCTTTTATCCTTTGTTTAGTGTAAAGTTAAGATTTGCTAATGGCCTCACTTTTCCCTATAAATAAAGCAAGATGTGGTTTTTGGGCATGGTTTGTTCTTGCCAGCAGGAATTACTGGGCCCTCCCAACCTAGTATTTTCTTAATTCCGCACCGTTTCCACTTGGGACCTGGAATTACTAGCTGCGCTGGTTCACAGCATGTGCCCAGATATAAAAATAAATATAGTTACTCTATTATACCATTTCATTATGGAAATACTGCTTTTTTGTTAACACATCATTATTATATTTATTATATTATTTTTAGATAAATACATACAAATAAAATGGATAGATTTCTCAAAAAGAAGTGTAAAATTGAAGAATCCAATTCTGGAAGTGAGCAAAAGTTAAGTGTAAATGAAATAGGACTTGAAGACTGATGGATAGAATTTAATTTATAGCATTTTCTATCACTTAACAGTGAAAGATACGATTGCATAAGAAACCCATTCATGGCCTGACCAGGCGGTGGTGCAGTGGATAGAGCGTCAGACTGGTATGCGGAAGACCTAGGTTCGGGACCCCGAGGTCACCAGCTTGAGCGCGGGCTCATCTAGTTTGAGCAAAAGCTCACCAGCTTAAGCCCAAGGTCACTGGCTCAAGCAAGGGGTTACTCAACCTACTGAAGGCCCGTGGTCAAGGCACATATGAGAAAGCAATCAATGAACAACTAAGGTATTGCAACGCACAACAAAAAACTAATGATTGATGCTTCTCATCTCTCCGTTCCTGTCTGTCTGTCCTATCTATCCCTCTCTCTGACTCACTCTCACTGTTTCTGAAAAAAAAAAAGAAAGAAAGAAACCCATTCATGGAAGCTTCAAGTGATTTTGGTTTAACATTAACAGAAGAAGAACTGGCAGCTATATCCACTGATCGTGGATTGATGATTAAACATAAGGAATTGTCTCTTAAAGCCTTTTGGATTTTTATATAGGAAGAATATGTGGCAATATTTTAAAAAGCTTTGAACATTTTAATACAATTTTCAACATTTTATTTATGTGAATTACGATTTTCTACCCTCAACACAATTAAGAGTAAAAAGAGAGGAATTCTTCAATGTACTGATGAGAAAATGAGAGTTTGCCTTTCAAATATATGCGCAAACATTGAAGAAATTGCTAAGACACATCAGGCTATTTCTCATAAATACAAGAATGAAAAACCTTAACACATTCGTGCCGGGACCTGCCAAATTTACTAAATCTTACTAAGATTGTATCTATATATATATATAAAAAGATAATTTTTTGTCGTTTTTTTTTATTTTTAACCCCTCTTTTTTATGAATTCTAAAAATCATAACTTGCCTGACCTGTGGTGGCGCAGTGGATAAAGTGTCGACCTGGAATACTGAGGTCGCCGGTTCAAAACCCTGGGCTTGCCTGGTCAAGGCACATATGGGAGTTGAAGCTTCCAGCTCCTCCCCCTGTTCCCTCTCTCTCTCTCTCTCTCTCTCTCTCTCTCTCATAAAAAAAAAATGAATAAATAAAATAAAAAATAAAAATCATAACTCAAAAAAGTAACATAAAAATGTTTTTAATGTCAGAATAAATTTAATTTTTGTATTTTATTTTGTTTAATTACCATAAAAGTATGCTTGGACTTTATTTTTTTTTAATATTTGACTTAATTATTATAACATATTTCTCAATTATTTGTAGAATTTTAAATGTGCCCTGACTTCAAAAAGTTTGAGTGCTCGCTTCAGCAGCACATATACTAAAATTGGAACTATTCAGAGAAGATTAGCATGGCCCTTGCGCAAGGATAACACGCAAATTCGTGAAGCATTCCATATTTAAAAAAAAAAAAAGTTTGAGAACCATTGTTCTAAAGTGTGTATGGATAAGTAGAGTCACTAGAGCTAATTCAATTTTGAAAAGAAGAGCAAAGCAGGAGGACTTAATTATCCAGTTTTACAACTTACTATCATGTTATGGTAATCAAGAGAGTGTGGTGTTAGTGCAATAACAGACATATCGATCAATTAACAGAATAGAAAATCCAGAAATAAATTTTTATAGTGTGGCTGTTAGTCAAATAAGTTTGTAAATATGATTATATGTTTGCTTGCTTGTAGTTTGCATTGGGTGTGAGAGACAGGCTGTAAGCTGGCAAGGTCCTTATAGCCTGCGGCTTAGTTTATACTAAACCTTTCCTACCCTTTTAATACTGAGATCTTTTCAACATCCTTCTAATTCTAAGATCTTCTCAAAACTAAGCGTTTCCCCACACCCTTGACTGTTGCATGATAGGGGGTGGTGCACTCTCATTGAGGAATCCCATTTATGCCTCTGATAAGTGGCTTTGTATCAGAGACTTCCTTATTTCTATATTGGCTTAATTTTCTACACTATTGTTGGGCAGATAAAATATATTATACTCACTTTGTTAAAGATGGCACTGCCCACATGGAAGCCCCTCACCCAGGTGATTGCTTGGGCTGGGCGTGATTATATTAATGTGTGTTGGGGCGGGCTGTGGGCAGGCAGGATCCTTGTAGCCTGGCGCTTGGTTTTAGGACTAAGCCTTTCCCACATTTTTTGATGTGGGGTGGTGCACTCTCATGAGGAATCCCATTATGCCTCAGATAAGTGACTTTGTATCAGAGACTTCCTTGTTTGTACATTGGATTAAAGGTTTGGATTTCTACACTATAAAGTGGGGCAGACCGGGAGCTTGCTCTCTCTCCGTCCCTGAGATTAGCATTAGAGGAGAGAGCAGAGAGGAGAGCAGAGTGAGGCTATGTGGAGGAGGCTAGGAGAAGCAGCCAAGATAGTGGAGTGCTGAGTGAGAAGCCAGCTTGTGAAGAGTTTGTGCAGGGTGAAGGAAGGAGATGGGGAACAGAGGTGAATAAGGCTGGTGAGGTAGAAACCTTTGATTCTAGGAAACTCGGATAAGTCAGTAGCTTTGTGAGCACTGAATGAGTGGGTTTTGAAGCCCAGTGTGTGTTTTTACTTGCCTGCCGGGTGCAAACTGGGATTAAAGATGATGGCCCATCAGCTTTTGGCTCCATTGTTTCATTACCATCTGTCCGAATCCAATGCGAACTTGCATGGACGGGGTGGCTGTCATGGTGGCCATGCCTACTGGCCACACAACTATAAAATAAAGCAGACTGGGGGCTCTCTCTCTCAGATCCTGTCATCAGCATTGCAGAGGAGAGATAGCCAAGATGGCAGAATGCTGAAGGAGAAGCAGTTTATGCAGAATTTGTGCAGAGAGAAGGAGATGGGGAAGAGAGGTGAATAAGGCTGGTAGAAATTTTTGATTCTAGGAAACTCACATAAGTCAGTGGCTTTGGGAGCCCCAAATGGAAAGGGAAGTGTTTTCCCACTGTATGTATTTTCTTGCCCACCGGGTGCGAGTTAGGATTAAAGGTAATGGCCCACCAGTTCTTGGCTCCATTGTTTCAGTACTATCTGTTCGAATCAAATGCAAACCTGCATGGGCCAGGCGTCTGTGATGGTGGCCTTTGCTACTGGCATTACAGTGGCCATTTAATCTTTATACAAAATATCAAGGCAATTCAAGGAGGAAGAATAGTTTGTTCAACAAATGGTGCTTGGATAATAAAATATCCATATGCAAAGAACTCAAATCGTTACTTTGTACTACATACAAAAAAAAAAAGGCCAAATGGATCATAAATCTAAATATAAGAATTATCAATGTAAAACAATTTCCAAACCTGTAAGAATTTTTTATGAGTTCATTTGAGCCAAACTGTTGACAATTGCCAGGAAGCAAAGTCTCTAGGAATTGATAAAGTGTTCCAGAAAATGGCAGTTTCACCACCTATTTTATACATAAGAATAAAAGAGGAAGATATAAGGGAGTTACATGGAATTGATTGGTGATATAATCTATTAGGGATGTGGGAGAAGGGAAAGCAGAGAAATCTCTGGGATTGAATAAAATCGAAAACATGTATGTTGTTGAACCATTTACATAGGCAGAGACAATACAGTTAACAGTTAATGGTTCACATAACAATAACAGTGAGGGGTCTGTTGGCTTCTGCTCTGGTGGGATGTCTGGCCTGATGGAGAAGGAAGATGATCCTTATATTCCAAAGGCATGTTATCAGGTGCATTATCATAAATGCAAAAAACAGCAGATAAGCTTGAGTAAAAGCAAGCATTGACCTTTGTGTCAAAAAAGTTCTTCCCTAGGACATAACTACTCACCATAAACTGCTTTTAGTTAGAAAGGCTTGATTTAGACCATCCTGTATTTATCTTAGTTCCCTGAGTTCTCAAGGCCATTGTGTAGGCTTTTCCTGAGCTTGTCAGATTCAGTTCATGGCCACATCCTGATTTATTAAAAAAATTTCTTTTTCATCCACAGAGCTAAAAGTATCAAACTTCTATAAAGTATAGAAGAAAATATTTGGTACCTTGGCCTAGGCAAAATACATAAATGGCTAAAATATTAGAGAGAGTTATTGCAGGCAACGAAAGGGTGCCAAGAACTAGGGAATCTGATTATGTCAACTTTGTTCTCCACAATCTGAAACAGAAAACAAACTATTACCAGCAGGATTTTCAAAATTACTGGTAGAATGAGGAAAATAATACAGTTGTAGAATCCTATTTACAAAGCTCTTTCACATATATTTTCTCACTTAATTCTCAAAATAGCCTTGTGAAATAGATATAACTACCTCTATTTTACAGGTAGAAGAAATTAACTGAGACTCACTGTATTTACATCGCTAGTGGCAAAGGAGATTGTAACTCAGTGTTTTTCCTGTATAAGAAAACAATGCCCAGCTCAAACTGCTCTTCGCAAACAACTCTACAACCATGTTTATACTAAGTGATCCTACCTCCCTTACTTTACTGAAGCAATCAGATTCTTTTTGGAATCAGACTATAGTGCGTCTCTATGATAGTATGCGTTCAAGATATATACACCTGGAATAGTGAAGTGGCTATATTTTTTAACAAGGTAATGGAGAAGAGACACAATTGGCCTTAAAGAAAGAAGAATGAAGCCGATTTAGTGAGAAGAGGCCACGTGGCCAGATGCAAACACATATTCACACTGTGGTAGCCATGATGATGTGCCGCCCAAATTCCCCTTCAAAGAAGAATTTGCTACCCAGTCACATAGACTGCAGCCAGCAGCCTCCAGCCTCCAGCCTCCAGCTGTCAGCTCTGCCTGCAGCAAGGCTTCTTTCCCAAGATCATGCCCTCTCTGGAGCAGCCTGTATCAGGTGGTTGAGGCCAGACATAAATAAGAGGTAGTTCTGCCTGGTATGGGACAATCTGAAGTAAAATGCTTTCTCCAAAACTAACTATCAAGTAGGCTAAGGCTTTGCAAGACCTGCATTGCAACTTAAATTCACTCTCTGACCAATCCTGCTTTCCTTTCCTTCTTCTCACAGGTATTGATCCCTAGTAACTCCTGTCAGCACCTGTTTCTGAATAACCCAATGTGAACACATCACTGCTGTATGGCCAGGAGCTGCCACTGTCGTGACTATGCACATGCGCGTTCTCATTGGATTCGGGCAGATGATAAAGAAACAGTGGAGCCAAAAAATGGTGGGCCATTCCTTTATTAAAGTCTCACACCAGCCAAATGAGTAAACACACAGGGTTCCCAAAGCCACTGACACATTCTCCGGTTCCACAACCAGGAAAATCTCTGGTTTCTCCTAGAATCAAAGGCCCCACCAGTCTTAGCAGAGCTTGCAGAGCCCCTCGCCTCTGGTTCCCCGTCTACACACCTTCTCCTGTCTGCACAAACTGGCTTCTTCTTCAGCACTCTGCATTCTTTCTGCTCTCACTCTGCAAACATGGCTTCTTTCTGCTTCTCCTTCTCTTTCTCTTCTCTCTTTTCAAAACTTTCTGGTGTGAAAACTTCTCCTCTAGCAAACATTAGCAAAACAATGGCCCTTCCCAAACAGGAAGGTAATTTGCAATTTCACAGACTCACAAATACCTGGCACTGCCCTGCGCCATTTTGTAACAATAAAAGTGTGCAAACTCAAAAAATACAAATTTTACAAACTCATTTGCTCAACAACTGCACATACCCATACAAAATAAAATTCAGATTTCCATGCTTTCTGGTTCCTGGTTCCTGTCTCTTGTGGGGACATAGCTGCCTTTCACTTGCTGGCCTTTATCTTAAGCTGTCTCAAGTGCAAACACAGGGCTTTCACCAGGACATTAATTTTTTTGTTTCAGTACTGCCACTCATTGTTGTGGACTGTAAATGGCAAAAAGCCACTGTAGATTCGAGGCTTAGCAAAAGGCTAAGTTCTCCCCCCCTTCACCTCCATATTGGCTATGATGCTGAGTATTTGCACCCACTTCATTTGCTTCCTTAACTTGCTGGAAGCAATTTACATGCCCTTCCTCTCTCTCTTTGTTTGTTCAGATGTTGGTTGATTTCACTTATGCATGGTGGGGGGATTCCTGTTTACACCTTGGGAGAGTTCCTGTTTTAGCCTCCGATGTGTAACTTTGTATCAAGGACTTTCTTGATTTGCATATGGCTATATAATAAAGCAAACTGGGGCTATGGGGCACTCGGATATTGCCATCAGCATTTGAAGAGTCCTCCAGGTCCCTTTTTTTTTCTTATATTTATTTATTTATTTTTTCTGAAGCTGGAAACGGGGAGGCAGTCAGACAGACTCCCACATGTGCCCAACCGGGATCCACCCGGCATGCCCACCAGGGGGCGATGCTCTGCCCATCCGGGGCGTCACTCCGTAGCGACCAGAGCCACTCCAGTGCCTGGGCAGAGGCCAAGGAGCCATCCCCAGTGCCCGGGCCATCTTTTGCTCCAATGGAACCTCGGCTGCAGGAGGGGAAGAGAGAGACAGAGAGGAAGGAGAGGGGGAGGGGTGGAGAAGCAGATGGGCGCCTCTCCTGTGTGCCCTGGCCGGGAATCGAACCCGGGACTTCTGCACGCCAGGCTGACGCTCTACCACTGAGCCAACCGGCCAGGGCCAGGTCCCATTTTTTCTTGATGAGTACGTTTCATTAATTCCACACCGTTATTAGGAGCTGCGCTGGTCTGTGACAACTCATAGTCATGTAATATTGAGAAAATAAATTTTTTTCTCTGGGTCTTTGTTTTTTTACCTGTCCGTGAAGGGGTCAGGAAATGCCCTTCTAATCTTCACTCTGTAGTCAACCAAACAGTTGACTACACACAGTGCCGACTAAGCCACCAAAGTGATTTCAAACATCGCTAATACACATTTTATCATGGTTTTTCGGCCTCAGCCAAGACACCTTCTTAGAAACCAAACTCAGGTTTCTAGCTATTAAACTACACTCTTTTATTTTGGCAAAGGACCAGCTCCCAAAGTGGTTAGAATTGCATCATGATACATAGTGCAGGAACGAGAGACAGAGATGATAGGGTATAGCAAGAAGGTTCAAACTTATACTGAAGAAGCTGGGCTTGAACCTCTACTCCATTGAGGTAGAAAGGGAAGGAAAACAGATTTGAGGAACTGGATAGCATCTTAGTGACAACCCCATGTAACTTGTGTCTCCCTTTCTCTGTTCCTGCCCTGATTCTGTTCTTGCAGGCATACCCTGGCTCTAAACTCCAACAACTCAAAGTTCCCTTCTTCGGGACCACCCACGCCTCACTTTTCCTTCCAAACTGCCATTTAACAATACCACCAGAAACTCCAACATTTCCGGTTGGCTCAGTGGTAGAGCATTGGCCCAGTATGTAGAGGTCTCAGATTCAATTCCTGGGCAGGGCACACAGAAGAAATCCCCATCTGCTTCTACACCCCTCCCCCTCTCTCTGTTTTCTCTCTCTCTCTCTCTCTCTCTCTCTCTCTCTCTCTCTTTCCCTCCTGCAGCCATGGCTCAATTGGAGTGAGTTGGCTCCTGGTGCTGAGGATAGCTCCATGGGCTTGCCTCAGCTGCTAAGAGCTTGGTTGCTGAGCAACAGAGCAACACTACAGATGAGCAGAGCATTGCTCCCTAGTGGGTTTGCAGGGTGGATCTCAATGAGGTTGTATGTGGGAGTCTGTCTCTCTGCCTCCCTTCCTCTCACTGAATAAAAAAACTACCATCCTACAGTGTTGATTGTTTAGCTTATGTAAGTGATTAGCTGTGATGCTATGAAGCATCCTTATTGGTTTGACAATTTTCTCTTCAGTGACTAAAATACTTTCAGTGAAAAAAATACACAGATCACAAGAAAAACAAATGTGTAGAAATGACAAAAGTTCCAAAATCTTCCAAAGGCTTTATGCTTCTGGTGTCTGATCTGTAGTTCCAGAACTTTCTCTGCGATCTTAAATGGAAATCCAGATGAATTTATTCTTGTGAGGGTCAAGACTCCCTCTCAGTGCTCCCCTCTCCAAATCTTGTCTATCCAGCCCACATGGATTCTTTCTGTCAGCTAGCCTTCTTAGTATAAATAAATGTGTAATCTAGTCTGAAAATTCAGTTAGGTGTTTTTTGACTTCATGAGCAGCCAGCACCTCTAAGTATTTCCAAAAAAAAAAAAGGCTGTCTATATTGTTCCTCTGGAAGCTTCTTCCTCACAACCCAGCTACTTCAATGTTCTTTCCAGCACTACGTAATTGGTGGTGCCCCAACTAAGGTTTTAAAGTTACCCCTCTTCTTAACTCTGCTCACCCTCCCAAAATTCCCATTCCCTGAGCAATGGGTGAATGAATGACAATAGCTAAATACCCTGCAAACTACAACAGAATTTGAAGGGTTAGCACAAAACAGCCTACTGCTAAGAAGCCATTTCTTTGGGGTCTCCTTATACAGCAATAATCATCATCATCATCATCATCATCATCTCAGACATGATGTAAAGATTAGGTGAAAGTGCCTAATGCCCCGTATGTTTTTTAGATTTTCTAATCTTGGTAGTTTGAACTTTAAGCCAGTCTCAAGTTCAATGCCCAGATGCTGGTTGATACGGAGGGGATGTTACTGACAGAGAATTGAAATAATAAAAGTTAACACCTTCTGTTCTACCTGAAACCTATTAGGAGTCCCAATATATAGCCAGCATATATTGAGTTTGCTTCAGCCACTGCTAGCTTCTTTCCATGCACGAGTGCATTTGATCTTCACAGTAACGCTAAGAGATTTGTAATACCATCATCTCTAGTGCATAGGTGAAGAAACTAAAGCTTGTAGAAGTGTAGCATAAGGCATTTCTTCCATTTTCATACATGATCAGATTTACTTTTCAACGCAGATCAGAGTGGGTCTTCCCATTCCAAGCCTATGGTTTAGCTTCTGTCCTAGTACGTCCTCCAGTCTCTTCAGAGTCAAGAATTGTGGTCATGCGCGCCGAGCTGGAAAGGAGAATGCCTCGCCGGAGGCAGGGTTTGGCATAGCCCGCCCCGAATGCGGGATCACGGAGGGCGTGGCCTCAGCCCTAGTCGCTGACTGACGATCTGGGCGGACCGCCGTAGAGCCGTAAAGAGCTCTGGTGAGTCGTGAAGTAGCGAGACGCGAAAGCGTTGCTTTACGACGATTTGGAGCAACACACCAGGTCGGCGTTCACGGCTGATGGCTTCTCTGTGTCAGTCTTCCGCCGGTAATTCATACCTGTGAGCGTGGACGGGCCACGTTGAAAATTAGAGTGGCAGCGGAAGGCAAGATGGATTTTGCTGCTGAAAATGAAGCGACGTCCGTGGGCCGTGTCCAGCGTGGAGCTGAAGGGGTGCGGCTGAGGCACGAGTCCGGTAGCGAGGGAGTCGGGGGCAAAGCCGAGACGGAGGGGGCCGGCGGTGGAGAGGCGGGGAATGGACTGACGGGAATGGAGAAGATAGGGGATAGAGAAGAGGGAAGTGGGCAAAGGGCAGAAGAAATGCGAGTGAATCCAGCGATTGTGAAACAAGAGGTTATGGACTGGTCGGAAATGGAAGAAAGCATGCTAGATGGCCAGCAGATAAAGCAGGAGGTGGAGGATGGGCCTGCGGTGAAGGAGGAGAAACCAGACATGTTGGAGGTGAAGCAGGAGGTGGATAATGGTTTGATGGTAAAAGAGGAGAAGCCAGAGATAAAGGAAGAGAAAGTGAAGGTGAAGGAAGAGGTGATGGACTGGCCAGAAGTGAAGGAAGAGAGGAAAGATAACTTAGAGTTAAAACAGGAGGAGATGCTTTTTGGCCAGAACGTAAAAGAGGAAGTGATGGATGAAGTGTGGGTGAAGGAAGAGAAGTATTTCCTGAAGGAAGAAATGTTGGATGATACAAAGGTGAAGGAAGAACCTCAGATAAATCCTCCCGTGGGCTCAAAGCGGAAACTGGCTATGTCAAGGTAAGGCAGGGAGAAGTCCACTGGGGGAATAAAGCTGTGGAGTCCTCAGTTGTCTAGTTTAAAGGAAACCACTCTTCCAGCAGGTGTAGAAAACTAAGCACAAGTTTGGGGTCCCTGGAGCCTGAGCGGTGGGAATGGGGGAGTGGGTAATTGGGAATGGAGAGTTTTGTCAAGGTAACAACAAATTCAGTGAACATATGTGAAGTTGGTAGTACCCAGTGGACAAGTCAGGAGATAAAAATTCTGGGGACCAGCAAAACCCTTACACCGGATTCTGGCTTGGCTTAATATGCTCTTGACTCAGTATTTCAGAGAGGATAGAGATGAGGAAAAGTCTAGCAAAACCAACAATGACAAAACAGATTAACTTGAAATTAGAGAAAAATGCACTCGAACTCATCTGATTGTTTAATTTTCTATGGGTGCTTGAATATTCATTATTTCTATTTAATTTTTCAGTAGTGTGTGATCATGTAACAGCATAGAAAATAAAAGTGTTCCAATTCTTGGAACTTGATTCTAAATCAATAAGCAAAATAGAAGTTGTTACTATCCCAAGATCCTAGAAGAGTAGTTGAAGACAGTGGGTAATAATAGCATTCCTAGATTATTCTGATATAGTTGATGCAACTGCTACTCCCTAAATTTGACTGGGTCATATATTATCTTACTGGTGTGTGTGTCTGTAGGAGGTCTAAACATAGCTCATTTGTTGAACTTCTGGGTATATGCATGCACTCACACAGTCATTAAGAGATTGCCAGGAATTACAAGTTAAAATGTTACTGAGTAATCTCATTCTTTGATTATAGTAGAAAAAGAAATCAAAGTCATCAAAGTGAGATGACTTTTAAAAAATCTAATACTTGTTCTTTTGAATTACCTATCATGAACAACATTATAAATGTAGTTGTCATTTGGAGGCACTTTTTTACAGGAGAATTTATTAATGATGTTTGACAGCTATCATGTATTTTATCAAAATTACTTGTATATGCTTTATTCACTGTGATTATGTCTGTAAGTTGATTATGATGAATAATTGACTCAGATTAAAACTTTATAAGCAAATAAGTAGAATTAATAATTGATTAAGTTTCATGTCGGCTTTTGTAGGTGTGAAACTTGTGGTACAGGAGAAGCCAAGTACAGATGTCCTCGTTGTATGCGGTATTCCTGCAGGTATATATTTAATTTCCTACCTTATTACCACTATCTGTGCCGTTTTTACCTCAGAGTGTCAAAGTACTTTCTCTTTGTCTCTTCAGTTTGTCCTGTGTAAAGAAACACAAAGCAGAACTGAAATGTAATGGAGTTCGAGATAAAACTGCATATATTTCATTACAACAGTTTACTGAAATGGATCTCCTAAGTGGTAAGCTATCTAATGCATAGCGGATTGATGCTTCCTGGCTATTGGCATATGTCGTTTGTTTATTTTTCTATTTTGAAATTTTTAGATTATCGATTTTTGGAAGATGTGGCAAGAACAGCAGACCATATTTCCAGAGATGCTTTATTGAAAAAACCATTAAGCAATAAACACGTAAGTATTTCTTCTCATCCTTTCCATTTACATTTTCTTTTAATTAATTAGATTGATTTTTTCACTCAAATGTATTAAGTGGCTACCATGGTCCGTGTCTATTCCAGTTTCTAGGGAGACAAGCACTGACCAAAACAAAGTCCTTCCCCTCATGGAGCTTGTATTATACGGGGAGAGACAGGAGTTGAGTAGAAAAACAAATATAATTTCAGATAGAATTAAATGCATGTGGAAAATAAAGAAGGTACCAGAGATTAAATAAAATGAGAATGCTGTTTGTTGGGAGGAGGTTGTAAGGATACTACTTTCGATAGAGTGGTCGGAGAGGCTTTGCGAGATGAATATGAATGATGAGAAAGATGCAGTCATGAACATTTGCACGAAGACTGTACTAGGTAGAGACAAAAGCAAAAGTAAAGACAGTCAGGAACAAGATTGGTGTGTTTGAAGAATTAAAACGGGTAAGGTGACTGAAGTGTAGTTGAGCAGAATGTTGAACCTTATTTCTAAATTCTAAGTGAAACTGGAAGCCACGAGAGGGTTCCGAGAGTGTGCTTTCTGAAAGATCACTCTTGCTGCTGTCTGGAAAGTGAGCTTTAGCAAGAGTGGAAGATTGGAAGCAGGGAGACGAGTTAAAAGGCAGTTGCTGTGGTTCAGGTGACAGATGATACTATTAGACTTATTAGGAAGTAATTAGATTCTGGGCTTAAAGAAAGAGTTAACAGGACTTGCTGTTTCAATGCACTTACTTTATTTTCACACTTTCTCATCCCTTTTTCATTCATGAGCACTATTCAAAATTAAAACTTACATATTTGAAATTTTTGTAACTTCTATAGTTCCAGAAATTTTTTAATATTGTTATTAAAGCATGTCATGTTTCAGAGACTATTTTAATATTGAGGTTGCAGAATTTTAATACCTTTTAAACACCTCCTTTTATTGGTGTTACTGGTATAGACGTGACATCACACATATCTGAAAGAAAAATTATCATGCATCAGTTTTTTTCCTCAAGCTTAATCAGGCGTATTAAAATTCTACTTAAAAGATAATTTTTTTTTTTTTTTTTTTTTTTACAGAGAGAGTCAGAGAGAGATAGATAGGGACAGACAGACAGGAATGGAGAGAGATGAGAAGCATCAATCATTAGTTTTTCGTTTTTAACACTTTAGTTCATTGATTGCTTTCTCATATGTGCCTTGACTGCGGGCCTTCAGCAGACTGAGTAACCCCTTGCTCGAGCCAGTGACCCTGGGTCCAAGCTGGTGAGCTTTGCTCAAACCAGATGAGCCCACACTCAAGCTGGCAACCTTGGGGTCTCGAACCTGAGTCCTCTGCATCCCAGTCCGACGCTCTATCCACTGTGCCACCGCCTGGTCAAGCTCTACTTAAAAGATAAATTACTTTAATTTCTTTTTCTTGTCAAGTATGACATGCACACTAGAAAAGCATAATAGAAATTCACTCTTTAATGAATAATTATAAAGTTATCCATGTAACTCTAACTTGGTTCTAAAATTAGAACATTCACCAGCTTCTCAAAAGTTCCCTGCTACCCCTTTGTTCCCTTCTTATTTCTTTTTCTTTTTTTTAAATTTTTTCCAAAGTTAGAAGTGGGGAGGCAGACAGACTCCTGCATACACCTGACCAGGATCCACCCGGCATGCCCACCAGGGGACAATTCTCTGTCCACCTGGGGCGTTGCTCCATTGCAGCCAGAGCCATTGTAGCACCTGAGGCGGAGGCCATGGAGCCATCCTCAGCGCCCTGGCCAACTTTGCTCCAATGGAACCTTGGCTGCAGGAGGGGAAGAGAGAGATAGAGAGGAAGGAGAGGGGGAAGGATGGAGAAGCAGATAGGTGCTTCTCCTGTGTGCCCTGGCTGGGAATCGAACCCGGGACTTCCAATCACCAAGCTGACACTCTATCACTGAGCCAACCAGCCAGGGCATTTTTTTTACTTTTTAATTTTTATTAATTTAAATTTTGTTCCCTTCTCATTTCTGAATAGTTTTTTTGTTTAGGATTTAATACCACAATTTATCCATTTTTCTCTTGGTGGGCTTTGGGTCTTCTGTAATCACATACATACAAATAGAAACAATGCTACTGTGAACAATTTGTTTATGAATTGTGGTTTGCATTTGCACATTTTTCTGAGGTTTATCTTCTGGGAGTGGAATTACTTTGTTGTGGGGTGTACATATCTTCAGTTTGACTAAATGTTACCAAAACATTTTTCGAAGTGCTTATACCAGCTCCCAATAGTATTTAAATGTACCTATTGTCTCCCACACTCAAAGTGAGCAAACTGTGTTTTTGTACATCAAGCATCCACATATGCTTGGGTCAATTTCTGGCCTGTCTGTTCCACTTGTTTATCCACACCAATACCACACTGTAAAGCCAATAGCCATGGCCACCATCACCGCTGCCTGGCCCGTGCAGGTTCGCATTTGATTCGGACAGAGGGTAATGAAACAATCTCAGAGCCAAGAACTGGTGGGCCATTAGCTTTCATCCTAGCTTGCACCTGGTGGGCAAGAAATGCACACAGTAGGAAAACACTTCCCTTTCCATTTAGGACTCCCCAAACCACTGACTTATTTGAGTTTCCTAGAATCAAAGGTTTCTACCTCACCAGCCTTATTCACCTCTGTTCCCCATCTCCTTCTCTCTGTACAAACTATGCACAAACTGGCTTCTCCTTCAGCACTCCACCATCTTGGCTGCTTCTCCTCTCCTCCATGTGGCCTTTCTCTGCTCTCCTCTTGCATGGGCTCCTCTGCCCCATTTTATAGTGTAGAAATCAAAACCTTTAATCCAATATACAAACAAGGAAGTCTCTGATACAAAGTCACTTATCTGAGGCATAATGGGATTCCTCATGAGATTGCACCACCCCACATCATGCAACAGTCAAGGGTGTGGGGAAAAGCTTAGTTTTGAGAAGACCTTAGTATCAGAAGGAAGGGAAAGATTTAGTCTTAAAACTAAGCCTTAGGCTATAATTACTTTGCCAGCTTACAGACCGTCTCCCACACTCAAAGTGAGCAAACATATCATATTTACAAACTTATTTGACCAACCCACAGTCTTTCAATTATTGTAGTTTTGTTGTTTTTTAACTGAAACTTGCTATCTGATAGACTAAGTCCTCCCACTTTTTTATTTTCTAGAGTATGGCTATACTCTTTGTAATTCTATACAAATAGGAAGAATCAGCCTGTTGATTCTACAGTCCTCTTTCCCCCCACCTGGGAAGTATGATTGGGGTAGCATTTATTTTAAAGAATAACTTGGGTGATTCTTAGACTTCTTTATAGCATTGAATCTTTATTCCTTGACTGTGTCTCTGCATTTATTTGTATCTTCTTTAATATTTCTGTAATTTTCTCAGCGAAGGTCTTGCACATTTTTTGTTAGATTTATTCCTGGGGGCACTACTTTTTGAGGCTATTTAGATAGCATTAAAAAAAAGTTATCTTTTTCTGGTATTTAAGAATTAAGTATTTTTGTTGTTTACTTTATAATGAGCAGCCATATTAAAATCTGTCCTAGTACCTTATCTTTATACAGTGGTGCCTTGAGATACGAGCAGACCAACATACAATTTTTTTTTTTTAAGATACGAGCTGCATCTCGGTTCATACTTTTGTTCGAGATCTGAGTGAAATTCCGAGATACAGGCTATGATTTGGGAAGCTGCCGTTAGTTGGCATGTTGGCACATGGGTCCAGTATCAGCAGCACAACACCAGCATCTCGTTCTTTCTTGTGTTACCCACAGAATCAAGTCGAATCTCATGCACTGTACTCATTCTTGCATCATTTTTGCATTTTTTACTACCTTTTTTGTGTGCTGTCATGGGGCCGAAGAAAGTGAGTGTAAAGGACAGTGGTGAGGAGAAGAAGAAGAGAATGATGTCGATAGAAGTAAAGCAAGAAATAGTAGAAAAACATGAGCATGGTGTACGAGTGATTTAACTGGCAACACTGTATGACTGCAATACATCTACAATTTGTACCATCCTAAACAAAAGGATGCCATCAAAAATGCAAATCCAGGCCCTGGCCGGTTGGCTCAGTGGTAGAGCGTCGGCCTGGCCTGTGGAAGTCCTGGGTTCGATTCCCGGCCAGGGCACACAGGAAAAGCGCCCATCTGCTTCTCCACCCCTCCTCCTCTCCTTCCTCTCTGTCTCTTTCTTCCCCTCCCGCAGCCGAGGCTCCATTGGAGCAAAAGATGGCCCGGGCGCTGGGGATGGCTCCTTGGCCTCTGCCCCAGGCGCTAGAGTGGCTCTGGTCGTGACAGAGCGACGCCCCAGATGGGCAGAGCATCGCCCCCTGGTGGCCGTGCCGGGTGGATCCCGTTCGGGCGCATGCGGGAGTCTGTCTGACTGCCTCCCCGTTTCCAGCTTCAGAAAAATACAAAAAAAAAAAGTGCAAATCCAGTGAAAGGAACTACAATTCTGTCCCAATTAAGGACAAATATCCATGAAGAAATGGAGAAACTTCTGCTGGTGTGGGTGAAAGAGAAAGAGCTGGCAGGAGATACAGTGATGGAGACTGTAATATTCGAAAAGGCACATATTATTTACGGCGACTTGAAGAAGAAAGAACCATCAACCTCAAAAGAGGCAGCAGAAGATATGTTTAAGGCAAGTCACAGCTGGTTTGAAAATTTAAGAAATCTGGCATCCTCTCGGTGGTGAGGCATGGTGAAGCTGCGAGTGCTGACGTTAAGGCAGCTGAGGAGTACATGGCACGTTTTGCTGTGCTTATCGCAAAGGAAGGCTACATCCCCCAACAAGTGTTCAACTGTGATGAAACAGGATTGTTTTGTTGGAAAAAAATGCCCCGGAGGACTTTCATCACCCAGAAGAGAAGAAACTGCCAGGCCATAAACCCATGAAGGACGGTCTGACCCTTGCATTGTGTGCAAATGCTAGCGGTAACTCTAAAGTAAAGCCATTGCTAGTGTATCATTCTGAAAATCCTTGAGTCTTTAAGATTCACAAGATTCTTAAAGAAAAACTGCAGGTTATGTGGCGCGCCAGTGCTAGGGCATAGGTTACACGGCAGTTTTTTATTGAATGGGTAAATCTCTTCTTTGGTCCTACAGTGAAGAAATATCTTCAAGAAAATAAACTCCTGATGAAAGCATTACTCATCTTTGAAAATGCTCCAGCCCACCCACCTGGTCTTGAAGATGACATTCTCAATGAGTTCAAATTCGTCAAGTCCTCTACCTCCCACCCAACATGACTTCAATCTTGCAAGCTATGGATCAGCAGGTCATTTCCAACTTTAAAAAGCTTTACACAAAGCACTTGTTCCACCTTGCTTTCAGGTGACTAAGAATACAGAGCTAACCCTTCCAAGAGTTTTGGAAAGATCACTACAACGTTGTGATATGTTTATACATTATTGACTTGGCATGGCAAGAGTTTACAAGAACTCAGCATGGAAAAAGTTATGGCCTGATGTTGTTGCAGACAGGGACTTCGAAGGATTCGAATCAGAGACCGAGACCGAAGTAGAAGCATTGGAGGAGATTTTGTCGCTCGGAAAGTCGATGGGCCTGGAGGTAGATGAGGGTGACATAAATGAGCTCATCGAGGAACATGAGGAGGAACTCTCAACTGAGGAGTTGAAGGAGCTACAGATGATGCAACATACCAAGCTTTTGCAAGAGATTAGTAGTGAGAAGGAGATAGAGTCAGAGGAAGTGATTTCTACAAGTGAAATTAAAGACATGCTGGCAATGTGGGAGAAGCTTTCAAGTTTCATTGAAAAGAAACACCCAGAAAAAGTTTCAACTGGTTGAGCTTCAGCACTTTTTAATGACACCTTTTTAATGACACTTTTTAATGTGTTGTCACATTTCCATGACATTTTAAAAGGCAGGCAAAAGCAAACCTCTTTGGAGAGATTTTTATTCAAAAGTCCTGCAAGTGAAAGTGCCGAAAGTGCAGCCAAAAAGGCAAAAGCAGGTGGTGATTAAATGAAAAAATACATAATGTTAAGCTTAGATTAAGTTTAAAGTTAAGAAAGTGCATTTTTTTACAGTTAAGTTTTTGTGGTTTCATTTTAAGAAAGTGTAGTTTCAGTTTTGTTTAAAGAAAATGCAGTTTTAGTTTACATTTAGTGTTAAGAAAGTGCAGTTTCAGTTTTCAGTGCCTGCATCCCTTCCTCCCTCCCTCCTCCTCTGCCATTCACCTCCATTAGCCACACTAGTCTGTCTCCAAGGTAATAATACAGTACTAAATAACACTTTTTTCTTTTACTTCATATATTTTGTTATGCATTGGTAAAGTATACATGTGTGTTTCTTAATTAAAAACGTCTTTTTTCATAATTTAGGATGATTTGGGGATGTTTCATAGGGCTGGAAAGGATTAAATCTATCTCAGTTATTTTAAATGGGAGAAATTTGATATACGAGTTGACTGACTTACGAGCTCGGTTACAGAACACATTAAACTCATATCTCAAGGTACCACTGTATTCTTAAGGTTTTCTGTATAAATAATTCGTTATGTTTCTATCCTTAATTTTTTAGTGTCTCTATCTCTTCTTTCTTATTTATTTATTTATTTATTTATTTATTTATTTATTGCCTTGTTGAAATAGCTATGACTTCCAATTCAATGTCAAATATTTATGTTGCAAGTTCCAAGTTCACCCCAGGCTTAATAGAATGATTTTGCTGGAAATACATACAGTTGTACTCATGGATATAATTTATGGATATAATTTATTATAGTGAAAGGATACAGAGAAAAAATAGCCAAATGAAAAAGCATTTGGGGTAAAGTCTAGAAGAATTCAGCCACAAGCTTCCAAAAGTCCTCTGCTGTTGGAGTGACATAGTATACAGTTAATTCTTTGGCACTGGGTTGTTTTAATATGTGTGAAGTATTATCTACCAGGAAGGCCCATTAGCAACTCACTGCTCAAGGGTTTTATTGGGGGCTGGTTGCTGAAGTACCCTCTGGTCAGCATGTGCCAAATCCCAGACTCCCAGAAGGAAAGCAAATAAAACCACATTGTTTATACAAACAATTTAGGCACAATGACCCACTTTCATCATTTGGAAAAGTTTTATGTCAGTGTAGGGAACCATTTACCAGTTAGTCAAATTTCCAAACACCATCCAAGGGTCAACTTTGTAAGCAGAACCTTTTAAGGATAACAGTCTCAGGCCCCCTGTGTTAACTCTTCTGTACATCTTTGTTTTGTAAATCCTGATTATAGAGGGAAAACTTTCAAGATTCACCATGATGTTTGCTTTTAATTTTTTTGTAGATACAATTTGCTATTTGGATTAAGGACGTTCTATTTCTGCTTTGCTAACAGATTTTATCATGAGTTACTATATTTTATCAAAATTCTTTTTCTGTATTTGATTATTTTATTTTTGTTTTTTAATTTGTACTATGCTGATAATAATATGAATAATAATCCTAATTTATTTCCTATTTTAAGCTAAACTTACATGGTGTTATTATGATCTTAACAAAGCATGCTTTTTATACCTTGTGGAATTCAGTTGACTTGTATATGTGTGTAAACGTTATCCATTCACTCATTTTTTATTTCTCTTCATGAGTAAAATTGACCTTTGATTTCCCTTTTTAGTATCTCCTTAGATTTGTGTATCAGAATGATTCTAGTTTCATAAACCTCTTTAGGAATGTATTCATGTTGTTCTTTAATAAATTGGACTATTGAAATTAGTTACTGGAGTTATTTCTTTCTTGGAAATTTGGTGAAATTTATTACTGAACTAATATGGAATTTGAGTTTGAGTCAGTGAGGTATAATAATGTTGCAGTTATATAAGATTAAAGTAATTAAATACATATATATAGATAGAAAAACATGGAAGATATATAAAAGTAATTAGGATATATTAAAAGCAATTAAGGAAATTAAAGTTATGCCGCCTGGATAGGAATTAATATAGTGTGTACAGATATGATATACAGACTCTGCCTTTCGCGCAGGGCTCAGTTAGTGTGTGTGTGAAGTTACATATAGATAAGTGGTTTGATGTCATAATTCTGTAGGTTAACATAAACAAGAAGCTTTCCTAGGAACACCTTAAAAGTGACTTCATGTAACATTTTAGTAGATTAACATAAAAAGGGCTCCCTGCCAGGAACTCCCAAAAAGGTGATTTCAGTTGATAATCTTATAGATTGACACCTGTTAGAAGGCAATGGCCAAGAAAGGTACTCAAGCTAAGGGCCCCCCCTGCTGTGGTAGTCCTGAAGACTCCAAAGTGAACTTGGACTGTCTCCACACAGCTCTGACCAAAGACAGCTGAGAGGTGCTCGACGATGGGGCCCCCTTAAGCTGTACCCAGGCATGCAAAAGGGATTTGTGAGTAATAAACTACCTGTGTGATTCTTGCAACTAACTTGTGTGTGGGTCATGTCTTTCCTCTGGTGGCAGTTGGTGTCAGCATGGATAAGTAGAATCCTTATAGCTGTCTCAAGAGTAGTCTTGAAGAGGCTGCCAGCCCTCCTGATAAGCAGGAGTGTCCCACTGCATGGGGAATTCAATTAGGGATGCCTGATTGATGCAGAGCAGTGGTAGGCAACCTGGTCCCTACCGCCCACTATTGGGCGTTCCAGCTTTCATGGTGGGCGGTAGCAGAGCAACCAAAGTATAAATAAAAAGATAGATTTAACTATAGTAAGTTGTTTTATAAAGATTTATTCTGCCAAACTTAGCGAAAATCCAACATAAAGTACTAGGTAAGTAATTATTATTATATGCTTTAACTTGCTGTAACTCTGCTTTCTAAACTTTATAAAGTAAAGTTTCTTGCCTGCTTTATAAATCACCATTACTATGGAACCGGTGGGTGGTTAGAAAATTTTACTACTAACAGATACAAAAGCGGGCAATAGGTATTAAAAGGTTGACTACCCCTGACCTAGAGCTTGGGCTCTACTGGGACAACCTTTATTAGTTATGGAACTGATCCATTTTCTGAGTCTTCTTGAGTCCTTTATTAATAGATTACATTTTTCTAAGAACTTGTCCATTTGACTTAAATTTTCATATTTGTTGGCATAAAGTTCTCTCTAATATTCTTTGTGTGTGTGTGTGTGTGTGTGTGTGATGAGTCATAGTAATTTCATTTGTGGTATTGGTTACTTGTCTTCTATTTTTCATAATCAGTTGCTATTATTTGTTTTTTATTTTGTTAATATGTCCTCTTGACTGTTGTTACATCTTTTGAAAATTTTTTAATTTAATTACATTGTGGTCAGAGAACATATTCTTTATTCTGAGTTCATTCCTTTAAAATACATTAAAATTTGTGTTTATAACCCAGCATTTGGCCGTATTTTATAATGTTCTGTTTGCTTGAAAAATAAAAAATATTGTGCAGTTGCTGAATATATAATAGTATTCTATATTTTCCTTTTAGGTCAGGTTTAGGTAAAATCAAAAGGATTTGTATGTTTCTCCTTATGGTTCAGTTAGTTTTGCTTTAAGTACTTTAAGGCTAAATTATTAGATGCATACCTCAGGAAGTATTTACTAGTCTTTTGCTTGGTATTTCCATAGTGTATTTTTCCCCTTTTATTATGTCTTTCTGTACCCTTATGTTCTGGTTCTGTCTTTTCTCTATACCATATAATTGAGTTCTAGTTTTTCTGAAGTCTGACATCTATTAACTTTTAACTGAATCATTAATTTCATTTACAGTTTGATAAAATTACCTATATATTTGACTTTCAAATTTTTATTTTTCAATTATAAGTGACATTCAATATTATATTTGTTTTGGGAGTATGGCTTAGTGGTTAGACATTTATATAATGTATATGTAATTTATGAAGTGATCCCCCTAATAAGTATAGTACCCCCGACACCATACATAGCTATTACAATATTTTTTACTATATTTTCTATGTTGTACTTTACCTCCCATGACTATTTTAACTGCCAATTTGTATTTCTTAATCCCTTCACCTTTTTCACCCAGTTACCTCCCAGCACCTGACAGCAATCAGTTTGTTCTCTGTGTCTGTGAGTTTGTTTCTGTTTGTTTGTTTGTTGTGTTTTTCAGATTCTACACATAAGTGAACTCATATGGTATTTGTCTTTCTCTGTCTGACTTATTTCACTTAGCGTAATACCCTCTAGGTCTATCCATGTTTCACAAATGGCAAGATTTCATTCTTTTTATGGCTGAGTAATATTTCTTTGTATATATGTACCACAACTTCTTTATCAATTGTCTATTGATGGACACTTAGGTTGCTTCCATATCTTGGCTATTGTAAATAAGACTGCAGTGAATGTAGGGATACATTTGTCTTTTCAAATTAGTTATTTGGATTTCTTTGGATAAATACCCAGAAGTGGAATTGCTGGGTCCTTCTCTGTGTCTTGTTATAGCCTTTGTTTAAAGTCTGTTTTGTCTGATATAATTATTGCTACCCCAGCTTTTTTATTGTTTCCATTTGCATGAAACATTTTTTTTCCATTTCATTACTTTCAGTCTGTGTGTGTCTTTTGATCTAAAGTGGGTCTCCTTTAGACAGCATATGTATGGGTCTTGTTTTCCTAACTGTTGAGCCACGCCATGTCTTTTGATTGGAGCATGTAACCATTTACATTTACTGTAATTGATAGGTATGTAGTTATTGATTTTATTAGTAGCATTTTTTTATCTTTATCTTAAAGAAGTCCCTTTAGCATTTGTTGCAATACTGGTTTTGTTGTGATGAATTCCTTTAGCTTTTTCTTATCTGGGACGCTTTTTATCTCTTCTTTGATTCTAAATGATTGCCTTGTTGGGTAGCTTGATATTGGTAGTAAGTCTTTGCTTTTTATCACTTTGAATATTTTGAGCTGTTTTATAATCTGTATGATTCTTTTAAGTTTCTTATTACATCTGGAACTCTCTAAGCTACCTCTTTTTATCTCTTTTGGCTCCTGCTCACTAAGCCTAGTTTTCCTACATTGTTTATGCTTGTTTATTTTTTATTGTATACTGCTCTTTTCCTTAAGATATTATTTGTGAGAATTTTTTGAAAACAGGATGAACAGGCTTTTTATTCTACCTGGTACCTGAGAACATTGCAAATCTGGGCCTATCTAAAACCAAGGTTAAGATTACCTTGACCACACAAGCAAGGCAAATTTTCATTTTAAATCTGAGCAAGGGCTAACTTGTGATTACAACTTCTTTTTTATTTATTTATTCTTATTTTTTTTAATTAATTTTACTAGGTTGACATCAATAAATCAGGGTACATATGTTCAAAGAAAACATGTCCAAGTTATCTTGTCCATCAATTATGTTGCATACCCATCACCCAAAGTCAGATTTTCCTCCATCACCTTCTATCTAGTTTTCTTTGTACACCCTCCCCCTTTTCCTCCCCCCCCCCCCAGCCACACTTTTATCAATGTCTCTTAGGCTCGTTTTTATGTCCCATCTACGTACGGAATAATACAGTTCTTGCTTTTTTCTGATTTACTTATTTCACTTCGTATAATGTTATCAAGATCCCACCATTTTGTTGTAAATGATCCGATGTCATCATTTCTTATGGCTGAGTAGTATTCCATAGTGTATATGTGCCACATCTTCTTTATCCAGTCTTCTATTGAAGGGCTTTTTGGTTGTTTCCATGTCTTGGCCACTGTGAACAATGCTGCAATGAATATGGGGCTGCATGTGTCTTTACGTATCAATATTTCTGACTTTTTGGGGTATATACCCAGTAGAGGGATTGCTGGGTCATAAGGTAGTTCTATTTTTAGTTTTTTGAGGAACCACCATACTTTCTTCCATAATGGTTGTAGTACTTTACATTCCCACCAACAGTGAATGAGGGTTCCTTTTTCTCCACAGCCTCTCCAGCATTACCTGTCTTGTTAATAATAGCTAATCTAACAGGTGTGAGGTGGTATCTCATTGCAGTTTTTTTTTTTTAATTTTTTTTAATTTATTCATTTTAAAGAGGAGAGGGAGAGACAGAGAGAGAGAAGGGGGAAGGAGCTGGAAGCATCAACTCCCATATGTGCCTTGACCAGGCAAGCCCGGGGTTTTGAACCGGCGACCTCAGCATTTCCAAGTCTATGCTTTATCCACTGCACCACCACAGGCCAGGCTCATTGCAGTTTTGATTTGCATTTCTCTATAACTAATGAAGATGAGCATCTTTTCATATATCTGTTGGCCATTTGTATTTCTTCCTGAGAGAAGTGTCTATTCATGTCCTCTTCCCAATTTTTCATTGGATTGTTTATTTGTTGTTTAGTTTTATGAGTTCTTTGTATATTTTGGATATTAGGCCCTTATCTGAGCAGTTGTTTGAAAATATCATTTCCCGTTTAGTTGGCTGTCTGTTTATTTTGTTATCAGTTTCTCTTGCTGGGCAAAAACTTCTTAGTCTGATGTAGTCCCATTCATTTATTTTTGCCTTCACTTTTCTTGCCTTTGGAGTCAAATTCATAAAATGCTTTTTAAAACGAAGGTCCATGAGTTTAGAACTTATGTCTTCTTCTATGTACTTTATTGTTTCAGGTCTTATGTTTAGGTCTTTGATCCATTTTGAGCTAATTTTAGTACAGGGGGACAAACTGTAGTCCAGTTTCATTCTTTTGCATGTTGCTTTCCAGTTTTCCCTGCACCATTTGTTGAAGAGGCTTTCTTTTCTCCATTGTGTGTTGTTGGCCCCTTTATCAAAAATTATTTGATCATATATATGTGGTTTTATTTCTGGGTTTTCTATTCTGTTCCATTGGTCTGAGAGTCTATTTTTCTGCCAATACCATGCTGTTTGATTGTTGTGGCTCTATAATATAGTTTGAAGTCAAGTATTGTAATGCCCCAAGCTTCATTCTTTTTCTTTAGGATTGCTTTGGCTATTCAGGTTTTTTTATAGTTCCATATAAATCTGATGATTTTTTGTTCCATTTCTTTAAAAAATGTCATAGGAATTTTGATGGGAATTGCATTAAATTTGTATATTGCTTTGGGTAATATGGCCATCTTGATTATATTTATTCTTCCTATCCAAGTACAAGGAATATTCTTCTATCTCATTGTATCTTTTTCGATTTCCCTTAACAATGGTTTGTAGTTTTTATTATATAAGTCCTTTACATTCTTTGTTATGTTTATTCCTAGGTATTTTTTTTTTTTTTGTTGCAATCGTGAAGGGGATTATTGTTTTTTGAGTTCGTTCTCAAATGTTTTATTGTTGGCATATAGAAAGGCTATGGACTTTTGTATGTTAATTTTGTATCCTGCGACCTTACTGTATTGGCTTATTGTTTCTAGTAGTCTTTTTGTGGATTCTTTGGGGTTTTCGATGTATAGGATCATATCATCTGCAAAAAGTGATACCTTTACTTCTTCTTTTCCGATATGGATGCCTTTTATTTCTTTGTCTTGTCTGATTGCTCTGGCTAGAACCTCTAGCACCACATTAAATAAGAGTGGAGAGAGTCGACAACCCTGTCTTGCTCCTGATTTAAGGGGGAAACTTGCTCCTTCAGTTTAGTGCCATTTAATATGATGTTAGCTGATGGTTTATCATATATGGCCTTTATCATGTTGAGTTATTTTCCTTCTATACCCATTTTGTTGAGAGTCTTAAACATAAAATTGTGTTGTATTTTATCAAATGCCTTTTCTGCATCTATTGATAAGATCATCTGGTTTTTGTTCTTTGTTTTATTGATATGGTGTATTATCACGTTAACCATTCTATGTATGTTGAACCATCCTTGAGATTCTGGGATGAATCCCACTTGATCGTGATGTATTATTTTTTTTAATATGTTGTTGTATTCGATTTGCTAGTATTTTGTTTAGTAGCATCTATATTCATTAGAGATATTGGTGTGTAGTTTTCTTTTTTTGTGCTGTCCTTGCCTGGTTTCGGTATACGGGTTATGTTGGCCTCATAAAATGTGTTTGGAAGTATTGCTTCTTCTTAAATTTTTTGGAAGACTTTGAGTAGAATAGGAACCAAGTCTTCTTTGAATGTTTGATAGAATTCACTGTATAACCGTCTGGGCGTGGACTTTTATTTTTGGGGAGGTTTTTAATAGTTTTTTTTCTATTTCTTCCCTACTAATTGGTCTGTTTAGGTTCTCTGCTTCTTCTTGACTCAGTCTAGGAAGGTTGTATTGTTCTAGGAATTTATCCATTTCTTCTAGATTGTTGAATTTAGTGGCATAAAGTTTTTCATAGTATTCTAAAATAATTCTTTGTATATCTATGATGTCCGTGGTGATTTCTCCTCTTTCATTTTGGATTTTGTTTATATGAGTTCTTTCTCTTTTTTCCTTGGTAAGTCTTGCCAAGGGTTTGTCAATTTTGTTGATCTTTTCAAAGAACCAGCTACTTGTTCTATTAATTTTTTCTATAGCTTTTCTGTTCTCTATTTCATTTATTTCTGCTCTGATTTTTATTATCTCCTTTCTTCGGTTGGTTTTGAGTGGTCTTTGTTCTTCTTTTTCCAGTTCCTTAAGGTGTGAAGTTAAGTGGTTCACTTGGGCTCTCTCTTGTTTGTTCATATAGGCCTGAAGTGATATGAACTTCCTTCTTATCACTGCTTTTGCTGCATCCCATAGATTCTAATATGTCGTATTGTCATTTTTATTTGTCTGTATATATCTTTTGATCTCTGCACTTATTTCTCCTTTGACCCATTCATTTTTAAAAGTATGTTGTTTAGTTTCCACATTTTTGTGGGGTTTTTTTCCCTCTTTTTTGCAGTTGAATTCTAGTTTCAAGGCTTTATGATCAGAAAATATGCTTGGTACAACTTCGATTTTTCTGAATTTGCTGATGTTCTTTTTGTAGCCCAGCATATGGTCAGTTCTTGAGAATGATCCATGTACACTGGAGAAAAATGTATACTCTGTCACTTTGGGATGAAATGTCCTGTAGATGTGTGTCATATCCAGGTGCTCTAGTGTTTTGTTTAAGGCCAATATATCTTTATTGATTCTCTGTTTGGATGACCGATCTAAAGCCATCAGCGATGTATTGAGGTCTCCAAGTATGGTTGTGTTTTTGTCAGTTTTTGTTTTAAGGTCAATAAGTAGCTGTCTTATATATTTTGGTGCTTCTTGGTTGGTGCATATATATTAAGAATTGTTATGTCTTCTTGATTCAGCGTCCCCTTAATCATTATGAAATGACCATTTTTGTCTCTGAGTACTTTTGCTGTCTTGTAGTCAGCATTATCAGATATGAGTATTGCTACGCCTGCTTTTTTTTGGATGTTATTTGCTTGAAGTATTGTTTTCCAGCCTTTCAGTTTGAATTTGTTTTTATCCTTGTTGCTTAGATGAGTTTCTTGTAGGCAGCATACAGTTGGATTTTCTTTTTTAATCCATTCTGCTACTCTGCCTTTTTATTGGTGAGTTTAATCCATTTACATTTAGTGTAATTATTGACACTTGTGAGTTCCCTATTGCCATTTTATACATTACTTTCTGTTAGTTTTGTGCCTTGTTTGATTCCTCTCTTTCGTTTTTCTATCTTTTGTTTTTGTTTGGTTGTATTCCATACATCTTTCTTCTGTTGCTCTTTTTTAAATCATTTGCTTCTGTGGTGGTTTTTTCAATGGTGGTTACCATTAAGTAATGACAAGGGTTCCTACCCTGTTCATTATAGTGTGCTATCTTGTGAGTACTTTTGCGCTCCATCGTCTTTTGCTACTGTTAATCTCTGTCCTCTCCCCCCACCTTTCTTTTGTTGTTGTCACAGTTTAAATTTGGTTTTATTATGTTCTTGGTGGAGCTTTTACTTGTGGTTTTGTTTTGTTTTGTTCTTTTTATCTGGTTGGAAAACCCCCTTTAGTAATTCCTGAAGTGGGGGTTTTCTGATGATAAATTCCCTCATCTTTTCTGTATCTGTGAATGTTTTTATTTCTCCTTCATATATGAAAGATAGCTTTGATGGGTATAGTATTCTTGGTTGAAAGTTCCTCTCTTTCAGGACTTTAAATATTGGGGTCCACTCTTCTAGCTTGTAGAGTTTCTGTTGAGAAATCTGATGATAATCTAATGGGCCTTCCTTTATATGTTGTATTCTTTTTTCCCGTGGCTGCCTTGAGAATTTTTTCTTTGTCATTGGTTTGTGCCAATTTCATTGTGATGTGCCTTGGGGTAGGTTTGTTGGGGTTAAGAAAACTTGGAGTTCTGTTTGCTTCTTGAATTTGAGGCTTTAGTTCTTTCCACAGGCTTGGGAAGTTCTCATCTATTATTTGTTTGAATATGTTCTCCATTCCATTTTCTCTCTCTTCTCCCTCTGATATACCTATTATTCTTATGTTATTGTTTTTTATGGAATCAGACAATTCCTGTAGGGCTTTCTCATTTTTTTAAGTTTTTGAGTCTCTTTCTTCTTCTCTCTGTTGTGCTTCAAATTGCTTGTCTTCTATTTTACTAATCCTACCTTCTATCTGGCCTGTTCTATTAGCTAAGCTTTTTACCTCGTTTTTCAGCTTGTGAATTGAGTATTTCATCTCTGTTTGATTTGTTTTTATAGTTTCAATTTCCTTGGACATATATTCTTTGTGTTCATTGAGTTGTTTTCTGAGCTCCCTAAATTGCCTTTCTGTGTTTTCTTGTGTATCTTGGAGGATTTTTAGGATTTCTATTTTTTATTCTCTGTCATTTATCTCCAAGGTTTCCAATATATTAAATTTTTCCTCCATAGATTTTTCCTCATCTATCTGTGCTACCTCTCTGTCTTTTGTATCCATGATATTCTATTTTTTTTTCCTTAATGGCATCTGTGGGTGGTTTTGTTGATAGTATTAATGAGAATTAATAAGGAATAAAAAGTTAAAAAATAAAAAAAAAGGAATAAATAAAAAAAATATTATTCCCCCCCTTTTTTTCTTTCCTCTCCTTTCCCCTCCTTCTTGAGAAAATCTTGTGGTGAACTGTGAATCATATTGTGCTAAATAGAACAAAAACTACCTATAATGGAGGGCCTGAGTTGGGGAGAGGTGATCAAGGGGCAAAAAACGGGGTATGGGCCCACAAAATGCAAAAAGGAAAAAATTGGGGTCAAGAATAAAATGATTTGCTTTTAGGTGCTGGTTGACTAAGAGGTATGATGAGAGGAATAATAGGGAAACAGGAAAAAAGGGGAAAAAATTTAAAAAGTACTATTGTATTTAATGGAGCATGAACTAGATAAAATGGAGAGCCAGGGTTGGGAGCTCTGCTAGTGAGTTAAAAAAGCGAAATAAAAAACCCCCAAAGCGCCACAAAGAAAAATTTAAGTCCCAGATAAAGTAATTTGTTCGTGATTGAGATTGAATGAGAGGAAAAGTAAAGGAGAAAAGAAGAAACTAATATAGAGGGAGAAAAAAAAAGGAAGAGGAAAACACAAAAAGAAGAAAAAAGAAGGGAGAGAGAGAGAGAGAGTTAAGCATTTTGGAGTGCAACCCTCATAGAGAGAAAGGAAGAAGAAAGAAAAGATAATGGGAGATGTAACACTTATGGGTAGTGTAGTTCAAGGAGAGGAGAGAGTAAGACCAGCAGAGAATTAAACGACCAAATTGGAAGAGGAGGAAAATTATCAAGACAAGAGAAACAAATGAACAAATATAATAAAATGGGATAGGTTATAAAGTCTGTGGATTATTCTTGATTTTGAGAGGTTATCTTCTTGCTTTTTCTTTTCTCTCCCTCTTCCTTGTCGGTGATTCTGTACCCCGGGTTCTGCCCCTGTGGCACGCTTAGGTAGAGGTTTGCAGTTGATAAGTCTCTATGGCGATACCATATATTGGGCTTCGGTCTTGTTGGCAGTCGAGGTTCATTAGCATTTGCAGGCTTCGCCAATGAGAAATCCGTATTCCCGGAGCCTCTCTCCTAGTCTTTCCTTCCTGAATTAGCAGCCTGATGATCCAGCTATGGGGTTGCTGCTGCCTCTGCCTGGATAGTAAGAGGCTCAAAGAGCTGGCAAATCCCCACTCTATTCCCACTCAGTGCAGGGATCTGGGTAAGGCTTAATCATTCAGAGCTGTTAGTATAATCAGGCGGGGCTTCAGCCCACTCAAAGACCTCTGACTCTGCCCCTCTGTCCGGGAACACGGGCGCCCACTCCCGGGGGAATCTCTCGCCCACTATCTGCGCTCACTGACCAGGATATCTGGCCAGCTGCCTCTCACTCCCGGTGAGGCACCCCGCCCACACAGAAAAGTTCCAGAGTAGGAAATTTCGCTCCCACTTACTCCCCGCTTGCTGCTTTTGGGGGCGCAGGGGCGACCTCAAGACTCTGGTTTCAGCCCACAGAAAGGCCTCTGACTCTGCCCCTCTGTCCAGGAACACGGGCGCCCACTTCCTGGAGAATCTCTCACCCACTCTCCGCGCTCGCCGACGAGGAGATCAGGCCGGCTGCCTCTCACTCCGGGTGAGGCACCCCGCCCGCACGGAAAAGTTTAAGCGTAGGGAATTTCGCTCCCACTCACTCCCCACGCGCTGCGTTTCGGGGCGCAGTGGCGACCCCTTGATTCCGGTTTCAGCCCACACAGAGGCCTCTGACCTTGCCCCTCTGTCCGGTAACACAGGTGCCCACTCCTGGGGCTCTAGGAGGAATCTCTCGCCCACTATCTGTGCGCACTGGCCAGGAGATCGGGGCGGATGGCTGTCCCAAGTGCCTTTCTTTGTCTGGATTTGGCGCAAGCGTTAGCTTGTGTTAACTGGGTTGCCACAAGCATAGTTTTTCCTCTGCTTGGATGTCCATGCCACAACCTGGTTTGGACGTTTGTGCCGCAGTCTGGTTCTGCGGCACCGTATGCCCACCCTAGTTCCTATACTCTCAGTTCCCAGTGAAAGCAGCCCTTATTTAGGTTACTGAGGAAGGCGGAGTGTTTCTTCCTCCTTATTTCCTTCTGTGTTGATTATATATTTAGTCAATTTTTCGCTCAATCATACCTTCGTGTTTAGGGTGGAACTTCTTGAGGCTCCAAGGATAGATTTTTCTGTCTCTGGTTGAAGATCTCATTGAATTTTTGGGGAAATTTATCGGTATTGCTCCTTACAGTGCCATTTCTCTGACGTCATTGTGACAACAACTTCTAATGGATTTTTCCCCCTCCTGTTTCAGTTAGACTAGTGCAAATTTCTTAGCATGCTGTCAGGGTAGAATTTATACTGGGTCCACCCTTTTTTTGAGGGTGTGTTATTCAGTGACCCAGCTTCATTAAAGGAAGGCTTCCTAAAAGATAACGAGGTCTTGACTCAGGCCCTCTTGCTGAGGAGGCTGTGAAAGGGGAAGCCTGTATTTGCCAGAGTGAGCAAAAGTGCCTTCATTACATTACTACCCCTCTGAGTTTTCACTTTTTATTAAAATTGGCCAGTATTTTCCTGTTTCAGTCAGTTCCTCAGTGCTTTTAATGTATTTTAAAATACACTTAATTAATTACATATATGTATTTCCTCCATTGTCTGGTATTCTTGGATGCTTTCATTGGGAAGGTTGGTCATTATAACCACTGCCATAGTTGAATGAAAGTTCCATAGTTATAAAATTACATATAATTTCTTAAATCATTTTTATACTTAGCCAGTGATGGCTGGCCCTTTCTTTTTCTTGGCTTATGTCTTGATTTTCTTAACTTTACATTGCATGTTTTAGATCCCCATTCAGTTAACCAATAAACTTGCTTCTATACCTTGCCATTTCTTTGAGTAATCTTTGTTCTTCCTTGATGATATTACTTCCTTTATTAATCTCTGGAGTAGATTAGTTTAGCTCAACCAACCCAGGTGGTCAATGGAGTAACACATGTCAAAGCCAGAATGTTCTCTTGTCCCATTTTGTACAGCCTACAACATGGGCTACTTTAAGTTAGATAGGCCTTGTACCTGACAGTGCCATGATTCCTCCCTGAGTGAACTGCCTTTCTAGTAATAAAAGCAAGTGTTGTATGTGTGTGTAGCTAATTATGGTTTAGTGTGTATATCTAACTAACTATGGTATAAAACTATCAGTAAAACAGAAAGAACTGAATAGGTAACTCCTGTGATTGCCAATTGACCTGTATTTTTTTGAAATCCTTCTCTTGGCTTATACAGTGTATCAGTAAAAGCTCAGGCCCTGGAATTTCCAGACTTGGGTTTGAATACAGTTTCTACCTCTCAGAAATATATAGTTGTGTTATATTATCATTTTAATAATTCTTACTGCTAAAATGGGGGGTAATAGTATCTTTCTCATAGTATTGGAGGAATAAATGACATTGCTGCTTAGCACCATTTGTGAAACAAGTAACTCAATAAATCTTAACCATTATGTTTTAAAAGTTACTCACTTTTGAACTTTAAGGCATTTTAAAATTAGTCTTTTTTTCTTTGATTGTTAGATGTACTTTATGAAAAATCGTGCCCGAAGGCAAGGTATTAATTTAAGACTTCTACCCAATGGATTCAGCAAGAGGAGAGAAAATTCAACATTTTTCGATAAGAAGTAAGTTTCTATCAGCTGTTTCGATTTTATCAGGATCATCTTTTAAGGTTTGGTTTGATCTAGAGCTACCAAAAGTATGTCTATGAGCTATCTGGGTTTTTTTGAGCTGTTTGTTATTTTTTCCATGAAAACATATTTATACAAATTGAAAATAAGCATTTAGAAACTTAAGCTAATTTTGTTTCGTGTGACTCTTAATAAAAATGTGGGCTTTCAGAATGTATGTGTGGTGTTTTCTATGTTTGTGTGTCTGTCTTGTCTCTGAAGCCTAAGATACCATGGAAGTATATTAGAGGCTTCAGGGACAAAGGAGTGAATCAAAGCAGGATTCGTGAACAGTTTTAACCAGAGCAACTCAGCTTTTTAGAATTCTTTCTACTTTGGCATTTCAAATAAGATTTCATTTGAAAGCCAGTGATGGGAAGGATTGGGGACTTGGGAAACATTTTACTCTGTAGTGAGTGTGAGTACAGGCAATACAATAGAGATTAATTTGCTGCTTTCCAAAAATACTATATCAAAAAGGCCGCACTGGTATAGAATACTGTAAGGATTCCAGAGTACTGTACATAGCCCACTGAATTATTGGGTAATATCTTTTAAAAGTCAGGATTTTGGATTTGGAGTAAAAAACTGAGTGAGTCCCCTCCTCTTCAGTCTCTTATTATATATGAGAACTTGTACAAATTACTTCTTTCCTCTGGGCTTCATCTGTGTGATGTGGAAGTTATACTACGTAAACTAAGATTCCCTTCCAATTTTCCTACTCCATAAATTGAAAAGGCAGAGCATCAGAGTTGTTATTCCAATAGACTTTCTACCTTTTTAAACCATGTTATATTAATAGATAATGAAGTTATCCATTTATATTTTTATATGTTTCAAGACATAAATATTTGTAAAGGTGGTTTTCCTTTTTCCTGGTTGGCTTCCAGAAGTAAAGTAATGTCTTCCATTTGTCAAATGTGAGATGATTCCTTTGTACATTTTGAAACTAACATTTGGAAGATGATATAGTTTTTTGAAATTTCTGGTTGGTGCCTTCTCAAATATAAAAGTACACCTTTTTTCTGCAGCTGGCTTTTTTCTCTTTAACAATATAGTATGGACCTCTTTTCTTGTGAATGCAAATCTGCCTCATTTTTAAATCTCTGCTCTGACTATGACTACTATATACTAATTTATTTAATTGTTCCCATGTTCATGAACATTTAGCTTATTGCTAGTTTTTAATTTTTTACAAATAATGTTGTAATAAATATCATTGAACAAGTTGTTTTGTATGCTTATGTAACTTTTTCTGTTGGATTAGTCCCTAGAAAGTGAAATTACTGGGTCAGAGACTACGTGCATTTAAACTTTTTAGAGAAATTCCTATTTTCTCCAAAAAAGTACCATTTTGTACCTTCATCAAAAAAAGTATCAGAGTGCCTATTTTATTTATTTATATATTTTTATTATTATTTTTTATTTGATTTTAGTGAGAGAAAGGGAGAGAGAGAGACAGAGAGACAGGAACATCAGTCTGTTCCTGTATGCACCTTGACCGAAGATCAAACTGGCAACCTTTGTGCTTCTGGACAGTGCTCTCACCAATTGAGCTATCTGTCCAGGTCTTCAGAATGCCTATTTTAGTTATACCTGCACTTTAACTGAGTATCAGTTAAACTCTTGCCTATATGATTGTTAGAGAGGCTGATCTCTCAATTTTCTTTTTATTTCTTTTAAGATGTGCTTCTTTATATATCATCTTGATCTGTTACATATATTTGAACATTTTAATCAATCTATTTATCCTTTAATTTTGTCTTCCATTTATGATGCATTTTAAATAGTTATAAAAAAAATCTGTAAAACATAGAGCTAGTTGATAGAGTGGTTAAGAATATAAACTAGGCCAGGCTACCTGAGTTCAATTTCTCTGGTCAGGCTTTTCCTAGCTATGTTATCATAAGCCAATTACTTTCTGCCTTCAGTATCCTCATCTATAAAGTGAGACAAGAAATAAATTAGGGTTAAGCCAGTTTTTATTTCCGCTCGTAGTCCTATATGAGAATGCCTGTGTAAACATCTCACTAGTACTGAGTTGTCTCTTTTTTTTTTTTTTTTGTATTTTTCTGAAGCTGGAAACGGGGAGAGACAGTCAGACAGACTCCCGCATGCGCCCGACCGGGATCCACCCGGCACGCCCACCAGGGGTGACGCTCTGCCCACCAGGGGGCGATGCTCTGCCCCTCCGGGGCATCGCTCTGTCACAACCAGAGCCACTCTAGCGCCTGGGGCAGAGGCCAAGGAGCCATCCCCAGCGCCCGGGCCATCTTTGCTCCAATGGAGCCTTGGCTGCAGGAGGGGAAGAGAGAGACAGAGAGGAAGGAAGGGGGGGGTGGAGAAGCAAATGGGCGCCTCTCCTATGCTCCCTGGCCGGGAATCAAACCCGGGTCCCCCGCACGCGGGGCCAACGCTCTCCCGCTGAGCCAACCGGCCAGGGCCCTGAGTTGTCTCTTAAAAAATTTACTGGCCCTGGCCGGTTGGCTCAGCGGTAGAGCGTCGGCCCAGCGTGTAGAAGTCCCGGGTTTGATTCCCGGTCAGGACACACAGGAGAAGTGCCCATTTGCTTCTCCACCCTTTCCCCTCTCCTTTCTCTCTGTCTCTCTCCCCCTCCTGCAGCCAAGGCCCCATTGGAGTAAAGTTGTCCTGGCACTGAGGATGGCTCCATGTCCTCTGCCTCAGGTGCTAGAATGGCTCCGATTGCAGCCGAGCAACACCCCAGATGGGGAGAGCATCACCCCCTGGTGGGCATGCTGGGTGGATCTCGGTCAGGCACATGCGGGAGTCTGTCTGTCTGCCTACCCCCCCCCCCCTCGCTTCTCACTTCGGAAAAATAAAAATTAAAAAAATTACCAATTTTAAAGGTTGAAATAATATTTTGTTTTAATTTGATTTTAATTGCTACTGAGTTGGAATATTTGCCCACAAGTTTCAGAGTGATATCTTAAAATTTAAGTATAATATTTTACTTTAATTCAGTCTGCTAATTTAAAATGATCTATCATTCATAGAACCATTTTGGGAGTTCAGTGGGAAAAAATTTTAATCTATGTAACCGAATTTTTCCATTTGTTCATTGTTAAATGGCCAGTTATATTTTTTAAATGAAAAATGGTTTTGCTATTAACTGAATTTAAAATGTCTGTCTTCAGATGTTAGGTGAATAATAAAGCATTAACAGGAGTTCCAACTCTCTGAAAGCCATACTTAAAAAATATTATTGGCGGCCTGACCTGTGGTGGCGCAGTGGATAAAGCGTCGACCTGGAAATGCTGAGGTGGCCAGTTCGAAACCCTGGGCTTGCCTGGTCAAGGCACATATGGGAGTTGATGCTTCTAGCTCCTCCCCCTTCTCTCTCTCTCTGTCTCTCCCTCTCCTCTCTAAAATGAATAAATAAAAAAATTTATAAAAAAAAAAAAAAAAAAAATATTATTGGCTAGTCCTAGCTTGGAAATCTCTTTAATCCCAATATTTTGTTCATTCTTGTTCTTCATTTTCATCATTGATTTAAATCTTGGCACTGTTGACATTTTGAGCCAGAGAATTCTTTGTCGTGGAAGTTTGTCTTGTGAATTTTAGGATGGTAGCAGTATCCCTGGCCCTCTACCCTCTAGATCAGGGGTTGGGAACCTTTTTGGCTGAGAGAGCCATGAACGCCACATATTTTAAAATGTAATTTCGTGAGAGCCATACAACGACCCATGTATGTTATGCATTATTCAATAAAAATTTGGTGTTGTCCCAGAGGACAGCTGTGATTGGCTCCAGCCACCCGCAACCATGAACATGAGTGGTAGGAAATGAATGGATTGTAATATATGAGAATGTGTTATGTTTTTAACGTTATTATTTTTTTTATTAAAGATTTGTCTGCAAGCCAGATACAGCCATCAAAAGAGCCGCATCTGGCTTGCGAGCCATAGGTTCCCGACCCCTGCTCTAGATGTTGCACACACACACACACACACACACACTGTTATGATAACAAAAATGTCTCCAGACATTGTTAGATACCCCCTGAAGTGGGGGCGGAGGAGAGGGGCAAAATCACTCTTATTTGAGAAACGCTGATTTGGATGAATTCTAAAGACATACTTATTGAACTTATGCATGGCAAAATTAGGATTACAGAAAATTTCAATTGCTAAAAGGTGGTATGCAAATATTAAGATAAGTAAATAAGGCCTAGGGGAAGAATATGAAAAAAGAAACAGAAGTACCGGCTTTCTGATAACTCTGTTTTCTTAGCCAGTCATAAGCAAATGACCAAGCTATTAGATGATGGTAGGATTATTTATTGGAAGGCATGAAAAAGTGAATACTAAATCTTTTAAAAGAATTGTTTTCACCTGGCTCTTAGTAAATAATATACAGTGATAGCTAAAGTTCTACATTTTCTTATCTGAAATCTGGGTATATAATACATTTACTATATATTATATTTACCTGTAGTAGTTCTGGGGCAGCATGACATAATCATGCAATACTATTTCTGCATGAAACCTACAACTACTCACATTATAATGGGTAAATAATGGCAGTGAATGGGCTCAGTCAGGTTTTGCTGCACAAGGAGTTATGAAAAAATTTCGTTTCTGATATTTGGGGATTTTGGAATTGTTGATGTGAGATTTGGTCCTACACTAGGTTTATTATTATTACCTAGGTATTAAATTGGTCCTATACTAAGATTATTTTTATTACTCCCTAACTATTAAACTGGTCCTTTGTTCCAGCAGCTTGAACTATAATATAATCAAAAGCTCAAATTGAACTGTCTGACCAGGCGGTGGTGCAGTGAATAGACGGTTGGCCTGGGACACTGACCCAGGTTCAAAACCCCAAGGTCACTGGCTTGAATGCTGGTTCCTCTGACTTGAGCCTGGGGTTGCCCACTCAAATATGGAATCATAGACATGGCCCCATGGTTGCTGGCTTGATGAAGCTCAAGGTCACTGCTGGCTTGAAGCCCAAGCTCGGTAACTTGAGCAAGGGTCACTGACTCCGCTGGAGCCACCCAACCCCCCACCCCCCAGTCAAAGCACATATGAGAAAACAGTCAATAAACAACTAAGGTACCGCAACTATGTGTTAATGCTTTTCATCTCTCTTCCTTTGGTCTGTCTGTCCCTCCCTCTCTTTTGCTAAGAAACAAAACAAAACAAACAACTTCAAATTGAACTTACTTAAAATCAAATGTTCTAATGGTAACTTGATCAATCTGAGTGAAGAAGAATCTTTGGATATTTTTGTAACTTTTCTATAAAGTCTGAACTTATTTCAAAATAAAGTTTTTTAAAAATTTAAATACCCCTATATGAAGTGTACTAATTGGTCATGTGCCTGAACTACTTCTGTAGAACTACCAGCAGGTTATGTAACAGTAGACACAATCAATTACCTCAGAAGCATAGGTTCATTCAAACTCAGGCATCTTTTATGGCAGGAGTTTTTGATCAGTATCACCCTGAATCTCCTAAAGTTCCATAAAATATTATGTAATGTGTGAATATATTTAAGAACAGCAACTGTAATTTTCACTTTATAGTCAAAGTGGGATGTATCGCTAACCAGTCCGTGAGGTCAGAAATGTAGTATTTAATAGCAGTGGATTTTAGAGGACTGATGAATTTGCAAGGACATCATAATGGATAGCTTTAATGAACAAAGAACAGTTAAGGGATGTATATGTTAAGAATAATTGAGCCAAAGCAAAACCAACATTCATTATGAAAAAGAGGAGGATGGTATGGAAATGTGTCCAATAGAAGGCTCCCCTACTTTGAGCAGATCCCAAACTACCTCTATAAAATAGTGACTCTTTCAGAGGTAAATCCTTTACCTCATCTCTTGGTGGGCCATATAACTTTATGTTCCCTTTTACCCAATGCTAATCAAAACCAGTTGAAAGAAAGGTAAAGGATCTATATATGAGGAAAACTAAGTCTACCAAATGACTGAAAAGATTTGAACAAATGTAGAAAAAGTACCTTGTTTGGGGGAGAGTCAGTATTTTAAAAATAACAGTTATTTTTTAAATGAATGATCTTTAAATCTGATGTGATCCTAATCAGAATACTAATGGGATTTTTGTTGTTACTGAAGAACAAACGTGAGAGGCAGACTGGTAGTAGCACAGTAGATGGAGCTCAGCCTGGGATGCTGAGATCCCAGGTTTGTGGCCTGGAAGTTACCAGCTTGAACATGGGCTAATCTAGCTTGAGCGCAGGCTCACCAGCCTGAGTGCAGGATTGCTGGCTTGAAGCCCATGATTACTGGCCTAAAGCCCTTGATTACTGGCTTGAGCCCTTTGGTCAAGGCACATATAAGAAGCAATCAAGGAACAACTAAAGTGATGCAATTACAAATTGATGCTTCTCATCTCTCCTTTCTCCCGCTTCCCTCTTGCAAAAAATAATAATAGTAATAAACATGGAAGAAGACAAGGGAAAACCTGAGAAAAAAGAACAATGAGGCTAGATTCATTAAAACTTATGAAATTCTAATTGTTTTATGGTGTTGACATGGAAATCTACAGTGACTTAGATTGTAGGAGATAAACATGTAACGTATTTCCCCATGTATAAGGCGCTCCCATGTATAGGACATACCTTAATTTTGGGGCCTGAAATTTTTAAAAAAGTATTACATAAAGTTATTGAACTCAAGTTTTATTCATCATAAAATTCATACAACTCCTCATCACTGTCAGAACTCCCATCCATTAGCTTGTCCTCCTCTGTGTCTGATGAGGAATCAATGTCTTCAACAATCAGCGCAAAAACCAGTGGGAAATGCAAGTAAGAAAATCTACGACCACTGTATAAGATACACCCAATTTTTAGACCCCAGTTTTTTCGGGGGGATGCGTCTTATACATTGGGAAATATGGAATATTTGATCAAGATAGCATTTGAAAGTAATACAAATATTCCATTAATGAGGTAGAAACAATTTGCTTGCCATTTTGTAGGGAAAAGCTGGATCTTTTACGAGAACTTCCAGGTGGATCAAAAACCTAAAGTAAAATAAATAATAGTGGAATATTTTCATAATTTTTTTTTTGTAAACGAGAGACGTTTATTATAAAGATACAAGGTGTCAGAAACTAAGGATGAAATAAATCTGGGCCTTCTTATGTTTTTTCTCCAAGTGCCTCTTATGCTTCATTTTTTAAAAAATTCTATTTTAATTTATTGGGTTTACATAAATTTTACTCTCCCCCCGAATACCTCCTCCCTGTCCCGTGTTCCCAACCACATCACCCTTGCCCTCCTCTCCGCAACGCAGTCCCCCCGGTTTTGCTTCTCTGCTCTCATCCCATCCTATCATCCCCTTTCCTTCTATCCGCTTTCCCTCTGGACCTTTTGATCGTGCCTCTGTCTCTATTCTGCTCCTCAGTTCATATTGTTCATTGAATTCCTCAGATGAGTGAGGTCATATGGTATTTTTCTTTCTCTGCCTGGCTTATTTCACTTAACTTAATAGTTTCCAGGTCCATCCATGTTGTCACAAAAAGTAAGATTTCCTTCTTTTTCATGCGCCATAGTATTCTATTGTGTATATGTACCACTGCTTTTTAATCCACTCATCTACTGATGGATACTTGGGCTGTTTCTAGATCTTGGCTATTGTAAACAATGCTGCCATAAACATGGGGGTGCATTTCTCCTTTTGAATCGAAGTGATTTGGTATTCTTAGGATATATTCCTAAAAGTGGGATAGCTGGGTCAAAAGGTAGTTAGTTCCATTTTTAATTTTTTGAGGAATCTCCGTACTGTTTTCCACAGTGGCTGCACCAATCTGCATTCCCACCAGCAGTGCAGGAGGATTCCCTTTTCTCCACATCCTCACCAGCATTTATTCTGTGTTGTTTTGTTAATGAGCACCATTCTGACTGGTGTGAGGTGATATCTCATTGTGGTTTTAATTTGCATTTCTCTAATGATTAGTGATGTTGAGCATTTTTTCATCTGCCTATTGGCCATCTGTATGTCCTCCTGGGAGAAGTGTCTATTCATTTCTTTTGCCCATTTTTTGATTGGATTGTTTATCTTCCTGGTGTTGAGTTTTACAAGTTCTTTATAAATTTTGGTTATTACCCCTTATCAAACATATTGTCGAATATGTTCTCCCATTGTGTGGTTGGCCTTTTTATTTTGTTCATATTGTCTTTAGCTGTGTAAAAGCTTTTTAGTTTGATATAGTCCTATTTGTTTATCCTGTCCTTTATTTCACTTGCCCGTGGAGATAAATCAGCAAATACACTGCTGTGAATGATGTCGGAGAGCTTACTGCCTATGTTTTTCTCTGGGATGCTTATGGTTTCATGACTTACATTTAAGTCTTTTATCCATTTGAGTTTATTTTTGTGAATGGTGTAAGTTGGTGGTCTAGTTTCATTTTTTTGCAGGTAGCTGTCCAGTTGTCTCGGCACCATTTGTTAAAGAGGCTGTCTTTACTTCATTGTGTGCTCTTACCACCTTTGTCAAATAGTGGTAAGACAAAGTTTATTGTCTTATTTCTGAGTTCTCTGTTCTGTTCCATTGATCTATGTGCCAGTTCTTATGCCTGTACCAAGCTGTTTTGAGTTCAGTGGCCTGTAGTATAACTTGATATCAGGAAGTGTGATACCACCCACTTTATTCTTCTTTTTCAAGATTGCTGAGGCTGTTCGTGTTCTTTTTTGGTTCCATATAAATTTTTGGAATATGTGTTCTATATCTTTGAAGTATGTCATTGGTATTTTAATAGGAATTGCATTGAATTTATAAAGTGCTTTGGTTAATAAGGACATTTTAATGATCTTTATTACCTAACCATGAACACGGTATATGCTTCCTCTTGTTTGTATCTTCCTTGATTTCTTTTATCAATGTTTTATAATTTTCCGAGTACAAGTCTTTAACCTCCTTGGTTAAATTTACTCCTAGTTACTTTACTTTTTTGTTGCAGTAGTGAACAGGATTGTTTTTCTTAATTTATCTTTCAGACAGGTCATTGTTGTGAATAAAAATGCCTCTGATTTCTGAGGATTGTTTTTATATCTTGCCACCTTGCTGAATTCATTTATCAGGTCCAGTAGTTTTTTGACTGCGACTTTAGGGTTTTCTGTGTACAGTATCATATCATCTATGGATAATGGTAGTTTTACTTCTTTTCTAATTTGGATACCTTTTATTTCTTCTTCTTGTCTGATTGCTGTCTTGTCTTCTTGTCTGACTTCCAGAACTATGTTGAATAAGAGTGGTGAAAGGGGGCACCCCTGCCTTGTTCCTGATCTTAAGGGGATTGCTTTTAATTTTTGCCCATTGAGTATGATGTTGGCTGTGGGTGTGTCATAGATGGCCTTTATCATGTTGAGGTATGTTCCCTGTATTCCCGCTTTGCTGAGAGTTTTGATCGTAAATGGGTGTGGGATTTTTTTTTGGGGGGGTGTTGCTGGATTTTATCAAATGCTTTCTTTGGATCTATTGATACTATCATGTGGTTTTTCTCCTTCCTTTTTGTTTATGTGATGAGTCACATTGATTGATTTGCAAATATTGGACCATCCTTGCCTCCCCAGAATAAATCCCACTTGATCCTGATGTATGATGTTTTTAATGTATTGCTGGATCTGGTTTGCTAATATTTTCTTGAGAATTTTAGCATCTAAATTCATCAGGGATATTGGCTTATAGTTTTCTTTCTTTGTGTTGTCTTTGCCTGATTTTGGAATCAGAATTATGCTCACCTCATAAAAGGAGCTTGGAAGTCTTCCCTCCTCTTCAATTTTTTGAAATAGCTTGATAAGTATAGGAGTAAGTTCTTCTTTGAATGTTTGGTAGACTTTGCCTGTGAAGCCATCTGCCCCAGGGCTTTTCTTTGTTGGGAGTTTTTTGATAACTGTTTCGATCTCATTTGTTGTAATCAGTCTATTTAGGTTTTCTGATTCTTTCAGATTGATTTTTGAAAGATTATATGTTTCAAGGAATTTGTCCATTTTACCTAGGTTGTCTAATTTTTTGGCATACAGTTTTTCATAGTATTTTCTTACAGTCCTTTATATTTCTACCATGTCAGTTGTAACTTCTCCACTCTTGTTTCTAATTTTATTTATTTGATCCTCTCTCGTTTGTCTCTTGATGAGCCTGGCCAAGGTTTATTGATCTTGTTTACCTTTTCAAAGACCCAGCTCTTGGTTTCATTGATCCTCTATATTGTTTTTTTAGTCTCTATGTCATTTATTTTCACTCTGTTCTTTATTATTTCCTTCCTTCTACTTCCTGTGGGCTTTACTTGCTGTTCCTTTTCTAGTTTTTTAGTTGCAGGGTTAAATTGTTTTGGGGTTTTTTTGTATTTTTTCTGAAGCTGGAAACTGGGAGAGACAGACAGATTCCCGCATGTGCCCGACTGGGATCCACCCGGCACGCCCACCAGGGGGCGATGCTCTGCCCCTCCGGGGGGTCGCTCTGCTGTGACCAGAGCCACTCTAGCGCCTGGGGCAGAGGCCAAGGAGCCATCCCCAGTGCCTGGGCCATCTTTGCTCCAATGGAGCCTCAGCTGCGGAAGGGGAAGAGAGAGACAGAGAGGAAGGACGGGGTGGGGGTGGAGAAGCAAATGGGCGCCTCTCCTATGTGCCCTGGCCGGGAATCGAACCCGGGTCCCCCGCACACCAGGCCGACGCTCTACCACTGAGCCAACCGGCCAGGGCGGGTTAAGTTGTTTATTTGAACTTCTTCTAGCTTCTTAAGGTATGCCTGTAATTCTATATGTACTTCCCTCTCAGGACTGCTTTTGCTGTGTCCCATAGAGTTTGAGTTGTTCTAAGCTCATTTTCATTTGTTTCTAGAAAATTTTTTATTTCTTTCTACATCTCATTGTTGACCTATTCGTTATTTAATAACATGCAGTTTAGTTTCCAAGTGTTTGAGTGTTTTTCAGGTTTTCTATTGTAGTTGATTTCTAGTTTCATGCCATTGTGGTCAGAGAAGATACTTGATATGATTTCAATCTTCTTAAATTTGTTCAGTCTCATTTTATTGCCCTAATATGTGGTCTACCCTAGAGAGTGTACCATAAGCACTTGAAAAGAATGTATATTCTGCTGCTTTAGGGTGAAAGGTTCTGAAGATATCTATTAAATCAAGTTGATCTAGTGTGTTTCTTAATTCTGTTGTTTCTTTGTTAATTTTCTTTCTTGAGGATCTATCCAGTGATGTTAGTGTGGTATTGAAATCCCCTACTATTATAGTATTGCTTTGATCTCACCCTTTATGTCCATCAAAGTCTGTTTTATATATTTAGGTGCTTCTATATTAGGTGCATAGATATTTATAATGGTTATCTCTTCCCGTTGGATTGTTCCCTTTATCATTATGTAATGACCTTTATTTCTTACTATAGTCTTTGTTTTAAAGTCTATTTTGTCAGACATATGTATTGCTACCCCAGCTTTATTCATTTCTATTTGCATGAAAAATTTTTGCCATCCTTTTACTTTCAGTCTATGTGTATCTTTTGTTTTGGGGTGGGTCTCTTGTAAACAGCATACGTACAGGACCTGTTTTCTTATCCATTCAGCTATTCTATGTCTTTTGATTGGAGCATTTAATCCATTGATATTTAAGGTTATTAGTGATATGTAGTTGTTTGTTGCCATTTTTTTTCTTTAAATCTACATTCATCTTTCACTAGATTTTTTATTTCCCACTTTGGTCTGTCTACAGCAGGACCCTTAACATTTCTTACAACATTGGTTTGGTTGTGATGAATTGCTTGAGTTCGTTTGTTTTTTGTTTTTTCTTTGTCTGGGAAGCTTTTTATTTCTTCTTCAATCTTAAGCATTAGCCTTGCTGGATAAAGAAGTCTTGGTTGTAAGTTCTTGTTCTGCAGTATTTTGAATATCTCTTGCCATTCCCTTTTGGCCTCAAGTGTTTCTTTTGCGAAGTCAGATGTCATCTTTATGGGGGTTCCTTTGTAGGTGATTGACTTTTTTTCTCTTGCAACTTTTAGTATTCTTTCATCTCTAAGCTTTGGTATTTTGATTATGATGTATCTTGGTGTGGGTCTCTTTGGGTTCTTTTTTAATTGGGTTCTCTCTGCTTCTTGAACCTTTGTGACTCTTTCCTGTATCAATTTAGGGAAATTTTCAGCTATAATTTCTTCAATCAGGTTCTCTATCCCTTGTTCTTTCTCTTCTCCTTCAGGATCCCATATTATACGGATATTGTTTTTTCTTCATGTTGTCACAGAACTCTCTTAGTTTCCTCAAACTGTTGATCCTTTGTTTTTTTCTTTGCTGTTCTGCTTTCGTGCGTTTGCTTATCTTGTCCTCTAAGTCGCTGATTCAATCATCTGATTCATCCAGCCTGCTTTTAATTCCTTCTAGTGTGGTTTTCATTTCTGATACTGTGTTTCATTTCTGTCTGGTTCTGTTTTATGATTTCAATGGCCTTTTGATACTTGTTATATCTTTATTAAGTGTTCATTATATCCATCTATTGTTGCTCTAAGATCTTTGAGCATCCTAACAATCATTATTTTAAACTCTGAATCCAGTAGTTTGGTTATTTCCATCTCAGTTCTTTTTCTGGGGATTTCTCTTGTTGATTCAATTGGATTGCAGTGTTTTGTCTTCCTATTTTATCAGTGTATACACTCTTCCTTTGGGTGTGTTGTTTGTGTAGCTGAGTCTAGGGTTGGTATTGTCTGCCTCCAATTTTCAGTTGTGTTGTTTCTAGGTCTTCTTGGGTTAGCATCAGCTGTTGTTTGTAACCTGCTGTGGGCTACTTATTTGCTATCACTATTCTTTTTACTATTTATGTCAGCATTTTCTATGTCTTAGCTGGGTCACGTGTGAGGAGCCCTTCTTTAAGCTACCACTCTAACAAAGGTTGTTAGGTCCTGAACTGATGCTCTCTGTATCTGGCCACTGGATGTGCCTGCACTGGACTTCCCTAGCTGGAGCCTGGCACAAATGGGTAGAAGTCACTGCCTATGACTAGTTCTTATCAACCTTTTTGGAGATACAGGCGATCCAGATCTTGTGGCTGCCTCTGCTGGGCCCAGGTGCTATTGTAAGTATCAGCTGCTCTCTTAGGTTAGCTTTTATCTACTCTTGTCCTGGGGGAAGTTCCTCTAAAAGTTCAAGTTCCCTTGAGATCCACTCTCTGCTGCTTCTTATTGCTGGCTACTTGTTGGGCTCAGTACTATAATTCATTGATTAGGTACAGTACTAGATGTGGCTTGCCCCTTAGCTTCAGCTGTCTTTCTATCCAGATATTTTATTTTATTTTGGTTTGTTTTTTTCTTCTTTTTCAGCACTCAGAAGAGTGTGGTCTTGGGTCCAGTGGGTATGGCCTCTGTGCTCCTGATATGTGGTCTGTCCGCTGCTGCCTCCTGCTTTTGGGCTCCCGTGCTGCCAGTGCCAGCCTACCTCTGCGGTCTCTGTGGCTTCCGCTGCCCCAGGTGGGCCCGCGCGTGCCTGCTCAGACCCCAGCCGCAGTCAAGGGCTGGCTCGCGCCATGGGAGAGATTGTGTGGGAGCTCAGACCTCCCCAGCAGCCCGCCACGGCTTCCGCCTCTGCTGACGAGCCCATGCGCACCCGTTCAGACTGCTTCTGCTGTCGCCCAGGCCTCAGCTGCTGTTAGGGGTGGGCCCACGGCACAGGTGGGATTGTACATGAGCTTGGATCTCCACAGCAGCTGCCGTGGCCTCTTCCTCTGAGGGCAGGCCCGCACATGCTTGCTCCGACTGCCTCTGCAGTCGCATGGGCTCAGCCGTGGGCGGGCTTGCGCGCTCTCTCTGACGTCCGCAGCAGCCGCTGCAGCTTCCGCCTTCATGAGCAGGCCTGCATGCACTTCGGCAGCACTGCCTCCAGCAGCTGCGCCCCACCACCACCCGCCCGCCTGCCCCCAGCGAGCACTCAGCAGCCTGGGGGGGGGCAGTGTAGCTCAGACCTCAGCACTCACTACCTGTGTCCCTAACATGCTGCCTGCCTCTAAGCGCCTCTGTTCTAACTGGTGCAGGAGAGCCTCTGGTGGACAGAGTAATTTCTTCCCTTTGCTGGTGTTGCTGCTCTGAGGAAAAATGTTTGGTTTACATTTGGGGAGTGATTCAGCCCAGGGGTTAGGGTGTCCATCCCTCAAAATATCTACTCCCTGTGCCTCCAAGACCACACTCTCCCCTGGCAACTCCAGTTCTCCCAGCGCTCCTGCTTCTGGAGCCTCGGGCAGGTGGCTGTGAGCGAGGCTCTCTGTGCGGTTCCTTTAATACAGAACCTGCGTCCGAGAGTTCTGTCTCCTTTCAAACAGTATCTAGGCTCCATTTCAGCCAAATACCGTCCATTCGCCCCTCTAGGCTCCAGGGCTCTAGGCCGGGACTCCAGTTCTGGGGCTGAGAACCCACAACCCGCCAGGCAATCCTGCCTACCGCGAGAGTCCCTCCGGGCCACCACTTAACTCCAGGGAGCAGGGCAGCCCTTTCCACGTCTCTGCCTTTCCTACGTGTCTCAGTGTGGGTTCTTTGGTGGTCCTTGGCTATAGAATCCTCTTAGTGTAGTCCAAAGTTGGTCTTTCAAGATGACTATTCTCAAAATTAAGTTGTAATTCACTTTGGTTCTGGGATGTGGGAGTTGGAACGTCCGCCTACTCCGTGGCCATCTTGTCTCCTATTTTAATAATCTTAAAGAAAGGAAAGGAAACAGCCCATCCAAAGCCCTAAAGGGAAAAAAAAAACCCTAAATTTACATAAAAATTTTAAAAATTATATGGCAAAAAAGGGCCATAATAAAGTTAAAAGATTGAATGGACAAAAAAATCTATAACATATATGACAAAGAATGCATATGCATTAGTAAGAACAAAGACTAGCAATTAATAAGGAAAAGAGGTAAAATAAGAATAGGTGGTCATAAAAAGATATCTACGCATATATTATCTATGGCTGTACGCATATATTAATAATACATAAGGAAGGTATAGGTTAGCCAGACCCTTTCCTCTTCACTGTTCTTGAGAGTATAAATTAATAGTTCTGTAGAAGGCAGTTTGATAATATTTATGAAAGTCTTATATATGCCTCCTCAAGGAATTTAGCCGACAAATGTATTAGTGTAGTTTACAGAGATATATGTACACATATTTGTTGCAGCATTGTTTTTTTTGTAATTAATTTTAATGGGGTGACATTGATAAATCAGGGTACATATGTTCAGAGAAATGCAGCATTGTTTTTAATAGTGTAAAAACTCAAAAACCTCAAGTATACATCAGTATGGGAATGAGTTAAATTAATGATATTACTTTTATGCAGTGGAATTCTATGTAGCCATTAAATAAACAAGTTAGATGTAGAAGTACTGTCATAGAATGACATCTATGATGTATTCAGTGGAAAAAAATATGCTGTACTTTTTTTTTTCTTTTCTTTTTTTATCATTAATTTCCGAAGCTGGAAACGGGGAGAGACAATCAGACACACTCCCGCATGCGCCCGACCGGAATCCACCTGGCACGCCCACCAGGGGCGAAGCTCTGCCCACCAGGGGGCGATGCTCTGCCCCTCCGGGGCATCGCTCTGCCGCGACCAGAGCCACTCCAGTGCCTGGGGCAGAGGCCAAAGAGCCATCCCCAGCGCCCGGGCCATCCCCGCTCCAATGGAGCCCCGGCTGCGGGAGGGGAAGAGAGAGACAGAGAGGAAGGAGGGGGGGGGTGGAGAAGCAAATGGGCGCCTCTCCTATGTGCCCTGGCCGGGAACCAAACCCGGGTCCCCCGCACGCCAGGCCAACGCTCCACCGCTGAGCCAACCGGCCAGGGCCATATGCTGTACTTTAAACAATTGAAAAATATGAAGCTCACTTTTTCTAATGATGTAAAATTTACATGCATGAAATACACAAATTGTAGGTGTTCATTTGTTGGGTTTCAACAAATGCATGTACCTTGTGGAATCTATGCCCTATTAATTTATAAGCTTTACCATCACCCCAGAAAGGCTTTTCTAATTAGTTCCTGTCTTCCCCAAAGACAGCCTGTTCTATACTGCTCACAAAAATTAGGGGATATTTCAAAATGAATATGAAGCAATAAAATATCCTCTAATTTTTGTGAGCAGTATATTTTTTTTTCCTGAAGATGTTGCCTGTTTGTAAATTGTATATATATGGAATCATATAGCTTACCCTTAACTTTTGTGTGATCATTTAGGTGAATATGAAATATCTTAAGTTGGCATTTATTTTAGTACTTCGTTTGTCTCTCACTTTTGCCACTGTTTAAAATGTTGTTTTATATCGTCTTTTTTATTTCTCATTGCTTTTAAGGTCTTTGCCTTTGGTGTTCTGCGGTTTCACTGTGATGTGTGTCTTCTTTTTTATTTATCTTCCTTAGGATTTGTTGTCCTCCTGAATATGGCAGTTCTGGAAAATTCTAATGAAATATCTTAATCTCTTATGTCTTTTTCTTTGCTACATTCTGGGTAATTTACTCAACTATATCACCCAAGTCATTTTCTCTCCCCAGCTCTATCTAATTAATCTGACTTTTAGCCCATGTTGTTTTGTTTCAGTTATGTTTTTTATTTCTAGAAGTTGTTTCTTTCCCAAATCTATCTGGTCTTTTAGATAAAATTGTGTTCTTTTCTCATGTTTTAAGCTCCCTTTTGTTCATTAGTTTAGGGTACTTATTATCTGTATAAGTAGTTCCAGTATCTGAAGTGCTTGTAAATCAATTACTACTAGTAGCCTGCTATTTCAGTTGACTCTTGATTATGGTGGCTGGTTTCCTTGTGTTTTTTGTGTTGTTGTTTGTTTGTTTGTTTCCTAAAATGTAATCGTGAAGTCAAGTTCATGTAGAAGATAGTATGCATTAGCTTATGCCAGACACTATGGCACCAATCTAGAACCTTCTTTAATTTCTAGTCTGAAGCTTCTGAGGCTATAGTAGTAGGAATAATCTGAATCCCAAACCGATCTGAGGAAGGTGTAGTTAGACATTCTCAATTGAAACCTTTCTCCCTACCTCATCAGCTTTATTCTCTTCCTAGAGCTCAAGCTGGGGTCAACTAGTCTCCTTGTAGTCTCTCTTTGCTGGTGGTCAGTATTTTTCTGGTTCACCCTTTCAATGATTTTATTCAATGATCTCAGTTTAAGGTCCAATTTATGTGGGCCCAAGATCTTGCTTTATGTCACCCAGTAGCTGTTGAAACACAAGCCTATTGGTTATCAAGATTGGCAAAGGCCTCCAGAGCTTTTGTATCTTAAGTATTCCACTATTGTTTGCAGTTCCTGCTTTCTTTTGGCCCTAAGATTTTTTTTACTTTATGATGAGCTCAGTAGGTGTATATCTCTCCAGGGTTTCTTACCATATGCTATTGGAAGGGTTTTCAGATTATCTTCTCTATCATCTTGCCTTTAATGTTTAAAATAAGCACTGGCCCCAGGACAAAGATAAAGTCATTAGTGGGAAAGAGGCGGATCTGAAAGGCATGAGAATTACGTTTACCCTGCAATTCTACTTGGAATTTGTCTGGTAGATATAATCTTTTATACAGAAAGTGAAACATGTATAAAGATACTCAGTACAACATTGTAATAGCAAAAAAGTGGTATGAATCTAAAATACTCATCAATAATGAACTGCCTAAATAAATTATAACATACTTTTACAATAGAAAAAGAATGAAACAGCTCTAAATATACTAATGTAGATTGACTGCCAGAAATATTAAGTGAATAAAGATAGATGCAGAACCATGTTAATTATATGTTAGCGTTATGTGAAAATAAAGTTTTTATACATATATGCTTATATTATAAACTGGTAACTGATTATCTTAAGGAAAGGAAATTGGGTAGAGACATGCGGGGATGGAAATTATGTACCCTTTTGTACCTTTTTGAATTTTTAGACCATGTGCATATAAAGCTTATTTTAAGAATAAATAAATGAATTTTTTAAATAATTTTAAAAAACATTGATATAGGCAGGATCATTATACATTTTGAGTTGTAAATGTGATCTTTGAAAAGTATAAAAACTGTCATGAAATTCCATATTTTTATCCATGGCTGCAACTCCTTTAGTTGTGTTATATAGTGTTTTGCTATAGGAAGCCATAGATATAAAACCTGGAGACTATCTGGTTGTTATTGGATAACATGTCTCATTTGGTTTCATTAGTGCCTAAATTTTCTGGCTATTTGAGTTTGAGGATTTGACAGTGATGTGGGGAATGTACTTTGATTTGTCAATTGGAAAAAAAGTAATAATTGGACTGAGACCCTTCCCCAATATCTTTAACTTAACTCCAGGCTTTGACTCATGTGTGGGGCTAACCACCCATTCCCCAGAAATGGATTCAACTTTTGACCTTCTTCTCCCACTGACCTCAACCCTCAGTTCTAAGCAACTCAGTTCTCCTTACCATTCATTTACCACTGTCAGCTTAGAACTGAGTTTTTAACTTCCTTTTAGCCCAGGGGTCTTTATCTCTCTGTCCCTGGGTCTCTTTTAGACTTAGATATTAAGATAGTAGAAATGTGCCCATTATTAAACAAAAAATGTAAATTAAATTACTATTTGTGCTCTGATCCTATTTTAGAAGCTAGCCACTAGATGTCTCTCTTGTAAAGAAATAACCTATTACAGATTTAAAAATTTACTTTTTGTTCTTTGGATAAAATTACAGCATTCTAATTATATTACAATGATATACTCATCCACCTCTGCACCTAAATAAAGCACAGTAGTTTTTGTTTTGCATAGTGTCTTGTAATACAGGTTTGTGCTTTTCTGCAAACTGACTTTAGAAAAGAGAGCAAAGGAAAATGAAATGATGGATTTAACAGTTGTGGTCATGGGGAACAAGTGGATTTTGAAGTGGTCTTTGGGGGAGTACGTAATAGGCACTCAGTACAAACTTGTTAATGATTGAAAAGGTTTAAATCTTCAGTTTCTCTGCCACAACAGTTTTGATATAGTTTGGTGGAATAATTTCAGAGCAACAGCAAGAACATAGAAAAACACTGTGGCCCTGGCCATTTGGCTTGGTGGATAGAGTGTCGGCCCATCATATGGATGTCCTGGGTTCAGTTCCCAGTCAGACACACAAGAGAAGCGGCCATCTGCTTCTCTCCCCCATTTCTCCCTCTTCCCCTTTCACAACCAGTGGCTCACCTGGTTTGAGCATTGGCCTGGGTGCTGAGGATGGCTCGGTTGGTCCAAGCATTTGCTCCAGATGGGGGTTTCCAGGTGGATCCTGGTAGGGTCACATGCAGGAGTCTATCTCACTATCTCCCCTCCTCTCACTTAAAAAATAAATAAATAAAGGAAAAACCGTGTGAAAGAATGGAAACCTAATGGTCCCCCAGTCCAGCATCTTCTTACTGGAGCTGTGTAGACAGTGATGAGGAAGTTCCTATGATGTAGTTTCACAAAGGGTGTATCCACAACAGCAGTTAGTGAGCATTCATGGAAATGAATAGGTCCTCAAACTGGTTCATTTAGGGAAGCCCTTCCCTAGTTAACCAAGTGTGCTCCTTCATAATGTGCCTCTGGAATATGTCCCTTTCATTTCCTTCACTGCAGCTTTTATCAGCTGTATTCTCCCATGCAAGCTCATCTTGTCTCACCCTGAACTATTGGGGAACTTCTAAGTGCTCTCCCTACTTTCAGTGTCTCTTCACCTCAGTCGCCTCTTATACACTGCTGCAAGGTACATCCTTCCAAACATGTTTTCATGGTGATGTCACCTGCTCAGAATCCTTTAATGCTTCTGTGCCTACAGGAGTCGTTAGCACAAAGATACCTTCACTGACCATAGGCATCTCCTGACCTTGGGCTGTCTGAAGCCCACAGGTGGTGTACCCTATTCCATGGCCTAAAATTAACTACCTTTTCTTATCCCACCCCCATTTAAAATTGCTACCTTTCAGGCATTTGGAAGTATAATATTTCAAGTATTTGTCATTAAGCAAAATAATGTGAGTCATCCTCAATGTATTTGCTTTATAAAAGAGGAATAATATAATTCTTGAATGTTTATTTTGTATTAAACATGACATTTAATTTTTATGTGTAAGGGAGTTTTCTTGGCAAGTTACTTCTCTGTACCTATTGCCGTATTTGTACGATGAAAACAATAATAGTGTCAGTTTGTGTAGTATGTGGTTTCCATCTAGAGTGCTCATTAGAATTAAGTGGACAATTTCAAAATGCAGATATCTGTGCTGACCAACAGAGTTGATAATTCATTGGACATAGGTTAGAGTTTAGGCATCCTTATTTTTAAAAAGCACTAGGTGAAAATGTGCGAGTGTGGGGGCAGAGGTGTATGGGAAATCTGTACCTTTCTCTTGATTTTGCTGTGAACCTAAAAGTGCTCTAAAAATTGTCTTAATTAAAAAAAAAGGGCCCTGGCCGGTTGGCTCAGTGGTAGAGCGTCGGCCGGGCGTGCAGAAGTCCCAGGTTCGATTCCCGGCCAGGGCACACAAGATAGGCGCTCATCTGCTTCTCCACCCCTCCCCCTCTCCTTCCTCTCTGTCTCTCTCTCTTCCCCTCCTGCAGCCAAGGCTCCATTAGAGCAAAAGATGGCCCAGGTGCTGGGGATGGCTCCATGGCCTCTGCCCCAGGCGCTAGAGTGGCTCTGGTCGCAACAGAGCGACGCCCCAGATGGGCAGAGCATCGCCCCCTGGTGGCGTGCTGGGTGGATCCCGGTCAGGCACATGTGGGAGTCTGTCTGACTGCCTCCCCGTTTCCAGCCTTAGAAAAATACCAAAAAAAAAAAAAAAAAAAAAGCACCAGATGATTTTGCTGTTTACTGCTACCTGGAAACCACTGACCTATATGCCAGTAAGTCACTGTCCTCTTTCTCAAGTAGTTCAGTCAGTGGGAAGACAAGTCAAGTCTGCAAACTCGTACACAGAGTGTAGTCAGTGCTCTGATTAGTCCTCACAGACTGCTGTGAGAGCATGAAGGAGGGCCGCATGGGGGCATGTCATTCATTGGGAGCTGGGAACTGGAAATTCAATTTCCCCAGAAGATAGAATTCAAACAGATTTTAAAGGGCAAGGAGAAGGTTTTAAGTCTATGTTTTTATCCATACAGAAGGGAAGGATGGTCTTGTGGTGAGAATAAAAGAAACAAAAAGATAAGAGTAATAAAGTTAAGACAATGTAATAGTTTGGTGTGTCTAGAAGCTTCAGTTGGAGTTGGTAAGAGTAAGGGGATGGTCATGGAGAGAGTCATGCTGGAGCTGGGCCTTGCAGGACCTCATATGCCATACCAGGGAGTTTAACTTCAGTCATGCTTGATTAGGAAAGTTTCCTGTTCCTGTGAGGGGTCCATACTAGATGTGGGTCTTCATAGTCAGTCCCCACCTGATTTCCTAATGTATTCAACTAAATGTACCCAGGCTGGTTACTGTTCTTAATTCTAGAATGTCCTCCCTGCCATATTTCTTACCTATGAAAGTACACATAATGGTAGCTCATCTCCGTTATTTCTCCTTTGCCAGAATTCCTATAGTACATATTTTCTCCACAGTAATATGAAACAGATGCCGGCATTTAATGCTGGTATTCAGTTTTTGGTATGCATATATCTGCTCTCCTTTCTGCATTCCAGTGTTTCTTGGTAGTGGCTCAATTGGCATTTTTAGCAGGACAATTTTTTGTTGTATGGGACCTTCCCATGCATCACATAAAGGTTAGCAGTTCTGGGCCCTGCCTACTAAATGCCTAAATTACTCCTCAGTGTTGGAACAATCAAAACTACCCAGCCATTTCCACATGCCCCCCCCCCCAACCCAGGTTGATACCACTGCCAGTTGAGAACTGCTTGCCTTATTAAGTGCCCAAGTATTTATCAATTATTTGAAGCAAAATGTACTTTTTCATTTCAATCTTTCCCTACTACGTCCATTTTCTTAATATAGTTTCTATTAAAGCCAATACCACATACATAACCTGTTTCCTATTATTATTATCATTATTATTATTATTAAGTAGTGGTGAAATTAATTTTTAAAAAAGCAAAATATATAACTGGAAACTCTCAAATTATTTTCATAATGATGTAAGACATAAAATTTTGGCTTTTGTTCTCCTCAATTCCAGTCATTTTAATCCATGCTGAGTAACTATACAGATCGGTCTTCACTCTTCCAAAATCACTTACTATGGTATCAGCCCTAATAAAAAAGATGGATTGTTTTTATGAGGAAAAGTTTATTTTATTTTTGAAACTTTAAATTTTGATCTCAAAATATATTTAAAGATGAAATGCCTGTGAGTGAAAGATTATATAGATTATTTTTACATTTGTTTGTTTGTTTTGGGAGGTTTTTTTTGTTTTCCTTGAAGGGTTTTCGAATTTGGTAGATTTTCTTCCTGCTTTAAATTAAAATATGGTTTTACAACCAATAGTCGAACAAAACACTTTTCCCCTGAAATTCCTTCGGGTATTATTTGCTGATTCCAAATTTTATACCATTTGACAATTTACAGATTAGTCTATCTTTTTTTTTTTTTTTTGCTTAGAAATAAAAGATGAAATCGCGATAAAAAAGAACACTTTAATCTCTTGTATCAGTTAGGATGCTTTCTTTTGCATTAAATAAAATACTCCAGACTGGTTTAAGCTATCAAACAGTGTATTGTTGACCCTCATAATTGAATGCCCACAGGTGGGATGGAATTCAGGGTTCATAGATACTGTGACTAGAGTATATATATCATCAGAGACCCAGTGTATTGCTGATACTCCAATGTATTATCTAAGATGTCTTCTGAATCTCATGGTCATAGGATACTTGGGGTACAGTTTGAGTTACTGTAAATATTCAGGAGTGCTTCGCTCCCAGAATTACTGGACAAGAAACCTAAAATTCATTATGATTGGACCACCTAAGCCATCTGCCCAATCCTGAGCCATTGTGTTCAGGAGACTATAAACTAGTGATGTTCTTAAGCCCACCAGTAAGTGCATACCCATGGAGATTGGGATGGGGTATTTGTCAAAATACGGTGATGGGTTAGGAAGGAGGATGGCAGTATAGGAATACCAAGTAGACAATCAAAATATTCACTATAACTCTTTAAAAGGATTTTAAAATATCAAGGCAAATATTTAAAATAAAATACAATTCAGATACTTTTGAATTAGCAGTACAGAAAAATCCATGGTTTATTATTGAATTTTCAGTTCTGGAAAGTTCATAATAGCATAGTACACTGCCACTTTTCAGCTGTATAATGACCTTGTAAGAGTGACTTTCTTTTCTCTATGTTAGTGTTCTCATCTATAAAATGAAAAAATAGCATTTGATTCAGAGTTACAAGGATTAAATGAATTACTATATGTATTACAATAATGTCTGACATAAAAAACACTTAATAAACTATTGTTATTATTGTTACTACTCACTAGTGCTCCTTGGTAAAAGGATCTACTGGTAGTTTTTATAACCTATAGACTTTTCTAATTTAATTAATGGTGTAGTATTCTGGAGATCAGACATGTGGAAAGTCTAACTTCAGTTTATTTACCTCATGGAGTGACCAGTATTTTAAAAATCAGAAGTAGAAATTTTAGGCATATTTGAACTAACGTAATACATCAGTGTGCTTTCTCAAAAGCAGTGGAAAATACTTCCCTTAATAACTAAAACCAATGACTGAAAAGTTAATGTCCTGAATATACTATAGAAATGTTTATTAGGAGCGTTAAGTAGTAAGATGATGAATCTCCCTTTAAGCCCTCATTTATTTCTTCCTTAAAAACCTTTGTGGTTGGTGCATTAATCACAGAATAAAATATATACTGTTTAGCAGAACGTTCATGGCCTTTTACATTCTGGTATTAATCCACATAGCCAGTTCCATCTTGAGCCCCTAAACACTAAGTTCAGTGTCAGCAGAGTCTGGTTATGAACTCATGTGGAATATTCTCAGTTAAAGGCACTGCAGTGTTTCTCATCTAAGCTTCATTAATTCAGGACACTGAATGTAAAATTTTAACAATGGTAATAACAGTAACATTTTTAATTGCTATATTCTGAATTTTTGATGTATGTTTACACATTTAATTTTACTGTGAGAAACACAAGACACAGAGGAGATGTGTCTTTTGCACAAGATGACATCAAGTAATAAATTGTTAAGAAGAACAGGAATCAAAGAGAGTTCACTTAACTTTCTGTCGTGTCTCTGGCATTACAGCATACTGAGTATTCTTCCTACGTACAGAGCCAATAAAGAATAGGGTGCTTTCATGTGAGAGCTCTGTACTCTTCTCATAGTGATGTGGAAGGGAAAGTGCAGTGCTCAGGCTTCTTGGTAGACTCACAAAGAAATGTGTTGTGGGCTCATCCCCTTGATCTCTTTCATCCCTAATGCCTAGTGAGCTCTCAGAAGTGTTGAGTAATGTTGCTTAATCAGTGAAGGAGCAGGCAGTTTGAGAATTGGTTTCTGTTTTTTTTAAGAACAAGAATATTTAAATTCATTTAAACTTTTTATTAGAAATCTTCTTAAAATTCAGCCTCCATATGTAACTCTTAGTTATAGCCTTTTTTTTTTTTTTTTTTTTTAAAGGAAAATAGCTTTGATGCTGTCAAAATGATTAGATAAGTAACACCAGTTCTGGTTGGATAATAATGTCTCAGATAAAAAAGTAGCATCTTAAAACTTTGAATAATGAAATATTTTTAAGTTTAAAAAGAATGTTAAAATTATTCATCTTCTGTGACTACCATTCTGTATACCTCCCCAGAAAATACTTTTTACTTTGCTGATTATAAAAAATAGCAAGTCACTATGTCAAAAATTTATTTAATACGGACATATATAGTAAAATTAAATCCTTTTGTTAATTCCCATAGTTCAAAGTTTGGAGCATATATTTATACTTGTAAATAATGTATAAGTACATATTTTTAAAATATAAATGCCATCATTAACACACATATTTTTCTTCCTTATTGCATATAGTTTTGCCTTATTATTATGTAGGTCCACCATGATTTTTAAAATCACTTTCTTAATGATACACATTTACATTATTTCTAATATTTTTCTAAGAAATGATACAGTGGACATTTTGTACATATGTCATTAGATCTTCAATTATTTCTTTGGGATAAATTCCTGAGAATAAAACTGTTGAGGCAAAAATATATAATTTTTTGTCCCCTGGCCAGGTTGCTCAAGGTTACAAGTTCAGTTCCCATGTCAGGGCACACGCAAGAATTAATGAATGAATGCATATATAAGTGGAACAACAAATCTGTGTTTCTCTATCTCTCTTTAAAATCAATAAATAAAAATTTTTTAAATGTGTATACTTTTATTAAAAAGTTTTATTTATACCTTTTGTGAAATTGAACCACCAGAAACTTGCACCGGTTTATACTTCTGTCAGTAATGAACAGTGTCCATTTTCCTAGCATTTTTAATTTTAACAACATTTTTGTAAATCTGGTGGGTGAAAATATTTCATTTATATTTGCATTACTTTGGTTATAAATGATCTTGAGCATCTTAATACTATTAAGTGCCATTTAAAAGAATCTGATGACTTTTTTTATTTTTTTATTTTTTATTTTTTATTTCAATTTATTGTGTTAACATGGATTTAAGTGTCCCACTCAACATAACACCCTCACTCCCCATGCATGCATCCCCCATTATACCTCCTTTGCCCCCCTTCCCATAACTCCCTATCCCTTCCTTCTGGGATTTGCTGTCCTGTTATCTGTATTTATGTGTTATGTTTATATATAATTTCACTAATCCCTTCACCTTCTCTGATCCCATTCCCTCATCCCCTTCCCTCTGACAGCTGTTCCTCTGCTCCCTGTGACCCCGTCTCTGCCCCTATTCTGTTACTAGGTTCACTTTGTTCATTAGATTCCACATATAAGTGAGATCATATGATATTTTTCTTTCTCTGCCTGGCTTATTTCACTTAGCATATTAATCTCTAGGTCTATCTATGTGCCATCACAAAAGGTAAGATTTCCTTCTTTTTCGTGACTATATAGTATTCCATTGTGTATATGTACCACTGCTTTTTAATCCACTTATCCACCAACAGATACTTGTGCTGTTTCCAGATCTTGGCTATTGTGAACAATGCTGCCATAAACATGGGGGTGCATATCTTCTTTTGAATCAGCAATTTGGTATTAGGATATATTCCTAAAAGTGAGATAGCTGGGTCAAAAGGTAGTTCCATTTTTAATTTTTTGAGGAATCTCCATACTGTTTTCCACAGTGGCTGAACCAGTCTGCATTCCCACCAGCAGTGCAGGAGGATTCCCTTTTCTCCACATCCTAGTCAGCACTGACTCTGTGTTGTTTTGTTAATAAGCGCTATTCTGACTGGTATGAGGTGATATCTCATTGTGGGTTTAATTTGCATTTCTTTAATGATTAGTGATGTTGAACATTTTTTCATCTGCCTATAGGCCATCTGTATGTCCTCTTTGGAGAAGTGTCTATTCATTTCTTTTGCCCATTTTTGATTAGATTGTTTATGTTCCTGGTGTTGAGTTTTACAAGTTCTTTATAAATTTTGGTTATTAACCCCATATCAGACGAAATGTTGAATATGTTCTCCCGTTGTGCAGTTTGTCTTTTTATTCTGTTCTTATTGTCTTTGGCTGTGCAAAAGCTTTTTAGTTTGATATAGTCCCATTTGTTTATCCTGTCCTTTATTTCCCTTGCCTGTGGAGATAAATCAGCAAATATATTGCTGCGAGAGATGTCGGAGAGCTTACTGCCTATGTTTTCTTCTAAGATGCTTATGGTTTCCCGACTTACATTTAAGTCTTTTATCTATTTTGAGTTTATTTTTGTGAATGGTGTAAGTTGCTGGTCCAGTTTCATTTTTTTTCAGGTAGCTGTGCAATTTTCCCAGCACCATTTGTTAAAGAGGCTGTCTTTATTCCATTGTATGCTATAATCTCCTTTGTCGAATATCAGTTGTCCATAAATAAAGGTGTGAGTTTATTTCTGGGTTCTTTGTTCTGTTCCATTGATCTATATGTGCCTGTTCTTATGTCAGTACCAAGCTGTTTTAGTAAAATGCCCTTGTAGTATAAATTGATATCAGGAAGTGTGATACCACCCACTTTATTCTTCTTTTTCAAGGTTGCTGAGGCTATTTGTGTTCTTTTTTGGTTCCATATAAATTTTTGGAATGTGTGTTCTATATCTTTGAGTATGTCATTGGTATTTTAATAGGAATTGCATTGAATTTATAAATTAAAATTGCATTTTAATGATGTGTATTCTTGCTATCCATGAACATGGTATATGCCTTCACTTGTTTGTATATTTCTTCATTTCTTTTATCAATGCTGAGGTTGAGCCTGCGCCTTGGGCATGTTTGCGCAGGGGCTTGGGCCTCCGCAGCATCCACCACGGCTTCCGCCTCCACGGTAGGCCCGTGCATACCTGCTCACCGCGCTTTCCGGGCTGCTTCAGCTTCTGCTGCTTCTGAGGGTGAGTCTGTGTGGCAGAAGGGTTTGCGCATCAGCTCAGACCTCCTCAGTAGCCACCACGGCTTCCGCCCTTGCTGGTGGGCTCGTGCGTGTTTGTGCGGACCCCATTCTGCTGTCTCTTGGGGCTCCGCCCCATCCAAGGGCAGGCAGGCCCACGCCACAGGCAGGACTGTGTGTGAGCCTAGACCTCAGCAGCAGCAGCCGTGGTTTTTGTCTCTGCGGGCTGTGCGGGCTTGCTCAGACTGCCCTGGCCTCAGCAGCAGCAGGGGATGGTGGAGGACCTTAGACCTCTGTGCTCACTATTTGTGTCCCTAACATGCTGCCTGCCTCTAAGCACCTCTTTGTTCTAACTGGTGCAGGAGAGCCTCCAGTGGACGGGGTAATTTCTTCCCTTTGCTAGTGATGTGCTCCCAGGAAAAATGTTCACTTTAGATTTGGGGAGTGACTCAGCCCAGGGGTTAGGGCAGTGTTTCCCAACCTTTTTTTGTGCCATGCCTCACCTTAACCTTTCTAAAGTTTTTATGTCCCCCCCTATGTAACATACATAATTTTTAACATTAAAAAATTGATTTGTTCACTTAATAAACATAAATGATAGGTTCTAGGAAGAAATCACTATGAAATTGTTAACAAAACACAGTAAGTAAAATTTCAAAACATATAATGAAAAACAGAAATTTAAATTCCAAATAATTTTAATACAGATTTTTCTATATTAATTTATTATTTTAATTTAGTGTGATCCTTGTGCTTGATGCTTGCTGCACAGAGATTTTATATTAGGTTCCAATTTGGTTAGCTTTAGTCTCAAGTCTCCACGTTCTGTTATATCCAGCCGATTTCTTTTTTTTACCAGTAAATCATTTACAGTACTAAATCCACATTCAGCTAAAAATGAAGATGGAAATGGTAGCAATAGTTTTCTTGCACATTTGGTTGAATTTGGGTATTTGATTTCTGTTTCCTCACAAAGCCATTCCATCGCTCCTTTGATATTAAATAAAGCTTTAACTGACTCTTCATTTTGCAATTCTGCGAGTTCTTCTTAATACTGCATATTTGATATATCAGACAAATCCACTAACATTGGCTGCATCATCCATGTTGGGAAATCAATTTGTTTTAAATCAGAAAATCTTTCTTTTAAATCAGCCGATAGAATATTCAAATGATTGACAATAACAAGTAAAGCGGTATCAGTTACTTCACATTTTTGGAGCCAATAAAACTGTTTAAAGTTTTTGTTGTTAATATGTTTCTGACATAACTCAATATTGGTAATGAAACCAAATATCTTTGCTTTTGCATCGACAAGAGTTTTGTTTGTTCCTTGAAGTTGCTTATTTAATATATTTAGTTTTTCAAAGATATCGGCTAAATAACTCACAAATGCTTTACCATCTATTGTTAACAGATACTTCATTTCAGGTTTGTCGCTTAAAAAATCCCTAAGAGTATCAAACAATTCCATAAATCTTTCAAACAGTTTCCTTTAGATAGCCATCTTACTTCAGTATGAAGTAAAAGTCTCACATGAGCCCTGGCCGGTTGGCTCAGCGGTAGAGCATTGGCCTAGCGTGCGGAGGACCCGGGTTCGATCTCCGGCCAGGGCACACAGGAGAAGCGCCCATTTGCTTCTCCACCCCTCCGCCGCGCCTTCCTCTCTGTCTCTCTCTTCCCCTCCCGCAGCCAAGGCTCCATTGGAGCAAAGATGGCCCGGGCACTGGGGATGGCTCTGTGGCCTCTGCCTCAGGTGCTAGAGTGGTTCTGGTCGCAACATGGCGATGCCCAGGATGGGCAGAGCATCGGCCCCTGGTGGGCAGAGCTTCGCCCCATGGTGGGCGTGCCGGGTGGATCCCGGTCGGGCGCATGCGAGAGTCTGTCTGACTGTCTCTCCCTGTTTCCAGCTTCAGAAAAATGCAAAAAAAAAAAAAAGTCTCACATGGTCTTCATTTTGTTCTTCACAAAATAGCTAGAAAAGACACTCACATTTGGCACTAGCTTTAATAGCATTAACACACTTTATTACTGTATGTAATACTTCATTCAGAACAGGCAAGATGTTTTTAGCTACCAAGTTTTCCCTATGAATAACAAACACAATGCACAAGAATCATTTCTGGATTCACATCTTTCATCAATTTTAAGCAGCCATTTTTCTTGCCCATCATATTGGGAGCACCATCTGCAGCACAAGATGTTATATTTTTCATTGGTATATCATTGACATCTAAGTAGTTTTTTAGCTTATTATATATATCTTTGGAGGTAGTGGTGCTTTCTAATCTTTTACAGAACAACATTTCTTCAGCAAAATGTCCTTTATCAATATATCTTACGTAAGTTATCAATACTGCCTCACTGTCTCTCAAAGTTGATTCATCCATTTGCAAGGAGAATTTTCTTGTTTTCAGCTTTTCAATAAGTTGTTTTTCAATATCCTCACTCATTTCGTCTATTCTTCTGCTAACAGAATTGTTACTGAGTGGCATAGCTTTTACATCTTTGTCATCTTTTTCAAGAACCGTTTTAAGAAATGCTGATATTGACGGTTTTATTAAATTCTCTCCTATAGTGTGATTTTCTCCAGTTTTAGCAATGAATAAAGAAATTTGATAACTAGCCTCAAGAACACGATTATTAGTTGAAGTATGAGCAGTAAATAGAGACTTTAATGTTCTTTTTTCAAAAATTTTCTTTAAAGTTTTAAAGTAACTCAAATCTGAATTAATATGAGCACTATGTTTTGCCTTCAAATGCGCCTAAGACGACCTCGTTTCATTGATTCGTTGGTCAAGCATTGCTGGCATAAAAGTCAAAAAGGAATCCGCTCATCGTGAACAGCGGGTATGAACCCAAATTTTAAATATTCCTCCGAATAATGACAAGTTTTTTTCTTGCTTGCACCACTCATTTTACTATGGGCTATAAGAAATAAAAATAAGATCAATTAAAAACTAATGTTAAAATATGTGTTAAAATATATTCAATGTGACATAGAGTAAACGTATACTAAAAATTCATATTTATTTAAATGTATATAACACATTTACTACACTACCACCGCAAATCAAAAGGTATATCTATATTTTTTCCACTTGACAAAATTTTCTGGAAAGTTATGCTTCTAAAATTAAAATTGTCGTGCATGCACTATTATAGTCCCAATAATATTTATAAAATATTAGTGCTTTCTAGCCCCGATGCAAGAAGTACTTAATAAAGAGTTTAATATTGATAAAAATAAAATCAAATACTTACCAATTATATCTATACAATATATATATGTATATTTATTAAATCAACGAGCTTTTACAACAATTTTGACTGACACTTATTTCAAATTAACACCAACTGAATGATGTGAAACACTACAGAAGTTGCGATGGGCCAATTAGGTGAGAATAACTGCGTTGTTTAGCGAGTTTTTAAAACGTCCGGGGTTCCCCGCGGCAGACGGCATGCTCCGCGGTGAACCCAGGACGAAGTTTACTTGACGACGCCAATTACCCAGTTGATATTTTGGTCTCGTCAAACGAAATTATACTCAATAATTATTTACCGCAATTATTTAAGAATTGCATTTTTTGTTAAATTTGGCACCGATATTTGGCACCATTGCATTTAAATGGCCCGGGGCGAAAGAGTTCAAGTTGTGTCGAGTCCATTTTCAAATTGCCCCCCTTAACTATCGAATTGCCCCCCTGTGGGGCGTGGGTCCCACGTTGGGAAACACCGGGTTAGGGTGTCCATCCTTTAAAGCGTCTCCCCCTGTGACTCTGAGATCACTCTCTCCCCTGGCAACTCCAGTCCTCCCAGCGCTCTCTGCTCTTGGAGCTCTGGGAAAGTGGCTGTCAGCGAGGCTCTCCATGCAGTCCCTTTAATACGGAGCCAGGGTCTGAGAGTTCTCCCTCCTTCTCTCAAACAGTATCTAGGCTCTTTTCTCGGCCAAATATAGTGTGTAAGTCCCTTCCAGGCTCCAGGGCTCTAGGTTGGGATTCCGGTTTTGGGGCTGAGGACCCTCAACTCGCAGGGCAACCCTCCCTGTCATGAGAGTCCCCCCGGGCTACTGCTCGCTCACGAGAGCGGGGCAGCCCTTTCCGCATCTCTGCCTCTCCTACCAATCTCAGTGTGGCTTCTTTGGTGTTTCTTGGCTGTAGAATCCTCTTGGTTTAGTCCATAGTTGGTCTTTCAAGATGAGTGTTCTCAGAATTAAGTTGTAATCCATCTCGGTTCTGGGAAGTGGGAGTTGAAGCGCCTGCCTACTCTGTGGCCATCTTGTCTCTCTCATTGTGGTTTTAATTTGCATTTCTCTGATGATTAGAGACTTTGAACATTTTTTTCAGTATGCCTACTGGCCATTTGTATATCCTCTTTGGAGAAGTGTCTATTCAGTTCTTTTGCCCATTATTTAATTGGATTGTTTACCTTCCTGGTGTTGAGTTTTAGAAGTTCTTTATAAATTTTGGTTATTAACCCCTTACCAGACATATTGGCAAATATGTTTTCCTGTGTGTGTGGGTTGTCTTTTTATTTTGTTAGTGGTATCTTTAGCTATACAAAAGCTTTTTAGTTTGATATAGTCCCATTTGTTCATCCTGTCCTTTATTTCATTTTTGCCGATTCATCTATGGAGATGAATCGGCAAAAATATTACTACAAGAGTATCGGAGAGTTTACTGCCTGTTTTCTTCCAAGATGTTTATGGTTTCACGACTTACATTTAAGTCTTTTATCTATTTTGAGTTTATTTTTGTGAATGGTGTAAGTTGGTAGTCTAGTTTCACTTCTTTGCATGTACCTGTCCAATTTTCCCAACACTGTTTATTAAAGAGACTGTCTTTACCCCATGATATGCTGTTACTTACCTCTTTTGTCAATTGACCATAAAGGCATGGGTTTATTTCTGGGTTCTCTGTTCTGATCCATTGATCTGTATGCCTGTTCTTATGTCAGTACCAAGCTGTTTTGATTACAATGGCCTTGTAGTATAACTTGATATCAAGAACTGTGATACCTCCCATTTCTTCATTTTCAAGGTTGCTGAGGCTATTTGTGTTCTTTTTTGGTTTCATATAAATTTTTGGAATATTTCTTTTTTTTTTTTTTTTTTTTCTGTACCTGTAAACGGGGAGAGACAATCAGACAGACTCCCGCATGCGCCCAACCGGGATCCACCCAGCACGCCCACCAGGGGCGACGCTCTGCCCACCAGGAGGTGACGCTCTGCCCACCAGGGGGCGATGCTCTGCCCCTCTGGAGTGTCGCTCTGCTGCGACCAGAGCCACTCCAGCGCCTGGGGCAGAGGCCAAGGAGCCATCCCCAGCGCCCGGGCCATCCTTGCTCCAACGGAGCCTCGGTTGCGGGAGGGGAAGAAAGAGACAGAGAGGAAGGAGGGGGGGTGGAGAAGCAAATGGGCGCTTCTCTTATGTGCCCTGGCCAGGAATCGAACCCAGGTCCCCCGCACGCCAGGCCACCGCTCTACCACTGAGCCAACCGGCCAGGGCCGGAATATTTCTTTTATATCTTTGAAGTATGTTATTGGTGTTTTAATAGGAATTGCATTGAATTTATAGATTGCTTTGGGTAATGTAGATGTTTGTTCCTATCAATGAACACGGTATATACTTCCACTTGTTTGTATCTTCCTTGATTTCTTTTTTCAATGACTAATAATTTTCTGAGTACAAGTCTTTTACTTCTTTGGTTAAATTTACTCTTAGGTACTTTATTTTTTTATTGTTGCAATAGTGAAGGGGATTGTTTTCTTAATTTCTCTTTCAGACAGTTCATTGTTGGTGAATAAAAATGCCTCTGATTTCTGAGGATTAATTTTATATCCTGCCACCTTATTGAATTCATTTATCAGGTCCAGTAGTTTTTTTACTGCAACTTTTGGGTTTCCCATGTACAGTATCATATCATCTACAAATAATGATAGTTTTACTTCTTTTCCAATTTGGATGCCTTTTATTTATTCTTGAGTCTGATTGCTGTGGCTAGGACTTCCAGAACAACACCCTGCCTTGTTCCTGATCTTAAGGGGATTGTTTTTAATTTTTGCCCATTGAGTATGATGTTGGCTGTGGGTCTGTCCTAGATGGCCTTTATCATGTTGAGGAGGTGTGTTCCCTGTTTTCCCATTTTGCTGAGAGTTTTGATCACAAATGGGTGCTGGATTTTATCAAATGCTTTCTCTACATCTATTGATATTATCATGTGGTTTTTCTCTTTCCTTTTAGTTATGTGATGAATCACATTTGCGAATATTGGACCATCCTTGCATCCCCAGAATAAATCCCACGTGATCCTGATGTATATTTTTTTTCATGTATTGCTGGATCCAGTTTGCTAATATTTTGTTGAGAATTTTGGCATCTGAATTATCAGGGATATTAGCCTATAGTTTTCTGTCTTTTTAGTGTCTTTACCTGGTTTTGGAATGAGGACTATGCTTGCCTTGTAAACGGTGCTTGGAAGTCTTCCCTTCTCTTGAATTTTTTGAAATAGCTTGAGAAGGATAGGTGTTAGTTCTTCTTTGAATGTTTGGTTATATTCGCCTATAAAGCCATCCGGTTTAGGACTTTTGTTTGCTGGGAGTATTTTGATAATTGTTTCAATTTTATTTGTTGTAATCAGTCTAAGTTTTCTGATTCTTCCAGATTGAGTTTTAGAAGATTGTATGTTTCCAGGAATTTTCCATTTCACCACCTAACCTACATTGTCCAATTTTTTGGCACATAGATCTTCACAATATTTTCTTACAATCCTTTGTATTTCTGCAGTGTCATTTGTTACTTCTCCACTTTCATTTCTAATTTTATTTATTTGAGTCCTCACTCTTTTTTTCTTGATGAGTCCAGTTAAAGGTTCGTCAGTCTTGGTTACCTTTTCAAAGAACCAGCTCTTTGTTTCATTGAACTTTTATATATTTATATATATATTAGCCTATATGTCATTTATTTCTGCTCTGATCAGTATTTTCTTTTTTCTACTTCCTCTGGGCTATATTTGTTGTTCTTTTTCTAGTTCTTTTAGATGCAGGGTTAAGTTGTTTATTTGAGCTTTTTCTTGCTTCTTAAGGTATGCCTGTAATTCTATGAACTTCCCTCTCAGTAGTGTTTTCTGTGTCCCTTAAATTTTGAGTAATTGTATGTTCATTTTTATTTGTTTAAAGGAAAATTTTGATTTCTTTCTTGATCTCATTGTTAATTCATTTATTACTTAATGACATGCTATTTAGCCTCCAAGTGTTTGAATGTTTTTCATTTTTTCTATTGTAGTTGATTTCTAGTTTCATGCCATTGTGATCAGCGAAGATGCTTGATATGATTTCAATCTTCTTCAATTTATTGAGACTTGTTTTGTGTCTTAACCTGTGATTTATCCTAGGGGATGTACCATGAGCACTTGAAAAGAATGTATATTCTGCTGCATTGGGGTAAAAGGTTCTGAAGATATCAATTAAATCCAGTTAATCTAGTGTGTCATTTAAAGCTGCTGTTTCTTTGCTAATTTTTTGTCTGGAGAATCTATCCATTGATGTTAGCGGGGTATTAAAATCCCCCACTATTATAGTATTGCTGTCTATCCTGCCTTTTTTCCCCATTAAAATCTGCTTTATATATTTAGGTGCTTGTATATTAGGTGCATAAATATTTACAATGGCTATATCCTCCTGTTGGGTTGCTTCCTTTATCCCTTACTATAGCCTTTGTTTTAAAGGCTATTTTATCTAACATAAGTATTTTTACCCCAGCTTTTTTTTCATTTCCATTTGAATGAAATACTTTTTTCCATCCCTTCACTTTCAGTCTATGTGTATCTTTTGTTCTGAGGTGTGTCTCTTGTAGACAGCATATGTACGGGCCCTGTTTTCTTATCCATACAGCTACCATACGTCTTTTGATTAAAGTATTTAATCCATTTACATTTAAGGTTATTATTGACATGTACTTATTTATTTCCATTTTATTCTTTAAATCTACAATCCTCTTTTTCTCGATTTTCTTTTTCTTTCCTCTTTTTACAGCAGGCCCCTTAAATTTCTTGCAGTACTGGTTTGGTTGTAATGAATTCCTTGAGTCTTTTTTGGTCTGGGAAGCTTTTTATTTCTCCTTCAATTTTAAATGATACTCTTGCTGAAGAAAGCAGTCTTGGTTGCAGGTTCTTGTTTTGTATCACTTTGAATATTTCTTGCCAATTATTTCTGGCTTCAAGTGTTTCTGTTGGGAAGTCAGATGTCATTCTTTTGGGGCTTCTCTGTAGATAATTAACTGCTTTTCTCTTGCAGCTTTTAGTATTCTTTCTTTGTCTCTTAACTTTGGCACTTTAATTATGATGTGTCTTGGTTTAGCCTTCCTTGGGTTTCTCTTTAATGTGACTGTGCTTCTTGAACTTGTGTGACTTTTTCATTTATCAATGTAGGAAAATTTTTAGCTTTGTTTTCTTCAAACAGGTTCTCTATCCCTTGCTTGTTCTCTTCTCATTCAAGAACTCCTGTAATTTAGATGTTGTTTTTCTTCATGTTGTTACAGAGGTCTCTTAGAGTTACTTCAGTTTTTTTGCACCTCTTTTTATTTTGCTGCTCTGCTTCTGTGCTTATGTTTATCTTGCCTTCTAAATTGCTGATTTGATCCTCTCCTTCATCTAGCCTGCTGTTAATTCCTTCTAGTTCAGTCTTCACTTCTGATATTGTATTTGTCCTTTCTGACTGGTTCCTTTTTATGATTTCAGTGTCCTTTTTAATGCTGGCTATATCTTTATTTAGGTCACTGTGACCGTCCATTGTTGCTCTGAGATCCTTGAGTATCCTAAAAATCATTATTTCAAACTCTGCATCTGGCAGTTTGGTTACTTCCATTTCACTTAATTCTTTTTCTGGGGATTTCTCTTGTTGATTCATTTAAGTTGTATTTTTTTGCCCATTTTGTCTGTGTATTAGGTAGCACTGTCTGACTTGGAAATTTGTTGTGGTGTCTTTTTGAGAAAAATGAGCTCAGTGGTACTGACCTCCAGGCCACCTGAGTTCCTTGCTCTAGGAATGCTTCTTCAGTTTAGTATTTTCCCTCCTGTTATATGTGAGTATTGAATATAGTTGGTCCTTTCATGGGTGCGGTTATCCCTTCAGGCTGGCTGGTTCTAAGGGAAAACTTTGATCATGTGTATTAGACACTGTGTAGTGTCTGTCCTTTTGAGCATATTTATTCTGCACAGTGTCTGGTGCCTGTTGGACTCCTCCTTTGGGCGTGCTGCTTGTGTAGCTAGCGGAGTCTAGGGTTGATGCTGTCTGCCATCCACTAGCTGTGTTGGTTCTAGGTCTTCTTGGGTTGGCATAAGCCATTTATAACCTGGTCTGGGCTACCTGTCTGCAGCTATAGCCCTCTTCACTGTTTGTGTCTGAATTTTCTGTGCCTGAGTAGTATGGGAGGGTTCAATCTGTTTATAAGGATCAGATTTCTCTTGCTTAGAGATGACAGCAGCTCTGTAAAATCCCCAAGCACTGTAAGATTTGCATTCCACTTTCAGCTGTTCCACCTCCTCTTGGAGCTGTCTGGTCTAACTACAGAGTCTTCTGTAGAAATAACTGTAGTGTGCGCTCAGACTGGCCTCACCCAACCAACTCCTCTATAGGTTGAACGCTTGGTGGGTTAGGGCAGCTGAGGTTGGGAATACAGCATTAGCGCGGACCCCCTACTTCAGGAGTTTCTTGGTCAGGAGCTCAGTACAGGAGAAGTGGCCCCTATTAAAGAACCTAATCCCTCAGCCACTGCTGGATACTCAAATTTTATTTTTCCCCAACAAGGTGAACAGCAGGTTCAGATCGAGTGTGGCTGACACTCATTTCTGCAGAACTTCTTACAGCTGGTGAGACCCTGGTCTGAAGGAGGAAGACTGAGAGAGTCCTGAGGCTGACTGTGCCCCCCCCCCCGGAAAGTGGCTAAGCCCTTCGACCAGACCCAACAGTAGGCTCAAAAGGACCCACACTTTAAATATCCATGCTCCAAGCCTCTCTCCCTTCCCGCTGTGAAATCTAGCCCAGTGGGGCAGGTTATTTACCACCCAGGCTGGTTGACTGTGAAGCTCCACCCTATTAAAGCACATGAGCCGCTGTGCAGATGTTGATCACAGAAAGCAGAACTCACCTCAGCTAGGCCCAGTGTGAGGAGCCCTTCCTTTGGATATCACTTTAGCAAGGGTTGTTAGGTCCTGAACCAGTGTGTTCTCTGCAGCTGTCCACTGGATGTGCCAACCCTGGGCCTCCCTAGAGGGAGCCTGGCTCAGACCATTGGGAGACACTGCCCATGACTGGCCCTCAGCAACTTCCTTGGAGCTACAAGCAATCCAGAGTTTATGGCTGCCTCTGCTGGGCCCATGTGCACATGGAAATAACAAGCTGCACACCTAGACTGGCTTTTACCCACATTGGGCCTGGGGGAAAGTCCACTTAAAAGGCCAAGGTTCTTTGAGTCACCTCCTGCAGCCTCTGTCTGCTGGTTGCTTGCTGGGCTCTGCTACTAAAAAACTTCTGGTAGAGTCTAGAACCTGAAGCAATTCAGGGATCAGGAAGGGTGATGGGCATGGCTCCAGAGTGTGGCTCTGCCCCTGAGCCCCAGGTGTCAGTCCAGACATTTTTCACAGACCTCAGGAGTGTGTGGCCCCCAGGAGTCTGGTGGGTGTGGCCTCTGAGACCCAGAGCTGTGGTCTGCCTTCAGTCCAGACAATTTCTACTGAATCTCTGAGGCAGAAGCACTAGTCATAGACTCGAGAGCATGGGGGTGGGGGGGATCAGGCCTCAACACCAGAAAACTGAATCACTGATGGGCCTCCTGCTTCCTGGCTGACTTCTCCAAATGGCCCAGTCTCCATGAATAGGCAAGAAAGACTCCTGAGGGCAGGGCAGTTGCTTTTCCCCAGGCTGATGCCACTCATAGGGGACTGCTCCACCCAAGAGAGATGGCAACTGTAGTATTAGAGGATGACTCCGCACAGGGGTTCCGGTGACTGTCCCTCGGCCATCAACTTTACACTTTTCTTATGCAACTCGAGTCCTCTCAGCCCTCCCCACTGGAGCTCAGGTAAGTGGCTATGAATGAGACTTTTTGCACTGGCCCTTTACAACAGAACTTGCATCTCCTAGAGCTCTGTCTCTTTCTCACAGGCAGAAACCTCAGCTCTTTTCACTGCCAGATGCTGTATGGGTGCCTTTTCTAGGCTCTGGGGCTCCAGGCTGGGGTGCCCGGCCTGGAACTTAGGACACACACCTCTCAGGGCAAACGTCCCCTCAATGAGAGCACCTCTGGACCTTCCACCACTCACTCTGGGAGTGGGGCAGCCCTTGCCACATCTCTGCCCTTCCTACCAGTCTTCGTGTGGCTTTTTCCATGATCCTAGGTTATAGACTCCTCTTCGTTTAGTCCAAAGTTGGTTTTTCAAGATGATTCTTAAATTAAGTTGTAATCCAGTTTGGTACTGGGAAGTGGCAGTTGGAACATCCATCTACTCCATCACCATCTTGGAATCCCCCTCAAAGAATCTGATGACTTTTGATTTGCATCTTCTTCCTTGGAATTATGGTAGTACTCCATAGGAAAATTAGTCATTTTAAGTCATGAAGTCAGAAGAAAGTAATTGAGTATATGGGTATAGAACTTCCCCCCAAATATGTCTTTTTTGTGTGTGTGACAGAGACAGAGTGAGTCAGAGAGAGGGATAGTGACAAACAGGAAGGGAGAGAGATGAGAAGCATCAGTTCTTCGTTGCGGCACCTTAGTTGTTCACTGATTGCTTTCTCATATGTGCCTTGACTGGGGAGCTACAGCAGACCGAGTACCCCTTTGCTCAAGCTGGTGAGCCTTGCTCAAACCAGATGAGCCCGTGCTCAAGTTGGCGACCTCAGGGTCTCAAACCTGGGTCCTCCGCATCCCAGTCCGACACTCGATCCACTGCGCCACTGCCTGGTCAGGCCCAAATTTGTCTTTATTCACATATCACTTGCATGAAATTATGGGACAGAATGATTCTTAACAGTTTCTAGTAAGCAAGAGTTATTACATAAGTGTCCTGTATTAACTCACTAAAACCAAAGACCTATAAAATAATATTTTTCTTTATTTAATGCATGTATCATCTAAGTGTTTTTCAATTTTTTTTTCATTATCACATCCTAAAGGGCCTTTAATGCCCTGCATGTCTTTAGTTACCACAGATATACTGTATTTATACAGTGACCACAAGCCATTATAATATCTAAGGTTATTTTTACCCCCAGAACCAGTTTACACTCCTTTTGGGGTGATGCTACCCCATTGAGAATACATGGTGTGTGTGTGTGTGTGTGTGTGTATTTGAGGAGGAAGAGAAGAGGCTTTGCTATGCATATATAGTTACTTCATTTTCATGGGACTCAGAAGAGGTCAGTGTTTTAGGCTATCTGGAAGGGAACATCAGGTTTAATAATTGTTATATTAGTAATAATAATAACTTCATCGCTCTATTATCAAACTTTAAACATATTTCCTTGGGGGCCTAAGTTACCTAGAATATTCTGGGTATAGTGTTTTTACTCTTAGAATGTTGATAAATATAACAAGGGCACAACAGGGGGTTTAGATGTTGACAGTGACATCTCATGGGTAGAGACTTGGGATGCTGCTAAACCTCTTGTAATACACAGGACAGTTTCTTCTGCCCACCTACATAATAATTATCTGGTCCAAAATGTAAGCCCTACTAAGCTCGAAAAACCCTGCTCTATCCTAATGATTCTCCTTTCTAGATACTATCTTTAGAAAATAATCCAAAATACAAAAGCAGTTTTACATATGCATAAAGATACTCACTGAAACATTAACTTTAATATTTTTCTTTATAAAGTATGTTCTTTTAGAAGACATGAATATAAACAAAATATATAATTACCCACCGTTCCCTTCACAAGTAATGTTTTTCTAATTTTGGTTATGTGTGTTTTTTAAAGGGGACATGTATCACTAATGTATATAATTATGAAGTATGATAAACAAACGTAATTCTTTGAGACTTAGGAGGACATTTGATTGACCTTGTCAGGACTTCATCAATTTCAGAACACCAAAGAATTGGAAACTAGTTTAGAGATAATTAACTCGCTCATTTTAGGAATTCTTTCAACAAAACTCTCTTTGAACTTTTTTTGCCCAGTCCTTCACTTAAATCTCTTACTCTGAACTACTCCTCTCTGCCCCCACTTGGTTCTGAATTACTGTTCTTGAATGCCTCTTATACCACTATAGACTAAAAAAGTACAGGTAGTTTTTCAATGAAGTTAACTTCTAGTTCTATGTACTGTAGAGGTAAACCATAGCCCCATCCTTGGGGATATTCTTTTATTCTTTACTATGATTTAATATAGAAGATCAATAGTAAAAAATTGGAAGCAATCATAATGTCTATCAGTAGAGTATGGACAAATGGATTTGACATTCTTCATACAGTGGAATACTGTACAACAGTTAAAATTAATGAACTAATCTATATGTATCATAAATAAACCTCTCAAGCATAATTTAAATGAAAACAAGGCATAGCCAATTCAGAGTATGATAACATTGAAATAAATGTTAATATCACATGAAATACTGTACTGTTTATAGGTAGATATATTTAGATAACATAAAACCGTATATGGCAAGAATAGTAGTACAAACCTCAAGATAGTAGTGACATATGATGATAAGAAGGGAATTAGATCAAGGACCAGTACAAAGGATCATCAGCAATTACCATTTTATTTCTTAGAAGGAAAAAAATACCTCAAATAAGGCAATATGCAAATTGGTTGAATTTAAGCATGAGTACATTGAGTGTTTTTTATCTTATTCTCTTTTTCTTTGTTTTTGAAATATCGTAAGATTACATGTTCTAAAAGTAAATGTAGCCTGACCTGGCGATGGCGCAGTGGATAGAGCGTCGGACTGAGATGCGGAGGACTCAGGTTCAAGACCCCGAAGTCGCCAGCTTGAGTGCGGGCTCATCTGGTTTGAACAAAGCTCACCAGCTTGGACCCAAGGTCACTGGCTTAAGCAAGGAGTTATTCAGTTTGCTATAGCCCCCCGGTCAAGGCACATATGAGAAAGCAATCAATGAACAACTAAAGTGTCACAACGAAAAACTGATGATTGATGTTTCTCATCTCTCTTCGTTCCTGTCTGTCTATCCCTATCTATCCATCTTTGACTCTCTCTCTGTCTCTGTAAAAAAAAAAAAAAAAAAAGTAAATGTACTTTTGAAATTTGTTCATGTTTGAACTAAGGTCAAAAACAGTAATGAATGATTTCCTTATAAAGACAAGTAGTTAACTACCTCAAGTAAAATTATTTCCAAGGGCTTTCCTCTTGTTTTTGGAATGTTGAGTACTTTCTGAAAGTATTTAGGGTCTATTGAATGTTAAGAAAGGGTCTATTGAATGTTAAGAAAGGTGAATGGTTCTTCAAACTACTCAAGCAATGATTGGGGTGATTGAGTATGATTTACAGTTCTATAAGATGACAAGTTCATAATTTTCCCCCTTTAACTTAACATGGAAAAACAAATATGTTTAAGAAGAAACTATTTGCATTAATATTTAAAAGTCAGTTTATTTCTAATGAAGAAGTCAATGTGGTCTTTCTCATCCTCTTGATGATGATATATAATATTATGCCAGTTTCACAGATAACAGCCATTGCAAGGTATTTTCTTTTAGAACTATTTATTTGAAACCAGTAACTTGTATTTGCATTCAGAATTTTTTAATAAAGTTTTTTTCCTCCAAGAATTGAGACATCTGGCCTTTAAGTTATTAAAGGGTGCCATACAACTATGTTCTATCAAAAAGATATTAAACACAGTTGTTTCTTGTATGATAAGTGGCACTATTGTCGTAAGAATAATCAAGCTTATTTTTCTCTAGCTAGTGCCAAAATCCATCTTACTATCAAAGAGAACTTTCATAAGCAGATTGATGATTACTTACCCTAATAGAAGGATTTTTACTTGATTTTTTTGGTCATTGTCTTCTGACCATAGTTTGACTAAATCATATAAATGTTTAGTGGGTACTCTACCAGATTATATGAAACAAAAATTATTTTATTTTATTTATTTTTTATTTCTTACAGAGACAGAGAGGGATAGACAAGGACAGACAGACAGGAACGGAGAGATGAGAAGCATCAATCATTAGTTTTTTGTTGCGACACCTTAGTTGTTCATTGATTGCTTTCTCATATGTACCTTGACCGCAGTCCTTCAGCAGACTGAGTGACCCCTTGCTGGAGCCAGCGACCTTGGGCTCAAGCTGATGAGCTTTTGCTCAAACCAGATGAGCCCGTGCTCAAGCTGGCGACCTCAGGGTTTCGAACCTGGGTCTTCCGCATCCCAGTTCGATGCTCTATCCACTGCGCCACTGCCCGGTCAGGCAACAAAAATTATTTTAGATTTCAGGGCCATGTTGCTAAGGCATAGTTTGTAGGAGATACTGACCATTGGGCAGGCTGCTGGTCATTAACTTGCAACTGGATTGTTAGACATTTTTTCTAAGTAAGGGAAAAAATGTGTAAAACCATCATGTAGTGAAGATATTTAAATTCCTGTGATGGAGTCAATGTTTTGAGTGTTAAATATTTTTTAAAAGAATGGTGTCTAGTGTTACCAAATTTAGATATGGTAAATAGAACATACGGTCATTTTTCTAAAATCAGAATTTAGTAAATTATTACTGTCGATCATGTATCAAAGTTTAGACTTGAAAGCAAAGAGACTCTGGCTTAGAATGCAGTCTGCATAGCAACCAACTTGTTGTCTACTGTTTTGCTACTGAATGCATGTACTCATGGCTTATAAGTGTCTGCAGCCAGCCGGTCTCAACCAGACAATACTTCATTCACCTAATTTCCAGACTAGTAAGCAAAGGCATCAGCTCATTGTTTTTAATCATGAGGAAATTGATTTGTAAACTTCAAGTAGTAACACACTGATCTCAGTGGCCCCTGAACTATGAGAAATTGCCTTCTAATTCAGGAATGTCAAATCCTTGAAAATCAGAATTGCTTCACTTAATGTTTTTTTTCTCCTTAAAAAGTCTTGCAAGAGTCTCTGCCTGGTAGTTCATTTGGGCAGAGCATATTCTGGACATCCCATGGGTGTGGACTCAATCCACTGTCAGGGTACATACAAGAAGCAGCCACTGAATGCATAAATAAGTGGAAAAACGAGTTGATCTCTCTCTCATCAATAAAAAAAACTAAACTAAAAAAACCTTTTAAGTATATTGTTTGAAAAACATGGCCTCTAAAATCATAGGAAACAGATAATAGCTCTTAGAAAAAATGTTAAAATCTAAAAATACTTTTAGAATTATTATCTGAAAACAAAAATTTAGGAAGTTTGATTTATGTTCAAACTTTTCTACCTTGATCCTCATGTGATTATTTTCTCTCTTAGAAAACAACAGTTCTGTTGGCATGTAAAGCTCCAGTTTCCTCAGAGTCAAGCTGTGTACATAGAAAAAAGGTATAGTATCACCACTGTCTATTAAGAACTTACTTGTTTTAATTATGTCTCTGTATTTAAAATAAATTGTTAACTTAAATGTGATATCAATAAATATATGTTAGTAAAATAGATAACTAAGTTGTGGTGTATTGATATACAATGAAATGCTAAACGCCACTGAAAATGAAGGACATTCTACACACATCAACATGGATGAATCCTAGAAATAATGTTTAGTAAGAAAAGCACGTTAAGGAAGAGGGTGCATAGAGTTTGTAAATATGAAAAAGAAAACCCCAAAATGTATACTTTTGGGGGATATCTACAGAGATGGTAGAACTTTAAGGGAAATGATTAGCACAGAATTCATGATTATGTTTTACTTCAGCATAGGGAGCAGGATTACGGAGAGAGATGCAGGGAGTATTAAGAGAGCTAAAAACTCTCTATATCTTAAGTTGGGTGGTTATGTAAGAAGTGAGAAAATGACCCATACTTCTACTATGCAGAGATTAGTACTATTAGAAATGCATTTTTTTGGACGTATATATACATACTCATAATTGGAATTTACGTAATTTTTTTCATCATTTTCTATATTATGAATATTTTCAAGTGTCATTTAAAAGTTTTAATAGTTGTGTACTGATTGATTCCTTGGACTATGAAAATTTTAAAGCTGCTTTTTAAATAATATAATTAACATATATTCACACTATATATGGTGCCCTTCCTTGTCATTGTGATATAGATTTTAGTGAAAAATTTTAGACAGGGAAAGGACTTAAATTTTACAGATCGAGCTATATAGCACAATTGTATATATAGTATATATAAATTATTAAGGAAAATTGCTAGTTCAGAACAGTGTCTTAATTTTGTTTCTACAGCTTTACAGTTTAAGTAAAACAATATGCACACATATAGAAAAGTTGGGAAACCTAAAATACTCTGTTTCCGAGGAAAATAGTATCAAGTTTTTAACCTGGTCTTATGATTTAGAATGAATAAACTTGAACATCCACTGAAGTTAGCATCATTTGAAACGTTTTTTTTCCAGATTTTTTTTCCTACAACTTTCAAATGTATTTCATCCTGACTTCTTTCATCTTTGAGCACAGGTTTGTGTTAAAAGAGGCTTCATGTTTTTATAATCAATTTATAGGAGCTTCTCAAAATAATTATTTAAAGACTTTGTTAAGTGTGTCCAAAAAGTCTTTTTGAGATATTTTTCTAAGTAATTTTTGCTTAACAAGCCATTATATTTTGCCAAGAGTAAAATAAAAGGTCTGTGTTCAGTCACTTAAACAAAAATACCACAAGATTTAGTAATTCTAAGTTAACACCTTTAATAGAAAATTATAAATATTGTTTTGTTTTTGTTTTTTTGTTCTGAAGAGTACCAGATGATAAAACTATTCATGAAATTTTAAGTCCTTACATTGACCCAGAGAAGTCTGATCCTGTAATTCGTCAAAGGTATGTTTTTAAAATCTTGTCACTTTCTGAAATTATTTAAGATGTTGAGATATTTGTTATATATGCATAGCTATTATGGAAAGTCATGACTTTATTAGATTGTGGTGTGACAGTGCCATTAATTTACTTTCTGTCCCATTTCCTTGGTTTTTACTCATGGCTTTGTCAGAGATGATGCTTTTGGATAGTAATAACAGTAGTTTATACTTACTCTTTACTGTTCCAGACACCCTTTGAAGCAGATAATAATAAATGAAACAGATAATAATAATTCATTTAATTCTCACAGTAACTCATTAAGGTAGATTACTAGTATTATACCCATTTCACAAAAGGGGAAACGGAGCCATAAAGAGGCTAAATGACTTCATATAGCTAATAAGCATGGGATTCAGACCTAGGCAGGCTGCAGTCCGTGTCTTCACTCTTAACCCTTAAACTTCAAATGCCTTTCAAATTGAACCAAAAACTGAAACTTAGCAGTTTCCAAGTAACTGTTACAGACAGGAAATCCTGTTTCAGCCAAGTCTTCATAAAACTAAGATATACTCTGTCTCCTGTTCAGAAATACAGCATGAACAAAAGTAATTAACATAGCATTGCAGAAAGAGTCAGTAATGAGTGTCTAGGTTAGAATAGCCAACTTTGTTTCTTACTAGCTATGTGATCAGGAGCAAGTTATTTAATTTATGGACCTTAATTTTTTTCATTATTATTTCTAGTAAGATTGATAATAATTAGTAAATAGGGTTGTTATGAAGATTAAAAAATGGCAATGTAAGCCCTGGCCGGTTGGCTCAGTGGTAGAGCGTCGGCCTGGCATGCAGAGGTCCCGGGTTCGATTCCCGGCCAGGGCACACAGGAGAAGCGCCCATTTGCTTCTCCACCCCTCCCCCTCTCCTTCCTCTCTGTCTCTCTCTTCCCCTCCCGCAGCCAAGGCTCCATTGGAGCAAAGATGGCCCGGGCGCTGGGGATGACTCTTTGGCCTCTGCCCCAGGCGCTGGAGTGGCTCTGGTCGCAACAGAGCGACGCCCCGGAGGGGCAGAGCATCGCCCCCTGGTGGGCGTGCCGGGTGGATCCCAGTCGGGCGCATGCGGGAGTCTGTCTCTCCCCGTTTCCAATTTCAGAAAAAGGAAAAAAAAAATGGCTATGTAAAGTTCCTAGTATAGAGCCTAGCACATGGTAGGCAGTGCTTTATAAAGGAAACTATTATTAGAGTATGGTACCTACTTGGGATATGAATGCTTGGTTTGGTTTCAGAGTAATCTGGTGTTTCAAATTTATACTGAGTAGATTCTAAAATGCCTGACTCAGTTGTAGTTAAATCCCATCATCTACTTTTGGGAGTGCCCAGACT